>NW_020175825.1:984263-1334277 GCF_003031525.2 Neophocaena asiaeorientalis asiaeorientalis | reverse complement strand
TTTGTGTCACAAAATTTTTCTCCTATGTTTTATTCTAAAAGATTTAAAATTTTATATATTACATTTAGATCTACAGTCCATTTTGAATTAATTTTTATATAAAGTATGGAGTTTAGATTAACGTTCTCTGTTTTCAGCATTTGTTTAAAAGATCATACTTTCCCCATTGAATTTCTTTTGCAGCAATGTTAAAAAAATCATGTAATTTGAAGCTTTATTGTTAGATGTGTACACATGTAGGGTTGTTATATCTTCTTGTAGACTTGACTCATCATTTTGTAGTGTCCCTCATTATTCCTGGTAATTTTCTATACTTTAAAATTTACTTTTTCTGATATTAATATAACCACCTCACTTTTTTTTGATGAATGTGTGTACAGTATATCTTTTCCTACCCTTTTAATTTTAATCTTTCTGTATTATATTTCAAGTGCATTTATTGTGGAGAGCATATAGTTGGGTCATATTTATTCATCCATCTGGTAATCTTGGTAATTTCATTGATTTGTTTAGATGATTTTAACTTAATGTAACTTTATATGTTTAGATTTAGTTTTACCATTTTATTATTTGTTTTCTCTTTGTCCCCCTTCCCTCTTTTCTTCCTCTTACTGGTTTATTTGAATACTTTCTTTAGTATTGAATTTTTACTTATCTGTGGTGTTTTCATCTAATCTCTTTGTATAGATTTTTAGTGGCTGTTTAAGTATTAAATACATATGTATTACATATATAAAAAAAAAAGAATTCCAAAGGTACCAGGGATACATATACATATAAGAAGTTTGGATATATATGATGATAGAGAAAATAAATGATGTATTAAAATTTTTAAATGGAGAATTTTATGTAATTTTTCTAAAATTGAGAGATTATAGGCACATAAGCCATATTTCAACAGCTGATGACAGAAATGAGATTTAAATACACGGCTGTCCCTTGGTATCCACAAAGGATTGGTTTCAGGACACGCCATGGATACCAAAATCTGTGTAAGCTCAAGTCCCATAGTTGGCTCTCCATATCCATGGCATCTGAATCCAAAGATTCAACCAACTGCAGATCGTGTATTAGGTCTGTGATAAGATTAAGGCTCCCAGATACAGAGGGCTGCCTCTATTTATTGAGAAAAATTTCCATATAAGTGGACCCTCACAGTTCAAATCCACATTGTTCAAAAATCAACTGTATACATTTTATTAATAAAGGAATGTAAATTGTTAAAAAATGCAAATTTAAACAACACTAAAATATAATTTTTTGACAGTAAAATTGGGGGAAAAAAGATGATACTACATAATGTTGGCAAAAGTATAGAGGAAATACTGCTCCTGTTTTCTGCAACTGGGAGTGCTAATTGACAAAACATTTTACAGGGCAATTTGAAAATACATGTATAATTCAAATATCATATATCCTTTGACTCAGAAATTTTATCTTTTTATTGAAGTATAATTGACATACAATGTTATATTAGTTTCAGGTGTACAACACAGTGATTTCACATTTTTATATGAGATGATCACCATGATAGATCTAGTTACCATCTATCACAATTTAAATTTATTACAATATTATTGACTATATCCTCTATTCTATGTATTACATCCCCGTGACTTATTTATTTTATAACTGGAAGTTTGTGCCTCTTAATTGCCTTCATCTATTTTTCCCAACAGCATCCCCCTACTCTCTGGCAACTACCAGTTTTTTCTCTGTATCTATGAGTCTCTGTTTTGTTTGCTTGTTTTGTTCATTAGATTCCACATGTAAGCAAAATCATAGTTTGTTTTTCTGTCTGCTTATTTCACCTATCATAATGCTCCATAAGTCCATCCAGGTTGTCACAAATGGCAAGATTTCATTCTTTTTTATGACTATTTCATTATTTATATATATACGTATATTATATATAGATAGATAGATTCTTGAGGTAGGCCTGTGTCACTATAAACTTGCCTCTTATAACTATTTTTGCTACATCCTATAGATTTCGGAAGGTTTTGTTTCCATTTCCATTTCTCTCAAGGTATTTTTTGATTTCCTCTCTGATTTCTTCATTGACCCACTGTTTGTTCAGTAGCATACTGTTTAGTCTCCAAGTGTCTGTTGTTTTTTCATTTTCTTCTAATAGTTGATTTGTAGTTTCGTATCATCATGGTTGGTAAAGATGTTTGGTATAATTTCAGTATTCTTAAATTTATTGAGACTTGTTTTGTGACCTAACATGATCTATTCTGGAGAATGTTCCATATGCACTTGAATGTGTATTCTGCTGGTTTTGGATGGAATATTCTGTATACGTCTATTAAGTCCATTTGCCTGTGTTGTTTTAGGTCAGTGTTTCCTTATTGATTTCCTCTCTGGATGATCTATCCATTGCTGTAAGGGGGATATTAAAGTCCCCTACTATTATGATATTACCTAATTTCTGTTTTTAATGTCTGTTAATATTTGCTTTATATTTTAGGTGCTCCCATATTGGGTGCATAAAGATTTACAAGTGTTACATCCTCTTGTTGAGGATGATTGATCCCTTTATCATTATGTAATGCCCTTCTTTTTGTCTTGTTATAGCCTTTAAGTCTATTTTGTCTGATGTAAGTACTGCTACCCCAGCTTTTTTTTTTGTTTAGATTTGAATGAACTATCTTGTCATTCCTTCACTTTCAGTCTCTGTCTTGAGATCTGAAGTGAATCTCTTGTAGGCAGCATATAGACAGGTTTTGTTTTTTTATATCCATTCAGCCATCCTATGTCATTTGATTGAAGCACTTATGTTTAATTATCGATAGGTGTGTGCTTATTGCCATTTTATTCATTGTTTTTGTAGTTCTTTTCTGTTTCCTTCTCTTGCTCTCTTCCTTTGTGCTTTGATGACTTTCTTTAGTGTTAGGTTTGGATTCCTTTCTTTTTTTGTGTGTGTCCATTATAGGTTTTTGGTTTGTGGTTACCATGAGGTTCCTGTATAACAACCTATGTATATAGATGTCTATTTTAAGTTGATTGTCACCTAAGTTCAAATGCATTCTAAAAATACTACATTTTTACTCCCTCCACCCCAGTGTTTTACTTTATTGACATCATATTTTACATCTTTTAATTTTGTGTATCCCTCCACTAATTATTGTAATTATAGTTTATCTTATTACTTTTGTCTTTTAACCTTCATACTAGCTTTGTAAGTGGTTGATCCACTACTTTTACTATATGTTTGCTTTTACCAGTGTGATTTTTTTCTTTCATATATTTTCGTATTTCTAGTTATGGCCTTTTCTTTTCCCTTAAGGAAGTCCCTTTAACATTTCTTGTATAGCCAGTTTAGTGGTGAAGAACTCCTCTAGCTTTTGCTTATCTGGAAAACTCTTTCCCTCTCCTTCAATTTTAAATGATAATCTTGCTGAGTATTCTTGTAAGTGTTTTTTTCTCTTTTCAGCACTCTTGCTGAGTAGAGTATTCTTGGAAGTTTTGTTGTTTTTTTTTTTTCCTTTCAGCACTTTGACTATATTATGCCACTCTCATCTGGCCTGTAAAGCGTCTGCTGAAAAATCAGCTGATAGCATTATGGGGATTCCTTTGTACATAATTAGTTGTTTTTTTCTTGCTGCCTTTAAGATTCTCTCTTTATCTTTAATTTTTGACATTTTAATAATAATGTGCTTTGTTGTGGGTCTCCTTGGGTTTATCTTGTTAGGATTCTCTGTGCTTCCTTGAGTTGAATGTCTGTTTCCTTTGCCAGATTAGGGAAGTTTTCAGCCACTATTTCTTCAAATAAGTTTTCTGTCCCTTTCTCTCTCTCTTCTCCTTCTGGGACTCCTATAATGCAAATGTTAGTACACTTGAAGTTGTCCCAGAGATCCCTTAAACTACCCTCATTTTAAAAATTTTTTTTTTACTTTCTGCTGTTCCTATTGGGTGATTTCTACTACCTCATCTTTGAGATCACTGATCCATTCTTCTGCATCATCTAATCTGCTGTTGATTCCATCTTATGTATTTTTCATTTCCGTTATTGTATTCTTCAGCTCCGATTTGTTCTTTTTTACATTTTCCATCTTTTTGTTAAAGTTCTCCCTGTGTTCATCCATTTTTCTCCAAACTTCAGGGAGCATCTTTAGGACCATTATTTTGAACTCTGTATCAGGTAAATTACCTAGCTCTGTTTTGTTTAGTTCTTTTTCTGAGGTTTTGTCTTGTTTTGTTTGGAACATATTCCTCTGTCTCATTTTGTCTAAATCTCTGTGTTTGTTTCTATGTATTAGGTGAATCAGCTATGTCTCCTGGTCTTAAAAGAGTGGCCTTATGTGGAAGGCTTCCTGATGGGCCCAAAAGAGCAATCCCCTCTGGTTACCAGAACCAGGCACTTCAGAGGTATCTCATGTGTGGGCTGTGTGCAACCTCCTGTTGTGGCAGTACCATGGTTGCTGTGGGTGTGTTGGTGGGCTGGGCTGGCCCCCTGCGGTGGGAGCCACTTGGGAGTGGGTTACCTGCTGGTGCAGGGTGAGTGGTGCTAGCAAGGTAGATGGCAAATGTCAGAAATGGTGCCCTCCAGCACTGGGCCAGCTAAGTAGAGGGAGAAGTTTTAAAATAGTGCCTACCAGTGCTTTGTTTCCCAGAGAAAGTTCCATCAGATCCCTGCCCCTTCAGCACTCACCCTAAACGTAGTCAATGAATCTCCTTCATATATGATCCAGATGCTTTTCAAATTGCTGCCTCCATACTGGGACTCAGAGCAAGTGAGTTTGTGCACAAACCCTTTAAGAACAGAGTCTCCTTTTCCTATAGCTCTCTGGTTCTTCCAGATGTAAACCCCACTGGTTTTCAAAGCCAACTCTTATAAGGGCTTTTCTTCCTGGTGCAGGTCCCCAAGGCTAGGCTGCCCAATATGGAACTCAGACCCTTCACTCCTTAGGGAGGACCTCCACTGTTCTGATAACACCTCCCACTTGTGGGTTGCCATGCCAGTGGTATAGGTCCTGACTAGACTGCATCTCTGCCCCTCCTACTCATCTCGATGTGTTTTTTACTTTATATTCTTAGTTGTAAAAGAGCTGTTCTACTAGTCTTCAAGTCATTCTCAGAGAGTTATCCTATAGGTAGTTGTAGTTCTTGTGTGTCCATGGGAGGAGGTGAGTTCAAGATCTTCCTACTCCACCGTCTTGATCCCCAGCAACTTTATCCTTATAAACGTATACGCACATATACTAACACAAATATACGTACAAAAATATTTTCTGACTGAGTGTTGAGCACTAGCCCTGAAATAAGACAGACCTGAGTTTTGGAATTGCAACTCCATTATTTCCTAGATATGTGACCTTGGACAAATTACTAAGGACATCTAGATTTCACTGTCCTCATCTGCAAGATTATTTTGAGAATTAAATGAAATGAGGCCTATTGAGCATGTAACAAACTGTCTGGCACCTCATAAGTACTTATGAGGTGTTTATTACTCTTCATAGTGATGATAATATTATTATAAATACTATGCAGCATCATTTATAGTAGCAAAACACCCAACTATCTGTCAATTGTGGAATCAGTTAAATAAACTTAGGTCCATTCAACAGAATAAAACATAGTTATTTAAAAATGAGATCATTATACATAGAAATAGAGCCAAGATATACTATGAAAAAAATCAAGTTTCAGTATTAAAAGTATTATTCTATATATGTGAAAAGACATAATAATACATTTTTACTAGGATATATAGAGAGAGAAGGAGAGAAAGACGGAGCACATGTAACAGATACAAGAATATGAACCAAAATATCAATAGTGATTATCTCTGGAAAATGGATTAATGGGGCATTTTAATTTTCTTCTCCATTATAAATCTCTATATTTTATTTTTTTAAATGAGAACATATTATTACTTCTGTAATTAATAAAAAGATTATTTTGAAAGAGTAAAAATGAATTCAATACATAATTCTTCATATTGAAACTTCAAATCAGAGAAAATAAGATGTGTATTCTTATCAACTCTTAGCAAATAGAGCTGTTTCAAGATGAAATGCTCAAGTATAAAGGGAGCTTTATTCTCTTTCCCCTACCTTAGCTTAGGCCTGCTTGTTTGTTTCAGTGTATTGAATATGTAGGGCATTGAAAGAAAAACTCAAGGATGATAGATACATATAAAACACACAGGAATATTTTTAAATGATTCAACATGAACAGAGAGATATAATTTATTAAACTAGCTGTTTTCTATTTTTCAATTATGCATATGAAGGATTATCTGGATCATTTTCATCCTCAGATTCCCAGAATCTACTTTATAGAAAGTGTTCAAATCTAACCCAATCTAACTCTTACTTCTATGAGGAAACTGAGTCTCAGAGAAGGTGAGTTGCCCCCCCGTGGTCAGACTGCTGGTTAGTGGCAGAGTCAGGTCTTAACCCAGGTCTTCCACTTGCAATTCAATTTCCCTTCCTACTCAAGTTGTTCCTTCCCCAAACAGTGTTACTAAGTAGATAAATTGGCCTAGATTCTTCCCTCCTTAAGGGCAGTGGTGATAAGAGGGAAAACTCTAATAAAGCTATACAACTTTATAATTTTATTTCATCCTAAATTGTTTCCCCAGTGAGTATTTTAAATGTAAAATACTAGGCAGCTGGAGTGTCTACTATTATTGTGTCCCTTTAAAGATTCTTCTGCCTTCCTAACTTTCTTCTGGTCACTTGATAAATCAAGGATGTCTGATATCTTTGTGTTAACTTTACCTAGGAAAAACTAAAAAAGGACAGAAGAAAACTTTCTCAAAATATAAACTAGATTGGAATACCATTATGAATTTGGAAGTGTGATCCCCTTCTTTGAATGGCTTTTTCCATTTCTTCTGCCCATTCAAACAAATTTCTTCTTAGTCATGATTTAATGCACTTCCTCTGCCTTAGCTATGGCAGCACTTATCACAAAGGAGATAAAAATGTCAAAGCTAAAGAAAGGTAAATGAAAGGGAATGAAGGATCCAAGCACAAGGGATAAACAGGCAATGCCAACCAAGGAGAACGTGAACTCTGAGCAGTGGTAGGAATTTTACTTAGCTGAATTTACTTAACATGGTGGCAAATGTGAGCGTGGCGTAACACATAAGGTTTTTATGAGACCTGATATATTTCCCCTAGATTCGAGTCCATCCGAATTTAAGCAGGCAGAAGAATGATTGATTCAACAGTGTATCTTTTACTTAATTCAGCCCAGTTAAGTTTTTCCCCCATTACCATGTTACACAAGGGCAACCCCACACTGGCATTTGGTTGTTAATTACATTTGATGTGCAGTAACACAAGAGAGCTAATTAACTTGCATCAAAAAAGCTTTATTTACTGTGACAAATTAAATAAACTCATAAAGTGTTCAGCCACAATGGCTCTCAGTTATTATGCAGTCCAAGTAATGTAGTGCAAACATATTCTCAGGCCTCTCTCAGGTATCACTTCAGTCTCGCAGCCCTTCTGCACATGCACGATTATAAATGGATCTTTTTAATGAAAAGAACTGAAAGTCAACTGCTCTTTGTTTTGCTTTGTTTTATGTATGTGTGTGCATGCGTGTGTTGAGTGTGTATGTGTTCTCTAAGGTACAGCTGGATACATTGGTCATATTCAATTTCTTAATCCTTGCTTACTTCACAGTTCAACAGATTTTTCCTGGACTTTAATCAGAGAACTGTCATAAAGCAAAAAGGGAAAAAATGTTTATTGTTCCAAAGCCCATACTCTGTGTTAAGCATGACTGCCTAAAACTGGTCATCTTCAGACTCTTCTTCTAGATAGTGTTGACTCTTTAACAGAACATCACTACTCTATGATGACTCAAAAACAGTGCCTTTATCTTTTCGTAGAGTAAAAGGATAAGATTAGCTTCCTCAGCCAACAGAAAACAACAGAAGAACTGAGTGTCTTTGGAGCAAGTTTTCTTGCTTTGGAAAAACTAGTTATAATTTCCACCATTCTTTGCAAAACAGGGTTTAAAATTCATTACCTGTGGTACTTACTTAAGAAAATACATTCTCCTTCTATTTAGTTCATTGGTACGGTAATTATTTGAGGTTGGTAGCACAGCAAAGTGGAAAAAACCACTGAACTTGAAACCAGAGGATAATAGTAACTAGCTCATGCAGCTAAATAAGTGGCAGAACCAGGACTAACTCAGAAGCTTGCTATCAACTATTATCAGCAAAGCAACTTTGGGCAAGTTATTGAACTCGCATTTCCTTTTCTGCAAAATGTAGACAACATTTAAGAATGCTTATAAATGGGAATTACAATAAATGAAACTGTAAATTGTTGATGTCATTATGAACATTTGTTGATTGGCTTCACCAAAAAAATTCATAATGAAAGTCTCTTAATTGCCATCTTTCAATAGTAGAGTTCTATATCTATAGGCCGAGAAATGACTAGGGAAAAGGACTTTCTTGAAGAACAAAATGCTTCCTAATCTACACGACAACTCAGAATAGCAGTATCTCTTGAAGAGACTACTGTTCTGTGTACTTTGAGTAAAGAGGAGAAGAACTGAGAAACCGAAGCAAGG
Source organism: Neophocaena asiaeorientalis asiaeorientalis (assembly GCF_003031525.2). NCBI lineage: Eukaryota > Metazoa > Chordata > Mammalia > Artiodactyla > Phocoenidae > Neophocaena > Neophocaena asiaeorientalis. The sequence continues at coordinate 1,325,727 of NW_020175825.1, read as the reverse complement.
TCTAGGGAAACTGCTGGCTCTCTGATAACCTCCCCAGGCATTTCTGAAAGTGAGCCATCCTTGAGTCCCTCGTAGAACCCTCCAAGAGAAATAAAGGCAAAAGACTGCCTTGGAATTGATCTTCCTTTAAAACTGAACTGAGTGACCTCTACAAATTTAGCCCAGGAGCCATGTTTGGTCATTTCCCATTAAACCTCAATCCAAAAGGAAGTCATGCTTCCCAGAGATGGATGGGAAGGCACCCTCAGGACAGGATGTCTTTTTCGAATAAGCTGTAGTTTGTAGCTGAGGTCCAGAGTCACTCTGTTCCTGAAGGACTTCTATCCTCCTTCTACCTAATCAGTGTTTTTGTCTTTTGGACAGACATCAAGTTCAGGTAAAAAAGGCTCACCAATAATGCACTGTATCTGGCAATAGGTCACAGCAGGCTCTGGTAAAGAAGTCACAGTAGGAAATGCAGCTGAGTGTGGGCATAACAAAATGTCCTTTATTTACAGGAGCATAACCTGTAATACAGTTTCAACATTGAGGTACACCATAGTGAGTCTAAAAGACTGCTGATTCTCTAATGAAAACCTTGAGTGATTCCAAAGGTCTAGGGTCTTGTACACTGGGTGATTATTATACACTAACAAGGCAATGTGATTATTTTACCTCGGAATCTTCATAAAAACAATGGCACACTTCTACCCCTGCCAACATTTCCTTTCCAGGGCACTACAGTTCACAACTGTCACATAGGTCTTCTAATTGAAAAGATGACAAAAGACTGAACAATTTTGTTTTTCACTAACTGGCTTCTTCATAAACTACATCTCACTTAAGTGGCTCCCAAAGACCTATACTTCATAAGCAGAACCATTTGCCTCCCCCTCCCTCAGGAAAATTATGAGATAAAATGAAAACAAAGACTCAAAACAGAAATAAAGCCTGAAATAAATCATCTGTGCAAATGGAGAGATACAACTAGTAATACTGAAAATCTTATAGCCTAGTCTACAAGGAACAATCTTATAGTTCTCTATCCCATCAGGAAAGATAGGCACATAAGAGGCTGACCAATTTACTATAAACAGCCCTTTTTATGCTAGACTGATTGCAGAGATGTTACTATAATGGAGAATTCTGAAGAGGACATTAAAATACAACTACAATGCCAAATGGAGTAGTTGATTTTTAGAGCTTTATTCAGACTGAACGTGACACTACCTTCTGCGTATGGAAGTGTCCATGGGTGGCCATTAAATCAAACTGAGCATCTTACAAGCCTATTCATATTTACCAGAGTATGGTGGCTCATTTAACCAATTCTGCAAGTGCATATTGCAGGGACCTAGAGGGGATGTAAAGACCCTTCTAACACTGTTCAGAGCTCTCTTTGATTACAATGCTCCCTGTGGGACTACAGGAGTTACTCCCCACTCCCCACTCCCCATTTTGAATGTTAAGAAATTGTGAACCAAGCAAGTGACAGTGCATTCCTTTCTGCTTGAATCATTTCAGTGAGATTCAAAGAAGTCAGTCAAATCAATGCCAGTTTGTAATTCCCCCCTTGTATTTTAGGGGAGAAAATTGGAAGGAGACCCACAAATCTCTCTGATTCTGCCCTGCTTCTGGGCACAAAACTTGCTGTGACTCTATTGTGAAGATGTGCCTTGAGCTGCAGTGGATATTCCAACTTCTCAGGGTCAGGGACTTGAAAAGAACGACAAGACTTTGGCTTTTTTTGACCACAGGAGTCTGTGAGACTTTACATTGTTGAAGCAGGAGATGTCAATATTCTTTCCCTTTCAAAATACCAAATTAGGGTGATTCTCCTAATCTGAAACATCCTTGAGGATCAGAATAGGGCTCTTACCGCTCTCATTTTCTCATCTTAATGGGCCATGTTGTATCAGTCGACAATTACAATTGTAATTGTATTTCAGGTAAAGTTTATGGAGTAGACAAGGAAAAGGAATAGCTTGTTTACCTTTAGGACATCCTAGAACTTAGAGGTTTAATGGAGTATTGGAATACAGTCTCCATCAAAGAACCACAGTGAGAGAATACAAGCGCACTCCATGCCTGCTGTCACTATTGAATTCATTTTGCGAAATGCCTTTGAATATTTTCAGTGATAGCCAAGTTTTCCTACTTAGAGGATGGACTTTTAAAAACAGTTTAAATACACTGATTATCAATTTCAATGAATTAGGTAATGAATTAACTGTCCTAGAGAATATTATTTTTATTTGGAAAAAAAAGCAATGGGACTGTAATAATCTAATGCTAATCTTCTTATGAGGTTCTAGAACTGATTCTGAAAGCAGTATGAAAACTTGCTTGCGAAAAAAATGTTATGCTCCATGTAAAATGTTTGCTTCTTTGAAAAATACTCAGAGTCCTACATACCTATTAAAAATTGGCCAAGGACCAGATTGCAAAATATTTTACAACAAACAGCCACTTGTTCATGCAAGAGATACTGACTGAGCACCTACTACATAGGAGCCAGGCACTGTGTTAGGCTGGGGATCCAAAGATGATCAATAAATATCCTCAAGAGGACTATAATATAGTGAGGAAAAAGCCATGGAAACAAACAATATTATAATGTGGTTGTTATGAGAGAGAGTTGTACAAAGTGTAGGGGCAGCATAGGAAAGGGAGTGCTTAATAATAATAGCTAACACACAGTGCCTTTAATGTGCCAGGTTCATACTAAATAAATTAACTCATTTATTCCTCATGTCAACCTTATTATAAGGTCAGCACTATGTATCTGAAAGAGGCAAAGGTTATCTGAGGAGTAACATTCAAGCTGAGGCATGGTAACCTGAGATAGTGGGACGTAATTGAGATTACAAGTAGTGCATCATGAATGGTAAGTGAAGTACTGGGTAGAGATGGAAAGGGAGCCAGAATGAGACTGTACCTAAATATACATACATATGAAAGGCCCAATTCATTGAGGGCCTTAGGTGACAACCAAAGGAGGTTAGGATTATCCTGTAGATGATGGGGAACTCTTAGAGAATTCTGAACACTTATTTGCACTAAATCCCACCCCATATAGCCAGTCAACTATAGGGGAGGCTTACAAAGACAAAGGTAAGAATTAAGTGCTGAAAACATCCTTCACGGCATCAGCAAAATGGCGTAAGCTGCAAGATCTCTGAACACAAGGGATCTGCTTAGCAAGGCATGATGAATATCCAAAGCCTTGGCTCTCTTGATAACCTGAGATAGTCGTCTAATGCTCCTAAGAGGGCCAGGCAAAGTGGCCTTTGACTCGGCCTTAGCACTCCACTGAGGGCCCTTGGCCTAACCATGGGAACTAATTCCAGTCAGAACCAAAGCTCGTTTGTACAGTTAAATGAATAAACGTGTTTAAACCTAGGCTCTGACGTCTTACCAGTCTGTGTTGCTAAAATACCAGAGTAATTATAATAGGAGTTCTAGTTAACGTTTTTCTGTCCGCTATAGCATTTAACTTAGACTAAATTCAGCTGTTTGAGTGCCCTCTGACAATATTTTTTCTCTTAGCTCCATGACTGTTTTATCACTACACACACACTTGACCTAATCGGCACCATTCTGCACTCTAAAATGTTTATACTGTTAAATGAATTTTTAATCTAACTTTTACAGCATTCAATTTCAGTTTCATCAGCCATCCACAGTGTAATATCTAATGTTTTAAAATAATCTAGACAGCTTAAAAAAAAAGCAGGGGGAGGGGGAAGAATCACCATGTTATGAAGCAAATGATTAATTAAAGCAAATTAGATTCTGGCAGCTCTTGCTATCGTTAGCATGTGTTCCCTGACTAGTCTAATAAATCTTTGTTGAGAATGTATGCTTTCACAAGGTTCAAGAGTCACCTGGGAAAGGACATTATTGACTAATATTTTTGTGTTGCTGTTAGTTTTATATTCTATTACCCTATGGAATAACAACTAATATTTTTCAAACATTTAAGAGTGCATTCAGGAGTCTGACTTTGCTCACTGTTTAGAGGTAGACTTGGGGGCGGTGGAACCCAGCAATTTCTCTGTATGCTTGAATAAATTACAATTAGCCGATACAGCTAATATGTCGGCAAATGCTAGAAAATCTAAAATACGCAACACTGTGAGCGCCTGTCGCATAATAACGTCCTTGCTGTGGCACAGCCCCGGGATCTCAGCAGCTGCAAACGTTCTCTACACCACACCACACAGCACAGCGACAACAGCATGGCTCTCCTCTCTTCCAGAGGTTTGCCTTCTTTCCTCTCCTAGTATCTGGCACTTCCACATTGAGTAAAGTAACAATGCTGGGGCAAAGAGCTCTCTGAATCCAACCAAACGCTGCTGCCGTGCAAACTAAACAGTCTTTGCATTGTTCCTGAGGGCACAGAAGGGAGATGTTGACAACTATTTCAAGAAAGGGGCCACATGTTTGCGTTTATTTAGACTCTTCCAAGTGTTATTACCCCAATCAACCTTTAATCATTTTTTTCTAAACTAAATTGTTGCATTTTTCAAACTCATACTGTTTATTGCCTAATTCTTAGGTTTGAAAGTATATTTCCTACAACATCCCCATTTGCTTTACCTTAGGCTTAGCCAGCTGTGTCCTTTTTGCCCGAATCCAGGCAAATGCCAGTGTAAACTGCAAGCTCGGCTGTCTGCAGTCTCTAGTCATCATATGTCACATTGTCTTAAAACTTATCAGGAGAAAGCATACATTTATTTGAAGTCTGTGACACTGTGACAGGAAAAAAAAAAAAAATTATAACAATAATATAGGTACCAGGAATAAATTATCTTGAGGTTTGTTAAATAAGGGGGAGGGAAGGAACATAATCCCCAAAAGTGAAATTTTGATTATAATAAATAATCACATGCTGTTAAATATTTGTACTGGTTTTGAAATAGTATGGCCCATAAAACGCTGAGACATGGTCAGATGAATTAATGTTCCTCCTCACAATTCTATATGTGTTTAACCTCTACCCCCTGCCACAGCTCTGTTCATTTTCATTTCTAAGTGAGCTGGGTAGGACTACCAAAAACTAACCCTACATTTAAATATGTACATTATAGGTATTCCCTTTTTGTTCCTTTCAGCTGAAGACTCTGAAGTGAGCTGTGATTACCCACCAAAGTAATTTCCTCTACCCACTCCCCCTACCATCCTTCCACCCTCCACATTTGACCACGTTTCTCTTTTCCTTGGGGCTCCTTTTCATCCTTGGGCAGCACAGCTTCCTGGTGCCTCAGCAGACAGGACGACAGCCTACGGTGCTGCTCAGTATGGCAGCACAGCCCCACGGCCTGGGTGTTTTTTCAGACAGTTTTAAAATGATCCGGTATTGCATGAGTTAAAAAAAAATTCCCCCTGGAAAAGCTAATTATTGCATGCAGATACTTCTTTGTGTGATCAAGGAGGGGACAATTTAATAGGCTCTGTAATACAACCAAGAACAAAATTGCTTTAAAGGAAGTCTCTTGTTGAGTGACAACTCTGTTGCCTGAGCCAATTAGGTCCCAATAAAGAGTGTTGAATTGGCTCCTGCTTTCTCATTAATTATGTTCTGTCACAGACATGGGGCTTGATTTAGCAATTTTGTATTACATTAAGATACTGAAAGGCCGGGAACAAATGGCTCACTCTGATAATAGCCATTCTCTACACGGTGTGACATTTACTATCCAGCTGTCCGTAAGGCAGCCTAGCACTTCAGTTCAGGGGTTTATTTGTCATTGCTTCAAAGGGACACTCAGCTTTTCACAAAAAAAGAAACAGAGAGGCTAATAGATAGGACAAAATGTACTGCTGATATGCTTTATTAGAGATAGGATGCTAGGGTTTTGCTAACAAGCTCATCCGTTGGGACTCAGCCGAGTTTGCTGCCAATCATCCTACACACAAAGGCACACTAGTTAACAAGGAGAAATGAATTACAGACACTTATTCTGCCGGTGGGATCACAAATACACCAATCTGTGAAAGAGGCACAAACTCCGGAGACAAACTACATATTTGTCAATAACCTCCTAGAAAGAACCCTAGTAATTCTTTGAAGACCTTTGATTTAGCTTCCCTCTAAAATACACGTATAGGAAATGTTTTCGTTACCATGACATTCCTTCTTTGTTATTTGTACAAATTTTCATCACATTAGAAACAGAAAACTGAGGAGGTCTGCAAATGTTTTAGTAGCTATCTACACACTACTTTTCATATCCCGCCACAGGGAGCTGCCGCTTTGGTTATTTCATTAAGAACAACAGAAAATTAAATCTTTAAACTTTCAGGTTTGAGCTATAATCTACCAATGCAATAGGAAATAATCTATAACTCAGAATCTATCATGTATACCAGTTAAATGAATAGGTTAGGGACCAAATGAAAACCAAATCCCTCTAGTTAAAGAATTAGATGACTTTTTAGCATAAATACGTATACATGTACCACTATAAATGTACACACAGACATATTTATAAAATCTTTACATACATATTTATACATACATATGTGATTTTATAACATATAAACATGAACCTAAATCAATGTTTCTCTGTATTAAGTAGAAACATTTTACACATTCTATTTATGAAACTGAGACAAATCTCTGGGCGTGGCATCGATCAACATTTTTGCCACTTCTATTATTTAAACATTCTCCTGCAAACACATCATAGAGAAGGGCTTATTGTTGATTATAAAAAACGATAACCTTCAACTCAAGCTTACCTACTGACCACATGAGATTAATCAAATCTGAATATGTCATTTGCAGGTTAATTACAAAACGGCTCTCCAAAATACTGTCCTAGAGACAGTACACTGTTCCTCTGATTGCGGTCTGCATCAATTGGTTTAATTATCCTTCCCACCATCTTGGATTATGGGATAAAAAAGATAAAAGGAAATTTACCAGATTCCCTTTTCTCAGGCAGAAGCTCAAAGAATATAAAGATCTGTTGGGTTCAGTTTCAACCTCAGGGAGAACAGTCCAGCCCTCCATCTCTGCTGTTTTTACCCTTTCATGAGACTCAAAGCATTCTCTACCAATCCATAAAGGCGTCAAGAGAGTGGCTTTTTAGGAAAAGCTTCCTTCATCTTTTCCTAAACAATTCCCCACATAGATACCCTGGCCTCCTCTATTCACCCCTACACTCTTTAATTCCTCTGGATCTGAGATCCTAAATAATTCTTTATCTTTGTTGACCTACTAATAATTCTATGGAAAGGAGGCCATGAAGCAGAGATGTAGGATGGCTATATGCTTCAGTTGTATGTGTGATACATCCCTTTCTTCTTTTAGCCCTCATCAGCAGCAAGGGATGGGTAAAAATAATTTGTTTGGAGAAACAGGCCTTACCGAATGTAACCCCTAACCATTTTTCCCCCCAATTTCTAAGTATTAAAAAATCATTCTTGAGAAGGCACACTCCAAATCATCTCCTTCATTTTAAAATAATGCCTTAAAAATGGTAGAGGAGGCAAAAAAAGAAAATTATACAGTGTCAGTTTTTCTTCCTTCTCCCCACTTCCCCAAGAAAACATCATATGCAAGAAAGCACTTGCACATTATTTCTTAACACCAATAATACCCATGAATTATATATATATATTTAAAAGCACATATCAAACACAGACCTGGTTGAAAGAGCTTACAAACTAAAGAGAACCATGAAATACTTTTCTTCCTCTCTAAAATTTGCCATGTTTCTATTTTAGAAATGCCTTTGCAATAAATAATATATAAAATAGAGGCAAGAATCATTTTATTCTCACTAAGCAGGAGCTTCATCTTTGCTATTCAGGTACTCCATAAGGCTGAAATCTTTCAAAAAGCCTGAGCCCCCCTCAGGCTGTAGCGAAGGTATTTATATAGACATTAAGTATTTATGCAGCAATTTATATTTTCAAAAGCCTTTGTAACCATTCGTTAGTTCATCCAAATAACTTCCTTCTGAAGTATCTGAGCGCTTTGCTTCCCAAGCACAGAGAGTTGGGTTCAGGGAGGTGACTGACACATGGCACGAAGGACTTGGATCACACATAAAGAACAACTGTATCTCAGAAAGGATTTCCTAAGGGTTTTGTGGGAGCTTCTCTTCTTCAAGTCTTTAAATATAGGTTGGATCCCTATTGAAAAGCTTTATTTATGACTTTGTTGTGGTTTATCTGCAGGCAGAGGAACTGAGTAAGTGATTCTGGTGCTTGCAGTCCTAGCTTTATATGCCCTTGGGATATTTATGTCCACAGGACAGCTCAGGAGCAGGCTGCAAATCAGAGGACACACTACTATCTCCACTTAAGGGATCGTGGCTTGCCAATATGAAATATTATGAAAGGATAGTTGGGAGAGCTGTGTCTTTAAAAAGGTTCTCTTGAAAATCTACTCCCACTGCTACGCCAAGGCAGATGTAGAGAACAGACCCCATATGCAAGACTGTGTTCAGCTCGAAAGACCCTACTTTGTCACACCCATTGGTTTCCTACTAATACGCTGATTCTACCTCTCTTCCTACCTTAACACTGTGGTATCTTTGGAATCACAAAGATGGCCCCCATAATTCCTGTCTTCCACCTACACTCAGGTGGTCTGTAGAATTTGAGATGCTACGACTGCTTTGACCACTAGATATGGAATAAGTGATACTGTGCCAGTTGTAGACCTATCCTGTAGAAGAACTGGCAACTTCTCCTCTCTCTTGGAATGTTCACTCTTAGGGCACTCCCTCTTGGAGCCCTGAGCCTCTATGTAAGAAGCCCAGGCTCCTCTGCTAGAGAGAAAGACCACATGCAAAAGCACAGAGGCTCCAGATACATGAGTAAAGAAACCACTTTGGATGTTCAGCTCTGTCAAAGCCTTCAAATGACTCCATCCCCAGTCACCATCTTATGGTAATCACACGAGAGAGACACCCAAGTTAGATCCCAGCTGAGCCTCATCAATTCCCAGAACGATGAGACCATAATAAATTGTAATTGTAAGCCACTAAGTTTTGGAGTGATTGGAAACAGATAAGCAGAATAACCACTATTAATGTTGCTTTCTCCATTTCCCTGTGTCTTCACAGAGCTATGAGAGAAAGCCAGAGGCAGGGCTGAGCTAGACTAAGCTAGAAGGATAGGGCTCTTGAGAACTGGCAGCATGGTATAGAGGACTAGAGTCAGTCCTGTGAAACCTTGGGCAAGTTATTTAACTTCTCTGAGTATCAATCTCCTCATCTATAAAATGGGACTAATGACATGACCTCAAAGCATTAGGACGATTTAATGAGCTAAAGGATGTTAAGCACCTAACAGAGTGCAGAGACAGGCAGGTCCTCAATAACTCGAACTATTATCATTATTGTTATCATTAGTAACATTGCCTAAGCATACTAGACTTCCTTTCCAATATCTGCTAAATCCACAAGCCATTGCCTTTTCCCAAACTGCCCTCAGCCTCATTAAAGGGGGCATCCAGAAGACATTTATGTATGATCTCACCCCAAGATCATAGCTAATTGGACCTAAAGAAGACAGCTGACCTGAGATAGACCAGTCAGATTCCTGATCATTTCAAATTGGAAATGAGACTGAGAGAAACCAGTTCATTTTTGTGTATAGCTGCAGTGAGAATGGGTAAGGAAGCTTAAAGATGCCCAAATACTACCCTGTGGACTGAGAACAGAGAATATCATTCCAGAGAGAAAGAGAAATAGAGCGAGAGCAAGAGAGGGAGAGAAAGAAGAAAGGGCATTTCCTAGAACCCTGATGGCTATCCGAGCTCTGTTTCTTGGCTTTTTCTGAGACTCAATTGTAATCCTTCTCTAGAATATTATAAGCGGCACCTATATCCTTATAACAGTGCCCTCTTTTCTCTTGATTAAGCTGGTTTCTGTCAGGCATTCAAAGAATTCAGAAAATCCAAACAAAAGACAAGGAACTAAAAGAAGAAGCTTCAGATAGGACACAGTCAGTAACCTCCCTATGCCAAAAAGCAGTTAGGATCAATAATGGATCCACTGAAGCAGTGTTTAAGCCTTGCATATCTCCTTTTCTATATCACTAAGGTTCTGTTTATCATTGCTAGAATGGTCCAATGTCCTCTTTTTTTTTAGTAACAGCTTTATTAAGCTGTAACTTACAAAACATACAGTTTAAAGTGTACATTTCAGTGCTTTTAATACATTACCCCTAGAAAAGAATCCATACCCATTAGTAGTCATTTTCCATTTTTCTCCCACCACTAATCTTAGTCTTATGCAACCACTAATTTACTTCCTATAGATTTGCCTATCCTGGATATTTCATATAAATGGAATTATACAATATGTGGCCTTTTGTGACTGGTTTCTTTCACTTAGCATAATGTTTTCAAGGTTCATCTATTCTATTCTACGTATCAGTACCTCACTCATTTTTATTGATGAATAATATTCCATTGTATAAATACACCTCATTTTATTTATCCATTCATCAGCTGATGAACATTTGGTTTATTTCTGCTTTTTGGCTATTTTGAAAAACAATGCTGTGAACATTCATGTACAAGTTTTTGTGTGGATATATGTCTTCATTTCTCTCCAGTATGTATCTAGGGATAGAATTGTTGGGTCATATGGTAACTCTATGTTTAACAGCCAGACTGTTTTCCAAAGTAAAGGCACCATTTTATATTCCCTCCAGCAGCATATTGAAAGGGTTCCAATTTCTCCACATCCTTATCAACATTTGCTATTCTTTGTTTGTTTGTTTAATTATAACAATCCCAGTGTATGTGAAGTGGTATCTCACTGAGTTTTATTTGCATTTCCCTGATGATTAGTGATGTTGAAAATCTTCTCATGTGCTTATTGGTCATATGTATACCTTGTTTGGAGAAATATCTATTCAGATCCTTTGCCTATTTTTTAATTGGGATGTTTGTCTTTTTGTTGTTGAGTTGTAAGACTTCCTTACATATTGTACCTACAAATCCCTTAGATATATGATTTGTAAATACTTTCTCCAAATCCCTGGGTTGTCTTTTCACTTTCTTGATAATGACCTTTGAAGCAAAAATGTTTTTAACTTTGATGAAGTCCAACTTACCTTTTTTTGGTTGCTTGTGCTTTTTATGTCATATCTAAGAAACCATTGCCAAAACCGAAGTCACAAGGATTTACCCGTTTTCTTTTAACATTTTATAGTTTTAGTTATAAAACTTTAGGTCTTTGATCCATTTTGAATTAACTATTTTATATGGAGGTAGGGATCCTACTTCATTCTTTTTGCATGTGAACATCCACTTGCCCCAACACCACTTGTTGAAAAGACTATTCTTTTTTATGTTCAACTGAATTGGCACCCTTGTCAAAACTCAATGGACCATAAATGTGTGTTTATTTCTGGTTTCTTTTTCTTTTCTTTTCTTTTTTTGGCCGCACCATGCAGCTTGCGGAATCTCACTTCCCAGACCAGGGATTGAACCAGGGCCATGGCAGTGAAAGCCCAGAATCCTAACCACTAGGCCACCAGAGAACTCCCTATTTCTGTATTCTTAATTCTCTTCCATTGATTTATAAGTCTATCCTATGCTAGTATCACACTATCTTGCTTACTGTAGCTTTGTATTATAGTAAGTTTGTTTTGTTTTGTTGCGGTATGCAGGCCTCTCACTGCTATGGTCTCTCCCGTTGCGGAGCACAGACTCCGGATGCGCAGGCTCAGCGGCCATGGCTCACTGGCCCAGCCGCTCCGCAGCACGTGGGATCCTCCCGGACCGGGGCACGAACCCGTGTCCCCTGCATAGGCAGGCGGACTCTCAACCACTGCGCCCCCAGGAAAGCCCCCAATATAGTAAGTTTTGAAATCGAAAAGTGTGAATAGTGCAACATTAATCTTTTTCAAGAGTGTGTGGCTCTTCCAGGATGGCTGAATTTTCACAGGAATTTTAAGATCGGTTTGTCAATTCCTGCAAGGAAGTTAACTGGAATTTTTATAGGCACTGTGCTGAATCTGTAAATCAATTGACAGAGTATTGGCATCTTAACAATATTAGATCTTCCAATCTGTGAACATGGAACGTCTTACCATTTATTCAGGTCTTCTTTAATTTCTGTCAGCAATGTTTTGTGGATTTCAGAATTTAGTTCTGCATTTGTTTTGTTAAATTTATTTCTAAGTATTTATTTTTTATTCTTTTCTGATGCTGTTGTAAATGGAATTAGTTTCTTAATTTCATTTTCAGATTATTTATTACAAGCGTACAGAAATACTAATACAATTGATTTTTGCATACTGATCTTGTATACTGCAACCTTGTTTGCCAGTTCTAATAGTTTTCAGTGAATTCCTCAGGATTTGGATTTTCCATATACAAGATCATATCCTCTACCCTCTACAAATAGAGGTAGTTTTACATTTTCGTTTCCAATCTGGATGCCTTTTATTTCATTTTCCCTCCTAAGCGCCCTGGCTAGAACCTCCAGTACAATGTAAAATGGAAGTAGTAAGAGCAGTAGTCTTTGCCTTGTTCTTGATCTTGGGGGAAAGCATTCAGCCTTTCACAGCCAAATATGCTGTTAGCTGTTAGTTTCCAAGGTCTTCTTGGTCACTAAATATTTTGTTCACATTTTTGAGATATTTATATCAAATCTTCATGTTTTTGTATGACCAGACATTGTTCACTTTTTATAGAGTCTTAAAGTTAACATCCCATATTCCACCATACTCATACAGATATAACAGCATCAGTTTACACTGGGTTGTGCGAACAAGTATACTGGGTGAATCTCATAATAGAGTCCTGGATGTGCCCTTAACTCTTGCGCCTATTCTGAACCTCACCCTTCTGCCAATTGACGAAAGCAGCCCTGGCTCCTACCACCTCCCTTTGAGAATCACGTGAGCGAAGTATGAGAAGTACTTTAGAAAATGCAACACTTCATGCAAAGAGATAATTCTTTATTCCTCCTAAAATATATAAAGATTTTTCTCATGTATATGTACCAAATGGTGTTGAAGACATCAACTCCTTTCCTCCCTTATTTGTATAATTGATGATTCTGTTACAGCAGGCAGGTAGCTAGATAAGAGCAGAGAAAGGGGGCAGGGGCCAGGGGGCAGGAAATCACACATCTTGTGAACAGCGGGGTTCCATGGGCAGACAAGGAAAAGCAGAAACCTCCAGACTGACAGGAAACTACACATTTGGGGTAATAAGTGTCCTGGAGGCACACAAAGAAAGGTGGGGAAAGGCGGGAATCTCCTGCGTCCAAATTTAACCTGTTGCTCATTATGCCATCATTACAATAAAAGTAGTCACGCAGATAAGAAGTACCTGTCATGCCCTGATGCCATGACACTTCCGATCAAAGATAAAAAAGGGCAAAAATCTCTCCTTCCCTCGGGAAGGTGGGGCTGGAATGAAAATCAAGGAATACACCCCCCAAACCTCTCCTTCCCCAGTGAATATCCCACCCCTTCATTTGTATGCCCCTCATAACCGGCTTGCCAAAGAAACCCAGGGAAGCAGCTACTTACTTGCCTGCCCGCTCTCCCTCTGAGAGTGTATTCTTGCTAAAATAAATCCTCACTTTACTTTCTTGATGCCCCCCTGCCTCGTCTCTGAATTCTTTCTGTGACGAGGCAAGAACCCTAAATTCACCGGGAACAATTCTGCATCATGATTAATGTAGAAAGTTTTTTTAATTTCCAAACTACATAAAACAATTTTTTTAAAAACTAACTCCATTTATTTGTTAGTTTATTTATTTATTTGTTTGTTTAGGTATAGTTGGTTTACAATATTAGTTTCAGATGTACAACATAGTGATTTAAAATTTTTATAGATTATATTCCACTTAAAGTTTTTATAAAGTATTGGCTATATTCTTTGTGCTGTATGATATATCCTGTACCTTATTTATTTTATACATAGTAGTTTATACCTCTTAATCCCCGATTCCTATGTTGCTCCTCCCACTTCCCTCTCCCCACTGGTAACCACTAGTTTGTTCTCTATATCTGTGAGTCTGTTTCTGTTTTGTTATATTCATTTGTTTATTTTTTTATATCCCACATATAAGTGATAACACATAGTATTTGTCCTTCTCTGTCTAAATTCTTTATTTTTAATGCAGAACCAGAATTCAGACTCAACCTCTAAAGGTTTTTCTGTATATATTAAAAGGTGAAGTTTTTACCTAAATTGGGGATATATTTTTAAATGACTCACCAATTATATTTTCCTGAAATATTTTTAGACTTGTGTTATTGCTAGAAACATGGCAATTAAAATCTTTGCCCCTCAGTTTCATTATTGTAAATGGAGGGGATTAAAGAACATAATAATAAAATCCCTTCCAATGATAAAATTCATAACTTTCAGATTCCATGAAGAAGTCTACCTAAGGTTGTTAAGATAATGTGAAACTTTTCTAAGGACTAATTCAAGTAGCTGTCTGCTTTATCTTATTGCCTTTTTAGTTCAAATATGTTTTGATTCTTTGCTAAACAGTGTTTTTTAGTTTTTTCAGAAATCAGCACAATTTTTTCCTTTGATATTAAACAGATTATTTGCTTTCCAACAATTAATTATTTCTATCATAAAAAAACTTTTCCCTTAGTGGAATTATTTAAACACTGTTACATTAATGGAAAACATTATTCTCAGGATTAATTTCTTTGATATGTACTTACTTACATTTACCATAATGCACACTACTGTCTTAGAGCACCACGATTCACAGAGCAATTAACAAAATGTGGATTTAAGTTGAACATTTGCATAAATTAAGAAATGACATCACTTTCTCTGAGAGGCCTTCCCTGATTCATCAGCCTAGATCTGATCCCTCTGACACATATTTACACAGCTATATACTTTTCCTTCACAGTATTAAGTATCTAATGTCATATTTCTCTGGGTAGTAATTATTAATATTTGTCTACCCACCAGAGTAAGCTCCTCAATGATAGAGGTTAGATCTTTTTTCTCTTTAGGACCAACATAGTGCCTGGCATTTAAGGATTAACTGAAGAGAATGGAAGGAAGGGAGGAGGGAGACATAGCTTTAGCTGAAAAGTCTGTGTCATTGCCATGGGGCAGGGTCAGCCAGGGCGTCCTGAGCCACTGACACTAAAGGGTTCACCTGGCTTCCAGATTCAGCAACAGTTTTCACTTCTAGTTCGGTCCTCCTTCCTTGATTCTGTCTTGATTTCTAGGATCCAGCCTACCTTTCCCCAGACTCTGGTTCCTCTCACCTCTCTACTTTTGGCCCTTCAGTGTCACTAATCAGCCACCTTTCCATAGAAGGTTTCCCGAGCCTGGTTACCACCAGAGAAACCCACCCACTCAAACCTTGCCATTCCTATTTGGTTCAAGATAGAGTCAATACTTCCAACTTGTTTGCAGGTATAAAAATCATATTTAACTCAAATTCTACATGTTATTTTTAAAGTCAGTTTAAGCCGAATAATAAGGATTAGAAAGAGGTCCATTATAACTTTGAGCCCACTGAATAGTCTAGATTTGCAAGGCAACCACAAAAGATATTATTTCCTTCTGAGACTATTCTTCCAATCCAGGTAATGGCATGCTGGCGATAGTCAAATAAGATAATGTATATCCATGGATGGATTTTTGTGTGTCATCCTAACTAGAGTCATAAAAATTAAAATGCACACTTCAATTGTGAACACATTTTATTTATCTGGGGAAAAAGTTATTTATAAAATAATAGAATTCATATTATTGGAACTCAAATTGCACATGTTGTACATTTTCATTTAAAGTAAATCAAGAAATCACAATTAACAGTAGTTCATTTGGGGAGAAATGATTATGGCTGGGGAAGAGGAAGTAGGGAAAGGCTGTCACTTTTTATTTTGTGCCCTCCTAATCATTCTGAAATTTCTAAAGATATACACCTTTTATTTTTCTTAAATATCAGCAGGAACTATCTAGGTAGAGAGATTATGGAGAATATTTTCAATATCTTCTTTATATTTTTATATTAAGAAACTATTAAAATCCTTTTAATAAAGAAGGCACAGATTTTTTTTAATCAAGAAGGTGACATTTAAAGGAACAGTGAAGTAATAAAACTACCTAGGTATATAGATCAGGTATGTCCTGATCAATTTAAAGTGTGTTTATTCACTGCCTAATGATCTAACATTGAAGACCTAGCTCATATGTCTCCCATCAAAATCCTGCAAAGCAGTCCCAGGCTTCAATCAGCACAGAGGTCTCACTGAGAGGGACGTGGCTCCTCTTGCTTCAGGGAAACAGTTGTGTATGCAGAAGTAAGCACTGGGCCAGGGGTTTGTTATGTGCTATGTATACAAATATGACTCGGTTGGAGTTCTTGCCTCCCAGTTACACAGTCTAGTAGAGGAGTAAGATATAGTAAAACAAATAACTAAAACATTCTAGGACAATTCTATATCGTTCCATACAATTAAAATATTCTAGGTACAACATGCCACGGGTGCACAGAAGAAGGAAGAAGACAGAAGACGTTTCATTGAAAAGATGCTCAACATCTTACGATAAGGCTGGAAATCAAACTACTTAATCAGGAAACAGTTCAAAATGTGCTAACATAAGAGCATGACCCTCAAAATCTTCCCCACACTAGCCCCAAGCTCTGTTGCCAACTTCATCTCCTACTGGATGTGCCCATAATTACTATGTTCCTGCCACACATAAAACCAAGGGTCACCCAACATGCCATGCACTTTCAGGGGATTCTTCCGCTGGTGCTCTTTCCTATAGGTTGAATGTCCTTATTTTTCCAGTCTGTCAAAATCTTAATTATCCTTTAATTATTTTCATCTAAATGCCACCCTACCTGATGCTGCTGATTAGAGTTTCTCCCTTCTTCCTCTAATATTTATTATATTTACTACATGCTAGGCATTGTTCTAAATCCTTTACATGTATTGATGGATTTAATTCTCAAGACAACAATTTTAGAAAAGCATCGATATTGGTCCCATTCACAGACGAAGTAACTGACACACAGCAAGTAAAATAACTTGCTCAAGGTCATACAACAATAATGGCTAGTTTGTTGAGAATCAACTGCTCTACAGAGGTGGTTCGTTAATACCCATACAACTCTGTGAAAGCGTTACTCTACTCAATATTCTGTGATAACCTATATGGGAAGAGAATCTGAAAAAGAATAGATACATGTGTAAGTGGATCACTTTGCTGTATACCTGAAACTAATACAACATTGGAAATGAACTCTACTCCAATAAAAAATGAAAATTTAAGAAAAAATTTTTTAAAAAAGAGTTACTGCATTCTCCTATTAGAGGTGAGTTAATGGAGGGTTAAAGAGGTTACTAACAAGCCCCCACTGCAATAAGTGTGTGGAGCCAGGATTCAAACCCAGTCAGTTTAACCATCTTGACTGCAACACCCACCTCAGTCCCACCACTACCACAACACTCCCTTTTTACTCCACTTCCTAATTAGGTTCAAAGACCTCTTGGAACAGTGACCCCCCTCATCTCATTATATGAATGTGGAAACTGAGGCCCAGAGAATTACTCAGGTCTCAATCACAGACCATGTTCTTGTCATCATATCACTCTGCCTCCCTCAAAAACCTAGGAGGGAGCTGATAATGAGCCACTCTAATTGCTGACCTCCCGCGGTTACCTTCCTGTCCTGGGTGACTGGGCTCTGGCAAGACAGAGCTACAAAAAGAAGGTAGCAGACTCTGTGGGGGGATGGCAAGAGTCTAAGACCTGTTATTTATACGTGCTCAAACGAGTGCACATACATGTACCAAGTTAATCTGTGGGCTACCAGGATAATTAATTTAATGTATTAATGTATGAATAAAATAACATACAGATGTATAATAGAAATGAGTAAAGATGGCTATTGCTAAGCCAACGTAAAATGGAGAATATGCCCAACACAATGAAAGAGATGTTATCATCTGCGTGTGCCGCCGTTTCACGTGAGTTAAGTTGCAAATCTTACTGATTCTGTCATCCTGTACAAATCATTTTAACATTTTACCTCTCCTTCATCTAACATAATGCCTAATTTTAAAAACGGACAGTCTTTAATTGATTTCCAAAAAAAAAAGGATACTTCATTTAATGTCATTTTTATACAGGTGAACAGCTAAAAGGAATACCAGTGTTATTAAACTCTCAGAAGTTCTTTAAATCTCTTTTCATCAGACTTTGCATGGATTTACTGCACCTTATGATGCATAGGAGTGGTATTTTACTATTTGTCAGGGGTATTGCCTGACACCTTAATATGAACTCGTTTTAAAATGAACATATGATAAAGTGAGAATGGTTGAATCTTAGCTCTTCAAATACTATCTAATAACATATTCTAGTTACACAAATAATATGAATGTGTGGTTAGGAGAATAATGTAAAAATTTTATAGCATCTTAATTTTGCAGAGCACTTCACAGTTTATGAAATACTTTCATAAACATTATTTCAATTTGATCATTACAACAACCCTATAAGATAGAGAGAACAGGATTCATATTCCAATATTACATTATGTGCGTGTATGTGTGTGTGTGTTTGTATGATGGTTCCCTAGATTAACACAGCTAATAGGGCAGCAAAGCCAGTTGAAATTGCTTTAAGTCAAGTCTGTTTCCAGGCTCTGTTTATCTTTCTAATGGCCATGATGATTTTTAGAAATCATCTACTCTAATTCCCGCAAGTCGCAGATGAAGAAACAGCCCCAAAGAAGTACAGTAATCCAAGGCTATTGACCAGTGAGTGGTAAAGTCCCAGAAATCAAAGCCTCCTGCCTTGAACATTTTTTCACTAAACTGAATTAACTCAAGCTGAGGGCATCCTATTATGAGAGAAAGTAGACAGTGCTGCTAATTCAGTCATGCACTGCCTCAGAGTTCTGCCCCAGGGACAAGTCTCGGTGTGACTACATTTTACAGTGTCTTGTTGGGCTTCTCCTAATGAGGCTAAAGATGCAACTATATTGAGAAAGAAATATTACTGAACCAGCATCCCCTACCTCCCACCACCACCATGATAAAATTCTAGGCGCTAGCAGCACCTCTACAGCCCTACATTAATGCAGAGGGAGCCACCGCTTAAAGAGGTATGGCAAGAAGAAGAGATAAGGCAAGCCTGGAAGGAGGCTAAAATAAAAGGCAATCGTCTTGGTTGTGCTTACAGAGATCTCCTGTCTCCATACAAAGCTAAACGCCCACAGTGAGCCCGCTCTTCAGCAAATGTGCCTGGGCTCACCACTCCCACCACACTCCGCTGCTCCCCAGTTAAATTTACACTCGTGTCCAGCACTGTGGGAATGAGACCGCAGCCTGTCCTATCCGACCAGGTGGGTTGAGAGTCTCTGTCAACACCAACACTATTTTGTACCGCTGAGTGAAATACTTTCAACATTATTCTTAGTAATTTTTTTATTATAGAAGTAAAACTCTGAAAACTTAATAAACTGTTTCTTCAAAGTTACTGGCCTTTTAAAAAGAGTCTTAACCACTATTTGGGGGGGAGTAGCAGTCAAAAAAACATGCTTTGTAATTTGACAACCTTTGTAAATTGACAACAATTTAAGTTTAAATCCTAAACCTTCCATTTATCTGCTATGGGATCTTAGACAAGTTACTGGACTTTGCTAAACTTTATCAACTGTAAAATAACTTCTGCTTTCAGGGTTGTTACGAAGATTAAAGAAGATTATATATTTAAAGCTATTAGCACAGTGCCTGACATTGGATGAACACCAAATAAATGATAACTCTTGTCTTTATTTTTCCATAAAAAGTATCAGGGTTCACAAAGATATAATGATTTTTGATCTTACAAATGACTGAGGCTAAATATGCCCACTGGGTGGTTAATTGACACTTATTCACTCTTTCATTTGGCAAACACTTCTTGAGAACCTGCCATGTACCAAATGTTATATTTGCTATAATGATGACTAAAACTCCCTCCACTGTCAAGGTGTTCAGAGACAAATGGATATTCAATTCAATTATATACATTGCTAACAAATTCCTTATGCATCATCAAACATTTGTTAAGTGTCTGTCTCCTCCCCTACTGAAAGCTGCTGATGGCACAGACTACATCTTACTTGCTCAGCATCACAATACCTACTTACTACACTATCTGGCACTTAGTCAGAACTCAACAAGTACGTGCTCAGTAAATAAATTGACTTGAATGAAATGAAATCACTGTTTCTAGGAAGCACTTGTTTTTATGATTTAAGTATTTAGTTAATATTTTGGATCCATATAACTTATTTTAAGATTCACCACCTTCTTATGTTACTTCATTTATTCAAATAAATATCTCTTTAGGATAAATGGGAGTTGATATTATTATATACTATATATATCTATGTAAAATTAACTAATAAAGTTAAATTAGTAAAGAAACTGACACTTTTAATTTGGTAATATAGAAAGATATGAAACTTCATTGTAGGGTATTGGCGTGTTCCAATATTGTAATGGTATAGTGACCATCAACCAAATGACATTCCAAACTGGGTATGGCATCTGTCACCTATTGATGATCTAATTTGATTCTACTGACCTAACTGGCCAAGAAGAGACCTTTACCCAAAATTACATGAACATCACACTGCAATCTATGGACTCCATTGTAAAGGATGACTTCCCCAGACAGGTGGATTATTCAACAAAGAACTATTCCTGACCATAAACTTACCCCTCAATTCTATCTCTTACAGGCCTTGATCTTTAATGGACTCTTCCTCTTCTTCTCCCAATACCAGAGTTTAATGCAATTTCAGCCAAAAAAACTCTGTAGCTGAGAGACTATAAGATAATCTTCAGTTTTAAAGCTGTGGGTCAATAACACAACTTCTAGGAAAGGGGCTCACCCTCTATCATAAATGTTGCCTGGTTCATTACAGGCAGAGTTCACATATACACTTTACTATGCAAAGAAGTTTTTAAAAATTAGAAATGAAAATCCATTGATAAAAGAATATAATTCCACTAGACACCCAGAGCCTCTAGCAATTGATTTCAAGTAGATGCTGCCTGATTGCTACTCACCTTATTTAAATGCAGAAATCTCAACTTCAGCTTGTGTTAATGGCAATCTTACTAGCACGACTGTATGTCCTACATTAGTGACTGTCTTTTCTGCTCATTGTGCATGTAAGGCTAACTTCATGATCCACACAGTGGAGCATGGGACTGAGGAAATGGTCCCACTGATTCTGGGAACATCTCAAATATTTGCCACTTTCATGTAGATTTTGTGACAAACAGACATATACACATTCTGACTACCTGAGAAAACAGTTCCAGGAAGAAAATCCACAGCTGAATATTAATGTTTTAATAAGAGAAATGGGGAGACAGAATGAAGATCTGATTGGAGCAAATCCCACAAACTGAAGGCATACCCTTTGGGAGATTAGGCATTCTCTTCTGAAAAACTGATTCCTGGTTCTCTGCCATTTTCTATCTTTGTCCCAGACTGAGGGCTTAAACGGAACCTGAAGACTAGAGGCCCAGACTGGTAATGGATTTCTAGGAGTTCATTAATGGTGATACCTGAAGTAGAAAAATGAATTTAAAAACCTTTGTGTTTATTCTACATTATATCCAAATAACTGTAAGTACTTGTTGCACTGAATTCCTCTTTTAAAAAGTGTGTTTCAAGGGACTAGAAGATATGAACCAGACTGTGGGTAAGCATTTGTAAAGCAAAGGAATGGAATACCTGAAGCAAAGAAGAAGTCAAATGCTTAATCCATCCTAGAGTTTTTCCTGGAAGGGTTCCCAGGGTGCTTTATTTGAAGTTTATGTGAAGGTGTGAAGTTTAGCAATGTAAAAAAACAAAAACCACAATAAATCCCCCTTGTTATCTTATTTATAATTTTGAACTGCTGAATAATTCTGGTATGGAAATAAAAACCAAAACATGCATTGATGTTCAATATAAAGTAATGCTAAAAGGCTGTCTTAAATACACAGCAACTATACTCTATTACAAATAATTTTGAATTTCTTAAAAGTGCATTCAACATTTTAGTTCATCTGACTTGATTTTGGGGCGGATGAGTCTTCTACTGATTTCAGTTACATTAGTTAATTCCAATAAACATTAATTAAATACTGGACATTTCTTTGCTAGATGCTTCAAGGCCTGTGAACTCCTTGAGAGTAAGAACAGGGCCTTATTTATTTAGCTGAAGAATAAAAATAGAGAAACTAAATTACCATTCATGGTATATATAGTGGGAGAAACGTAGAAAACAAATTGCTATGCTGTTCAAAGCATGGGAAAATCACCACTGTTCGTGAAAACCAAAATAGGCATCATTGGAGAAGCAGCATTTATATGGGCCCTGATGGATGGTGAAGCGTTTGATGGGCCCAGAGGCACAGTTAGGAATGTGACAAAACAAGCAAAAGAAGAGCATGGGCTCTGCCCAGATTCCAATTCAGATTCTACTATCAAACAGCTGTGTGAATTAGGACAAGTCATTTAAACTCTCTTACCTTGATTTCCTTATGAAAAAAATGGAGCTAGTAATAATACTTACCTCTCAGGATAGTTGTAATAATTAAATAAATTATTAGAGGGATGGACTGGGAGTTTGGAGTTAGCAGATGCAAACTATTACATTTAGAATGGATAAACAACAAGGTCCTACTGTATAGCACAGGGAACTGAATCCAATCTCCTGGAATAAACCATAATGGAAAAGAATATAAAAAAAAGAATGTATATATGTGTATAACTGAGTCACTTTGCTGTACAGCAGAAATTAGCACAACATTGTAAATCAGCTAAAGTCAATTAAATAAACAAACAAACAAAAACTGCTTAGAGCCTGGAACATACTAAGTCCTGTAAAAGAGTTACCTATTAACATTCTGTGTAGAGCAAAGGCATGGTTAAAAGAAAATGTGTACAGAATGATGAATAACTGGCTGGAGTGAAGGCCAAAAACAGGGGAGTAGTAAAAGATAAAACTAGCAGGATAAATTCTATTGTAGAGTGCATCAAATACCCGAGAGTTTATTCTAAATCACGTAGGAAGTAGGGAGCCAATGGAGATTTGTTGCTGCTTTTGCTTTTTGTTCTTGCCTTTAACTGAGGTACCAGGTTAAATCAGAGTTGCACTTTAGGAGAATTAATCTGGCCCTGGTGCAAAGGATGGATTAATGATGGGATAGACAAGATGTGAGGAAAAGCTAATGCAAAAAGCAGACCAGAAATAATAAGAGACTTAGCTAAGGTTGCAACAGTAGAAATGGAAAAGAGAAGACAGGTTCTCTTATCTGTTCATGATAAAAATTAAATAACTTAGGTATCAGGGAGAATTTTTAAAAGGTTACCAATGACTCTGGTTCAAGTCTAGGAGACTTTGATGTCAATAAATAAAATAGGAGAGTCAAGATAAGCAATTCTCACGCAGTGATGACGAACAGCTTGCCTTTTGATAGGCTGAGTTTAAGGTATCTAGAGGACAACCCACTGGCAATTAAAACTATGTATCTGGAGATGACAATATGAAATTATCTGTATAGAGATAACAGATGAAGAAACAAGAACAGATAAGACTGCTGGGAAAGAGCAGGAGAGAAAGAGAAATATTGGGTTGGCCAAAAAATTTGTTCAATTTTTTCCGTAAGATGGCTCTAGTAGCACTTAGTTGTCTTTAACTTCATTCGAAACAAGTTTGTTAGATTGTATTGTGACAGCTGTCATATCAGCATGAGTTTAAAAAAAAACATCAAATTGGTGAATTTTTGTGTAGTCATATTAATATTGAAGATGGAAGGAAAAAAGCAACATTTTTGGCATGTTATGCTTTATTACTTCAAGAAAGCTAAAAACACAACTGAAATGCAAAAAAAGATTTGTACAGTGTATCTTTTGTGACTGATCGAACAAAAGATCAGTGACAGATCAAACGTGTCAAAAGTAGATTGCAAAGTTTCGTGCTGGAGATCTATCGCTGGACGATGCTCCACAGTTGGGTAGGCCAGTTGAAGTTGAGAGCGAACAAATCAAGCCATTGAGAACAATCAAGGTTGTACCATGCAGGAGATAGCCGACATACTCAAAATATCCAAATCAAACATCGAAAATCATTTGCACCAGCTTGGTTATGTTAATCACTTTGATGTTTGGGTTCCACATAAGTTAAGCAAAAGAAAACTTCCTGACTGTATTTCCCCATGTGATTCTCTACTGAAACATAACAAAAACGTTACGTTTTTAAAACAAATTGTAATGGGTGATGAAAAGTGGATACTGTACAATAGTGTAGAACGGAAGAGATCATGAGGCAAGTGAAATAAACCACCACCAAGCACACCAAAGGCCGGTCTTCATCCAAAGAAGGTGATGTTGTGTATATGGTGGGATTGGAAGGTAGTCCTCTATTATGAGCTCCTTCCAGAAAACCAAACAATTAATTCCAACAAGTATTGTTCCCAGTTAGACCAACTGAAAGCGGCACTCGACAAAAAGCATTTGGAATTAGTCAACAGAAAACGCATCATCTTCCATCAGGATAATGCAAGACCACATGTTTCTTTGATGACCAGGCAAAAACTGTTACAACTTGGCTGGCAAGTTCTGAATCAACCGTCATATTCACCAGACATTGCATCTTCGGATTTCCATTTATTTCGGTCTTTACAAAATTCTCTTAAGGGAAAAAATTTCAATTCCCTGGAAGACTGTAAAAGGCACCTGGAACAGTTCTTTTCTCAAAAAGATAAAATGTTTTGGGAAGACAGAATTACGAAGTTGCCTGGAAAATGGCAGAAGGTAGGGGAACAAAAGGGTGAATACATTGTTCAATAAAGTTCTTGGTGAAAATGAAAACTGTGTTTTTTATTTTTAATTAAAAACCAAAGGAACCTTTGGCCAACCCAATAACTCCAAGAATAAGACAGGAAATCCCATTGTATAAGGAGCACAAACAACTAGAAAGTAGGCAGGGACCAACAGCAATGGAAGTGGACAGAGATCACGTGGGAGTCACCCAGGCCTGACAGTTGCATCAGTTATTTATCACCATCGTGTTTGCTGTGGAAGTGATCCCACACCTAACTGAAACTCCATAGCTTTAAGAGAAAAATTAATTCTTCCTTAAGTTGTTATGCTTTTTATTACTTTTTCCTCACTGTGGAGAAATCATAAAAATCCCCTCTGAATGTGAGACTTAACTTGGTCTTAAGTTCACACTCCAAACCTATGAAAATTAAATTATAGAAGCATCTCTTGCATTTATGCTTAAGGACATAGAGACTGCTCCCTCTGCTCTTACTTAAGTTTATTATAAGTAATGATGATGGTGATGATGATGATATCTAGAGAGATAACTATTTATGCCTTGCATATATCTCTTTGTACAGTCACTGCATATTAACCCTTCAAGAAGAAAATATTTCCTACACCTTAATCTTCTGACTCTTTAATAAGAGGAAGGTTCTCATATCCCCAAAGTAGAGCCTGTAGAATTAAGGGAACTTGAAATTGATATAAAAAATCATTTTCTTCAATGAATTCAAGTTGTTATGTGTCAACTTCAATTTGGCATTGGTAACCCCTGCATTCTCTCTATCTCCCTCCTTCTATAAATTCAACTTTTTTTCTTGACACCAAACTGATCCCATTACCTAGGCTTCCTATTAACCTCTCTCCATATCCCATCTATGCTTATCTGCCATCCCAGGCCACTTGTTTTCATTGCCTCATTACCTCTAGCATCTCTGAAGCATTCAGCCCATAAAATTTATGCTGAAATAATCATAACCCATGTCTTTTTCTCTTCCCCTTTCTCCTTTTACCATCAGAAAAAGACTTTCCATTATAAATGTGTCCTTTGGATCATTTTATAAACTGAATCCTTGCTAAATCCCCAGAGCCTTTGATCAATTCCTATTTGTGTGATTTTTAAATCTACTTTTGTTTACTCTTTCATTTTTATTCAACTAGAATTTACCAAGCATCTATAGTAGTAGACATTTATTGATTTTACATCTATTTCTTCACTTTGGGGCCCCCTAATTTTACTTCTTCATTCCCACTCTTAATAAAGACAGTTTGGATTGGGTCCCAGGGGTGGAATGAGACCTGGGCATGAGGAACTCATAGCATTTCATAACCTGGAACCATAATCATTGGTACAGCGATGAGAAAATGAACCAATTTAGGCCAATGAGAATGGATCCAAAAACTTCTGCAGGAGCTAGAAAGAGAGTCTCTCTCCTCTAAGAGGCTGAATGCTGTGATGATAGGAGCCTGAAGTTTCCTGGGGTCACCTCTGAGATTTTCAGGTAAATCAACCAATATATTCCTTTAAAAAAAAAATGAATCTAGTTTGAGTTGCTTTTCTGTCACAACCATTCCCACTTCTGCATCTACTATGGGTCAAGCACTATCTTAGGTCCTAGAGAAATAGAAAAAAAAATAAGACATATTTCTGCCCTGAAAGAACTCACATCTAGTAGATAAGATAGATGTATGTAAAGATCACAAATCACAAAAAAGCAAGGACTAGAAGGTGCCTTGCACTCCAAGATTTAAAGAACTGGTTGAACTACTTTGTTTTCCAGCTGAAGAGAATGGAGTATATACACATGCAAGAGAGTTTTTCTAATTAGTACCATTCCATCATAAATGAATGAATGAATGAATATCCAAACTGAACAGGAGAATGAATAAACTAATACAGTCATAAAAGGGACTATCAGCAAAGAATTCATAACTATGTGAATAATACTGAATAAAAAGTAGATCACAGAAGAATGCATGGAGTATGACATCATTTATAACAAAGTTCAAAAACAAGCAAACTCTAAAAATAAGGAAGTTATGGATAAATACATATGTATTAAAATTATTTTTTAAGCACAATTCAGTATAGTGGTTACTGGAGTAACACTATAGCAGCAGGGATTTGCAATGAACAAGGGATCTAAAGAAAGCCTCAATAACATTGGTAATATTCTACTGCTTAAATGTAATGTGGCCTCTTGAGTGTCTAGTTTATAATTATATTTTCTAACTTACACATTTTATATAGTGAGTACTTTTTAAAACTATGCTTTTAAAAACTATCTCCCAAATATGCTGCCTTTCTCATATTTACTTTCCATGTTTATAGTTTTAAAAACCTATCACTAAACATGTTGACCCATAAACCACTAGGGTTTCAATAAGTCTTACTATGATTAATTATCTGAATCCCTCTTCTAGATTTATGCAACAATAGTAGAGGATGACTTTAAGTTCAAATTAACATATTTTCTTCTTGGTTCCATATTTCTATAATGTGATTTATATTTTCAGGGCCATTCAATTTTGAATAATGAAAAGGAGATTCAGAAAATGAAATTTACATCATTAATCCAAATATACATACAAACATCCCCAAAACACTTGTCTGTAAGTTGCAAAATCCCTCCAATATAAACAATAGAGGAATGATTTGATGACAGCCACAGGTACAGTTCTGTTGAACTCCTGGGTTTGTTGCATTTGAGTTTAATTATTTCTAATGAAACTTCTCCCTCTGTTTGGCCCTAACTAAGGTGTAGGATCACTTAAGCTGTGCCGGCAGGTCTCAACTTGTAAGCACAAGTGGCCTCTTTAGCCCACAGGCGGGCTGCCTTACACCTTGTACAGGCAGATAGAGAGAGATTAGGGTCTGTGAGTGTAACTCAGTTGTGTCTGTCAACATCAGTCAATGCCAAGCTGTGGGGACAATTGTCAAAAATGTAGGATCGGGTCCTGCTCATGAATTAGCTTTTCATCCCATTCAATCATGTTACTAAGTACCTACCACATGCAAGGCACTCAACCAGGTGTTTGGTGTAATTAAAAGGATGAGACCTAGTTTCCCCTTTGAGGAATTATTCCCAAGGTATACATTAGAGCAGTGGTTCTCAAACTTTAGCTTGCATCGGAATCACCTAGAGGGTTTGTTAAAACACAGTTTCCTGGGCCCCACCATCAGAGTTTCTGATTCAGTAGAGCTGGGATGGAGCTGAAGAATTTGCATTTCTCATGTGTTCCCAAGTGATACTGATGCAGCAGGTCCAGGGGACCACATCTTCAGAACCAATGTGATAGACTGTTTCAGAGGTCCAGGAAGCCTCTCAAGTTGTTGGCATACCTGATTAAATAGTAATTGAAAAAAATGACTTGAAAGAATTTTTCTTCCAAGTGTACAGCAAATATATTTTTTAATATTATTTGTACTATTAATTTTTAAATTAATAATTACTGCTGACATATAGGGAGTCTTTATTACATGCCAGTCAGGGCTAGCTGCTTTACATGCATTGCTTCAATGGATTGTCACAGAAACTCAATTAGGTTGGTATTATCATCTCCATTTTACAGATGAGGAAACTAAGGATTAGAGATGTTAAGGAACTTGCCCTAAAGCAAGGTTTCTCAATCTAAACACTTGACATCTGGGCCTGGATAATTCTTTGGGCAGGGGGCTGTCCTGTGCATTGTAGGATGTTTAGCAGCATCGCTGGCCTATATCCATTAGATGCCAGTAGCATTCCCCCTCAGTGTGACAACCAAAAATGTTTCCAGACATTATCAACTGTCCCTGCCTCTGGTTGAGAACTATTGCCGCAAACAGTTTAGGAAACGCCTAACCATTTAGCATCCTCATCTATCAGGAGGTCATATGTATTTTCACTGCAGAAGCACAGAAATTTAAAGCTGGAAAGAAAGTTAGAGATTATTTGAATGAATCTGCTCACATTCAGAGAAGGAACCCATGGTCCATAGAGGTATTACAGCATTCTGCCAGGAATCAGGGGGAATTCAGATCAATACCAACTTCTTCAACAACGTATAAACCTTTCTTCATTTGGCTGCCCCATTTATTCTCAAGAAATATCCCAAGCCCACGTGCACACATAACAAGTATGTTTTACTCTGTGCCAGCAAATGTTCAAAAGGCAAATGGCCTGGCTCCTTCTCATGCATGCCTCAGAATGGATGAGAAAATGTATTGGGATCCCTGGGGAAGTTTTGTAAAAGGGCAGGTCCAAACAGAATAAATTGATGGGAGCTGAAGACACTCATGTAAACTCATGTAAACCTGCCTGGGTTTGCCTTTCAAAAAGACAGCTCTGTCAGTGAAAATACAGAGTTTGCCCAATATGAAGAAATCCGGTAATCATATACAATTACAAAACCTCTAAATGTTAGCAAGTTGAATCAATCATCCAAGTAGTTTTCCTTGTCCAGAGTCCAAATTGCAATAATTGGATGAAGACATCTGCACTATTTTAACCTGTCATGTTAAATATCTGTATTTTGTAACTCATCTTGATAGCTAATTTTCATGGAAGTATGTGTTAATTGAGAAAAAAGACATCTTTAAGATGGTTATCATAAGATAATCACACCCTAGGGCATTGTAAGGCAAGAGGTTCTGTTCTGGATCTGTGATTCTCCAAGGATATGATTATCACATGAGAGCTACCACACCTCCTGAAGAGCTACCTCTCTGCGCCATCTCCATCTGACTCAGGTGGCTGGTGTTGAGTCCCTCCATTTTTCACAGCATCACATTCATCTCTTCCCTGGAGGCTGTGTGGTTTCTCAAAAATAATACCTTGAGGCAAGGTACAGTCAAGAAAACAGTGCTCTTCAGAAGATGACCACAGGGAAAGTTAAACTTGGTTTTTTGGAAAACACACACACACACACACACACACACACACACACACACACACACACACTCATAGATTTAGATCCTATTTCAGTGACCATTCTTTCCAAATCCCAAATGGACACTCTTACTCTATATACCTTCATTCTTCCCTAGTTTTTACCAGGTCATTGCCACCCCACCACCACTCTGTTTATACAATATATTCCTTTTTTAATGAAAAATCTGTTTATTTTTATCTAGCCATGCATTGCCCATGTAACTAGTCAAGTATCAGGATTTTATTTCCCCCCGAAGACTCTTGCTTAATACAGTGTATTTCTCCTGTTCTAATAACATGATGCAAAAGACAATCTAATGAATTAAATCAAATATATCAATTTGCAGTGTTGAAAATGACCCTTATTCAGTTATGACAATTAACTCCTACAACTAGCCAATTTGTATGCCGAAAGATTTCAAAGTGTTAGCAGGTTATGGGGTTATATATACTCTGACAAGCAACAACAGAAGATCTGTTCCACTGATACTAACACTAGTCTTAGGAGTTCTAAAATTAACATATAAGCTATAGCAATATTTGTTAAAGGTGCTGCTACAGAAGTCAATACGGAATAAAAACATTTTCTTTATTTAAGCCTTTCACTTTTTAAAATGAAGAGTTGCTATTTTGTAATGTTTACTTTTGAATATATAAACTGTGAAATAATGGTGAAAACACTTGAAAAGTAGCCAAAAGATAAGAGAAAAAAACTCCCTATCGACTGTATCCTAGATTTAAAAAAACATGTGAAGTTCTTTAAGGCTGTTCTTTAAAACTCCAGTTAGAGAAAGGAAGGAGACTGTCAATCTGCAGTAGCGTATAAAGATTTGAGGTGCTGATGCATTTTCCTGCTTTGAGTGCATGAAGTCGTCCTTGTTTCGGGTTTCCTTGGCAACCCTTCTCAAAGTATGTACAGGAAGAGCAGGTCCTAAATGGAGTCTGGTCTGAAGAGGGGCCATAAAAAAAAAGAGTCTAAGTTCCATATTTTTATTCTTTCAGAAGTGCATGTGTGTAATGAAGGATGGACAAGAAAGGAGAACACATCATTTTTCAGTCATGGCTACCCATGTGAGAGTGAGATAACAATGATTTTTGAAAGCCTGTGTTGTTTTCCTGGATATGAGACATGCAAAGAGACATGGACTTCCTAGAAAGTTTCTTTCAAAGACCATTTTCATCTCAGAGCTGCCTCAATAGCCAAAGATGAGTAGAAGCTATTTGCTTTTTTTTTTTTTAAATATATCTTTACCGGAGTATAACTGCTTCACAATACTGCGCTAGCCTCTGTCGCACAACAAAGTGAATCGGCCGTGTGCATACATACATCCCCGTATCCCCTCCCTCTTGAGCCTCCCTCCCACCCTCCCTATCCCACCCTTCTAGGTCCTCGCAAAGCACTGAGCTGATCCCCCTGTGCTATGCTGCTGCTTCCCACTGGCTAACTATTTTACATTTGTTAGTGTATATATGTTGATGCTACCCTCACTTTGCCCCAGCTTCCCCCTCCCACCGTTTCCTCAAGTCCATTCTCTATGTCTACGTCTTTATTCCTGCCGTGCCACTAAGTTCATCAGTACCATTTTTTTTTTTTTAGATTCCATACATACGTGTTAGCATACGGTATTTGTTTTTCTCTTTCTGACTTACTTCACTCTGTATGACAGACTCTAGGTCCATGCACCTCACTACAAATAATTCAATTTTGTTTCTTTTTATGGCTGAGTAATATTCCATTGTATATATGTGCCACATCTTCTTTATCCATTCATCTGTCAATGGACATTCCACCCTGAACACACCAGATCTCATGTGATCTTAGAAGCTAAGCAGGGTCGGGCCTGGTTAGTAATTGGATGGGAACTATTTGCTTTTGGTGATGCCCTAAGTCTAAGTGATTTCTCTTCATAGAAAATTTTCATGAAGTCATCCCCATGGACAAAAGCTTATTGAAATTGTTAACAACTGACTTCCTCATTTATAAAACAATACTGTGCTTAATCATTGTCTTTTATCAGTGGTCTCTGCTTCCTAACCACCCACTTAGACTCTACCTCTACTACATGACTGCAACTGGTACCACAGCTTGCCCAGCACAAGACCCCATGAACTCTGCTCAGACTGTACGGTATGTTACCTCTGTTGATGCCCTTCTTAAAACGTTCCTCTTACTCGGCTTTGTGACTCTGCTGTTTTCTCTTCTTCCATTTCCTTATTTTCCCTGGCAGGGCTGGGACCAGGGTAAGGCAAGTAAGACACTAGCCTTGGACACAAAATTTAGGGTTGTACCATAAAACTCGGTAATCAAAATAAATGATATTTTAATGCAATATTTTTTTAAAAAATAATTATATGTAAACAATTAATGATGAACAAATGTCAAAATTATAAATAAAACAGGATCCATGTTGATTAGATCAAATCAGTATTCATTAGAATACTTTTACTTCCCTCATTCCCCACTCTACTATGACACATCCCATTCCTAAAGTTTGCATCATTAGTCATACTACTTCTATTTCAAGAATCTTTATTTAGTAGTTATATGTTCCCATCATGCTACAATAATACACACACACATTTACACATATACATTCATCATTTGTTCTCATTCAATTATTCAATTTTTTTTGTTGGAGATTTTCTTGAATATTCTCCCCAGATATGGTATGTAGATAATACATTATCAGGATTATTATGCATCCTCAGGTGTTTTTATCTGCAAACAAGTAAGGGGTATCTTGGCTGGATGCAGAATTCTCATATTGCCTTCTTTTTCTCTTGGTAGTGTTTCGATTTCACTCTACTGCCTTCTATTTTCCAGTGTTGTAGACAAGAGGTCGGACTACCAGTTTGATTCTTACCTATTTTTAAAACAGTTTGTTCCTTCTCTGGGAGTCTATACAATTTGCCTTTTATCCTTTGAGCTCAGAGAGATTCTTGGGCTAGGACTGGGTTGTTTTTTTTCTTGACAATAATGCCAGGAACTCAGTGAGCCCTTTGAATCTCTGGTTCAAATTTTCCTTCAATACAGAAAAATTGTCTTCTATTATTTGTCTAATTATTGCCTCTTCTCCATTGATTCCTACATCTCCTATGGAACTCCTATTTGTATCTTGAGTACCTGTTCTCCAAAACCACTATCTTTTCCCTCCTGATTTCTCTATCTTCCCACTTCTGTTCTGCAGTGTTCTTTTTTTTTCCCCCCACTTAATTTCCCAGGCCCCTAATTCAGAATTCAATGGCGACTATCTTTTCCTCCAATTCATATATTGATTTTTTTAATTCAAAAATTATGAGTTCTTTTAGTTCCAAGACTGTGAGAGATTTTATAGTGTATTTGAACCTCAAGTTCTCTTATTAATTTTTGTTCAAATTGTCTTCAGTTCTATTTCCTTTAGGAGCTACATATTCTGGATGCTGTTCTTCTCCTATCACTGCTGATGCCCTAGTTTTCTTTTCCAATTTCTAACTCATTCTCAGACCTCATATCCAGAGTTTGGGGTGCCCTAAAGAGAAGCACGCTGCTTCCACAGACCATCTCCAGTAGTCAGTTTATCAGTTTGCTACCAGGGAATTGTAAGGAAGCCCCTCATCTCCCCACTCTCCCCTGTAGTCAAGGCTAGGGTTCCTCCAGCCTCCAGAGTAAGGTGCCTACATTCATCTGATCCACTTCCCCTCACCTCTTGGGAGTCAGTAAGGCCACTTCCTTGGGGGTGCTGCTCTTCCTCAGGAGGTGGGCAAAGGAGACCCAAGCCGAGCCCTCTGCAGGGTGCACGGCATTCTGGTCCTCACTCCTGAGTGTTCTGCTGCAGTCTGTAGACTTCTCCTTAGGCCCGGAGAGCACAAGGCTTTGTGCTTGCTCCCCCTCCAGCCCTGGTAGAGGCCTTGCTCACACCTTCCATACCCTGCACACAGCCAAGCAACTTCCTCAGTGTGGCAGAGGTGACTGGGACTTAGGAGCAGAGCTGGACAAGGAATAAAGTACCTACTGATTCAAGCTCCATCTTTCCAGAATCAGGTAGGTATTCAATTTTTTCAACCCCTTAAATTACCCTTTCCTTCTTTCCTTATTTCAGTTAATGTCATTGGGATCTCATACTACGCTGATATAAAATATCAGTCATTTTTCAGAACTCATTTTCCTTATCACCCTCTTTCAACTAACCCACAAATAGTTTTTAATTGTAAACCCTACATTATATCTTGAATCCATTTCCTCCTTTACTTTTCCAGCTGCCATACATTTTTTTCAGGCCTTTATTTTATTACCTCCAGCCTAAATGTATGCATTAACTTCATCACTTCTCTCCCTCTATTCGGTATACTGTTGGCAGGTACTATAAGAAAACATAGTTGTGACTGAGTGATTCTTATTATTTACTGAAATCAAATCATGCAAGGTTTTCTCCCATAAATCTTTGTGAACTTATCACACACACACTCATTCATGCGCGTGCGCACACGCGTGTGTACGCGCACACACACACACACGCCGCCTCCTCCTCAGACACATAGCCTAGCATTTTCCCAAGTCCCGGTTAGGCTTATCTTGTCTTTTCTCCTCTTTCCCAGTCCACCTCCTCTCAAGTCCTATTTATCCTCCAGAGCTCGGCTCTCAGCTGTCTCTACCATGAAGGCTTCCCCTGTTCTCTGTCTAATGTAATACATACCAGTTTCATTCCCCTGCAACATTTTCTTTGAATCTTTATTATAATTTGCATTTCACTCACGAGAACCTGTAAACTCCTTGAATGCAATGATTATGTGTGTGGTTTACCTTTGCTTCTTCCCCACTACCTGGAAAATTGTAAGTACTTCTACAGTAGTGAATTGAATAAAACTATTCAGATCAACATTTATTTGGGCTCTCCAATGTGCCAGGCAGTGAGCTAATGCTTGGGATGAAACAAGCATAGACCCTGTCCTTGGAGATTCAACTGCCAAGTTTTATATTGCAATATTGCAATTACATGATCTGATATGTATCCATGTGTATATGTATTAGATTATATATAGTTGAGGGATTTCTTTTTTGTCTTAACCTCACAAACCCTACTACAGAGTGTGGTCCAACACTAGCCTGCACCTTGCTGTCCAGCACACACATCCAGGCAATGATCAATGTTTCTTTCTGTCTCTTTAGACTGAGAAATTGAGGATGTCCTGGGTTAATTGCCAATTTCCCCATGAGTTCCCAGCTACTACCCTGATTGACAACCTTTTGTTCTAGCTCTATGCCTGGTACCCAGGTGCACAGGATGCAACTCTCTGTGGATCATCATTGCTGTAGGTTGGCAGGCTCACTGAGGGTCTATATTGGTTCCTGATTCTGGCCGCATACTGCTAGCCACAAAACCATGCATATATGGAGATGGACAGGCCAACACACATTTAGTTTCTGAGATCTCAGATGAAAACCAGGACGTTAAAGAAAGTAGGAGTTGGGACAAACTACTCTCTCCCTGATATTGTCAGAGACAAACTACAGGCCTGGATAATACTTAGGTCTGACCCAATAAAGAGTTATATTAGGGCTTGTCCAAAAAGTAATGGTGCAGTTCCAGGGTGTCCGCTCCTCTGGTGAGACAGGGCCGGGAGACGCTCTCCCCAGCACCTTGCCTGGGTGAGCAAGTCAGGCTCTAGGGCCGGCAGAAATCCTCATTGGAGGGTCCCACCGAGTTCCCCGGTCAGAGTGCTGCAGCTGAGCGGAGTGGCTGCTTGGGACTACTGCTCAGGCGCTGCAGAAAGCCTTCTTGGAATCTGACATGTTATCACTTTGGGACCATTGGCCAGCTGCTCCTGACTTGGCCACATGAAGGCTCAGACTGTCCCAGTCTCCGAACTGAAGAGAACCAAGACTATTAGCATATCTCTCACCACCATGAATGCAAGGTATTTCAACAAAGAGTATCAGGAGGACAACTACAAATCCCACACTGGCATGTGCAAGTTCTGAGGAATGGTGGAATAACCCCATGTATCTAGGTGACCTTTGGAGACAGCTGAGTCAGAGTTACAACAGGTCAGTGGCTGACAGCCAACTCATAGCCCATCTTCTCCAGCCATGTGGCTGACAGGGGCTTGTGCTCCGGCCAGCTGTCAGGCCTGAGCCTCTGAGGTGGGAGAGCCAAATTCAGGACATTGGTCCACCAGAGACCTCCCGGCCCAACTTAATATCAAACAGTGAGAGCTCTCCCAGAGATCTCCGTCTCAACGCTAAGACCCAGCTCCACTCAACGACCATCAAGGTCCAGTGCTGGACACCCCATGTCAAACAACTAGCAAGACAGGAACACAACCAAACCCATTAGCACAGAGGCTGCCTAAAATCATACTAAGTTCACAGACACCCCAAAACACGACACTGAACGTGGTCCTGCCCGCCATAAAGACAAGAAACAGACTCATCCACCATAACACAGGCACCAGTCCCCTCCACCAGGAAGCCTACACAAGCCACTAAACCAACCTTACCCACTGGGGGCACGCACCAAAACCAAAGGGAACTATGAACCTGCAGCCTGAAAAACAGAGACTCCAAACACAGTAAGTGAAGCAAAATTAGGAGACAGAGAAATACACAGCAGATAAAGGAGCAAGGTAAAAAACAGACCAAACAAATGAAGAGGACATAGGCAGTCTACCTGAAAAAGAATTCAGACTAACAATAGTAAAGATGATCCAAAATCTTAGAAATACATTGGAGAAAATACAAGAAACATTTAACAAGGACCTAGAAGAATTAAGAGCGAACAAACAATGATGAGCAACACAATAAATGAAATTAAAAATTCTCTAGAAGAAGTCAATAGCAGAATACCTGAGTCAGAAGAACGGATAAGTGACCTGAAAGATAAAAGAGTGGAAATAATTACTGCAGAGCAGAATAAAGAAAAAAGAATGAAAAGAATCGAGGACAGTTTCAGAGACCTCTGGGACAAAATTAAAAGCAACAACATTCGAATTATAGGGGTCCCAGAAGAAGAAGAGAAAAAGAAAGAGTCTGAAAAAACATTTGAAAAATTATAGTTGAAAACTTACCTATTATGGGAAAGGAAATAGTCAATCAAGTCCAGGAAGCACAGAGAGTCCCATATAGGATAAATCCAAGGAGAAACACGCCAAGACACATTAATCAAACTATCGAAAATTAAAAATAAAGAAAAAATATTAAAAGCAGCAAGGGAAAAGCAACAAATAACATACAAGGGAATCACCATAAGGTTAACAGCTGATCTGTCAACAGAAACTCTGCAAGCCACAAGGAGTGGCAGGACATATTTAAAGTGATGAAAGGGAAGAACCTACAACAAAGATTACTCTACCAAGCAAGGATCTCATTCAGATTCGACCGAGAAATTAAACCTTTACAGACAAGGAAAAGCTAAGAGAATTCAGCACCACCAAACCAGCTTTACAACAAATGCTAAAGGAACTTCTCTAGGCAGGAAACACAAGAGGAGGAAAAGACCTACAATAACAAACACAAAACAATTAAGAAAATGGTAATAGGAACATACATATCGATAATTTATGGACAACCTGGAAGAAATGGACAAAGTCTTAGAAGAGCACAACCTTCCAAGACTGAACCAGGAAGAAATAGAAAATATAAAGAGACCAACCACAAGCGCTGAAATTGAAACTGTGATTAAAAATCTTGCAACATACAAAAGCCCAGAATCAGAACAATAGAAAATTATAAGACACTGATGAAAGAAATTAAAGACGATACAAACAGATGGAGAGATACGTCATGTTCTTGGATTGGAAGAATCAACATTGTGAAAATGACTATACTACCCAAAGCAATCTACAGATTCAGTGCAATCCCTATCACACTACCAATGACATTTTTCACAGAACTAGAACAAAAAATTTCACAATTTGTATGGAAACACAAAAGACCCCGAATAGCCAAAGCAATCCTGAGAAAGAAAAACGGAGCTGGAGTAATCAAGCTTCCTGACTTCAGACTATACCACAAACCTAGAGTAATCAAGACAGTATGGTACTGGCACAAAAACAGAAATATAGATCAATGGAACAGGATAGAAAGCCCAGAGATAAACCCTCACACATATGGTCACTTTATCTTTGATAAAGGGGGCAAGGATATACAATGGAGAAAAGACAGCCTCTTCAATAAGTGGTGTCAGGAATACTGGACAGCTACATGTAAAAGACTGAAATTAGAACACTTCCTAACACCATACACAAAAATAAAATCAAAATGGATTAAAGACCTAAAGTAAGGCCAGACACTATAAAACTCTTAGAGGAAAACATAGGCAGAACACTCTATGACATAAATCACAGCAAGATCCTTTTTGACCCACCTCCTAGAGAAAGGGAAATAAAAACAAAAATAAACAAATGGGACCTAATGAAACTTAAAAGCTTTTGCACAGCAAAGGGAACCATAAACAAGACGAAAAGACAACCCTCAGAGTGGGAGAAAATGTTTGCAAACAAAGCAACTGAGAAATGATTAATCTCCAAAATTTACAAGCAGCTCATGCAGCTCAATATCAAAAAAACAAACAACTCAATCCAAAAATGGGCAGAAGACCTAAATAGACATTTCTCCAAAGAAGATATACAGATTGCCAACAAACACATGAAAGGATGTTCAACATCACTAATCATTAGAGAAATGCAAATGAAAACTACAGTGAGGTATCACCTCACACCAGTCAGAATGGCCATCATCTAGAAGTCTACAAACAATAAATGCTGGAGAGGGTGTGGAGAAAAGGGAACCCTCTTGCACTGTTGGTGGGAATGTAAATTAATACAGCCACTATGGAGACCAGTATAGAGGTTCCTTAAAAAACTAAAAATAGATCTACCATACAACCCAGCAATTCCACTACTGGGCATATATGCTGAGAAAACCATAATTCAAAAAGAGTCATGTACCACAGTGTTCATTGCAGCACTATTTACAATAGCCAGGACGTGGAAGCAACCTAAGTGTCCACAGACAGATGAATGGATAAAGAAGATGTGACACATATATACAATGGAATATTACTCAGCCATAAAAAGAAACGAAATTGAGTTATTTGTAGTGAGGTGGATGGACCTAGAGTCTGTCATACAGAGTGAAGTAAGTCAGAAAGAGAATACTGTATGCTAACACATATACATGGAATCAAAAAAAAATGGTTCTGAGGAACCTAGGGGCATGACAGGAATAAAGACACAGACGTGGAGAATGGACTTGATGACATGGGGAAGGGAAGGGGTGGGCTGGGACGAGGTGAGAGAGTGGCATGGTCATATATACACTACCAAATGTAGAATGGATGGCTCTTGGGAAGCAGCTGCATAGCACAGGGAGATCAGCTACGTGCTCTGTGACCACCTAAAGGCATGGGATAGGGAGGGTGGGAGGGAAAGGCAAGAGGGGGGATATGGGGATGTGTGTATACGTATGGCTGATTCCCTTTTTATACAGCAGAAGCTAACACACCATTGTAGAGCAATTATACTTCAGTAAAGATGTTGGGAAAAAAAAAGTAATGGCGTAGAAATTCATAAATTCCTGCTTGAGAGGACTTAATGATGAGCTGAGTTCTACATTACATAGTACGACTTAAAATCACTTCCTACTAAGCCCTCTGATTTGGGGCAAAATATTTAACCTCTCTGGTTTCAGTTTCCCATTTGGTAAGATGGAAGACTAGAACTACTGACTTTTTGGCTATATAGAGCGATAGACTGTGGGTCTATAATATGTTCTGAAATTAGAAATTGCTAGCTAAACATGAATCTGCTGAAGACAAAAGAAGGGAAGGACAAAGTCAAAATTCCATGTCAGAGATCTGGGAGGAATTCAATTGTGAGATGCCTTGTTAATCACTAGTCAGTCACAGGAGACAGAATTCTGGAGTCTTTTATTACCATCCACTGCGTAGTGCACCTGGCTGTATTGTTGAACATACATTGATTAATCCTCTAAATTCACTCAAGTAGACATGATTGAGGATGATTCCAAAAGTACCATGACTGTATTTGTCAAGAAATAAATGGGTTAATGTCAAAAAGCCACTGACTCTTGAATTCCAGTATCTAAATGGCTACTGTTCCTCTCAGCATAGAATTTTCTGGAAGACAGAACACATACTAAAGCTCCAAAAAAGAAAATATCCATTAAAAATACAAAGAGACTGGGGCTCCACTAATGTAATATGAAAATTCAACTTGCAAGTAAGATGCCAGAGTTGAACTGATTGCTGTGTATAACAGTGACACAAATATAAAGACTCCCTAAGGCTAAATTGGGCTCCTGCTTTGAAATTCTAATTAGAAATATGAGTGCCCAAC
Source organism: Neophocaena asiaeorientalis asiaeorientalis (assembly GCF_003031525.2). Taxonomy (NCBI): domain Eukaryota; kingdom Metazoa; phylum Chordata; class Mammalia; order Artiodactyla; family Phocoenidae; genus Neophocaena; species Neophocaena asiaeorientalis. Next base: position 1,285,684 of record NW_020175825.1, on the reverse strand, counting down.
TCTGCAAAAGTACATGTGTGTTTAATTATTCTCCTTTTTCACCTTATCTCTTCCATTATTTTATACCCTTTTCCCTCCTCCTTTCTTGCTGTTCTCAAGCAAGCCATGCTCCTCACTTAATCTAAGTGTAGGGCCTTTCTTTAAGTTGGCATTAATTGACAAGCAGTGTTTAATTATTATTTTTTATGTCTGAAGAGGGCTAATATTAACTCTCCATGGGCTTGAAGGCGAGCCCGGCCCCCTTGTTTCTGGTGGCATTGCTCTGCCTTCACCACCTGCGTTTCTTGAGTCAGGCAGACATGCCACATATTCTTCATCTTAATGGTATGTATGTTCATTTATGCTAATTGAGGCTGCTGGGCACCTCACTTGTCTTCTACCATTGCAATTGGCACTTTGGACAGCTGAAGATTAAGTCATCTTTACACGATCTAAGAGGTGTATGGAAAAAACACAGCCTTGAGGACTCTGAACCTGGAGTCTTCTTAATGCCAGGAGTGTGCCTTGTCAAAATGGCATCCTCAGTTGGCACCCAGCACCTAATATTGCTCCATATTTGACTGAACAATAAGTAATATCTCAAAGAACCTGTAAACCATATGCTTATGCACTGGTGCTCTGGATTGAGAGTGGGGACCTCACATATTGCCATAATCGTGATGATCTGACTTTTCCCTAAATTCATCAATCACACCAGAAATCTATCTAGTTCACTGGCATAATGGTCAACCTTCTGAATCAAAGCTGGAGAAACCCCTGTTGACATTAAGCATGAGGTAATCTGCTTTTCAAGAAGAGACATTTTATTCAGTTTTCCTTATCACTCTATGTTGAGCTTGAACCTCTTGGGTTAAGACAGGACCTGAACCACCAGACAGAAAGGGCAAATGAAAGTTACCCCAGTGAGCTACAAGTCAAATCCAATAAGGACAGCTGAAGTAGAAAAGTATCCAGGATTAGGTATAAATGAACAAGTAGGAACTCTAGGTCTAAGATCAACAGGCGCTAAGCCAGGAAATTAGGGTAAGAAGAGTGAAAAAACAGACTTAGGTTCATGGGTTGAGGCTTCCAGGCACAGTCACATGTCCCTAGAGTCTCAAGGTCCTAGGTGACACTTAGGAATACCATGGCAAGTGGAAATGGCACAGGATCTAGAGTCAAAGAACCTGGATTCCAACCCTGACTCCAACATATACTGATTGTATGAAAATAGGCAGAACACATCTTTAAATTTATTATAATTTAAATCTTTCTTACAGAATTTTTGTGAGGATTAAATGAGATAATATATATGAAAGCAGTTTGGACATCTTAAGTTGCTTTATAAATTTTAATTATTATTAACTTGAGACATATTTCCTTAGAAGTAGTGGAAAACAAGAATTCAACTGGTACTGTGGTTCAGCCGCATATGGATTTAATAGGCATTATTGTCTTCTAGTTAGTTCGGCCATCTGTGGATCATTCAAAAAGAAACAACAAACTTTGGAAAACAAGCCATTCATAAACCAGGAACTGCCCATATATGCCTTGTGATTGAAAGCTTTTGACCTATTAATGCCCATAAAGAGCAGAACTTGGAAGGAATCCTGTGTTGAATGTTTTTCTTTCAATCTAGATTTATCAATGTACTGGTACTAGTCATCAAGTAAATAAATCACAAACTCAATTTATCTCTGCCAGGCTCCACAAACACCAACTTGTGTGCTAATAACATAAAAGAAAACAGTAACTGTATTTCAAACACACACACACACACACACACACACACCAACCATCAGTGGTTCTCAAAGTGTGGTCCCAAAGCTGCAACAGCAACAGTCTAACAAACCTGGAAACTTGTTAGAAACAGCAAATTCTTGAGCCCCATGATCTCTGAGGATAGGGTCCAGTAATCTATGTTTTAACAAGCCCTCCAACTGATGCTGACACTCTCTGGAAATTTGAGAGCCACTATATTGCACTGAGAACAGAAGTAGCAACATAAGCACGATTTGGGCTTCCCTGGTGGCGCAGTGGTTGAGAGTCTGCCTGCCGATGCAGGTGGCACGGGTTCGTGTCCTGGTCCGGGAAGATCCCACATGCCGCAGAGCAGCCGGGCCCGTGAGCCATGGCCGCTGAGCCTGCGCGTCCGGAGCTTGTGCTCCGCGACGGGAGAGGCCACAACAGTGAGAGGCCCGCGTACCGCAAAAAAAAAAAAAAAAAAAGCACGACTTTATTTGTAGATTACTGTGGGACCTTAACTAGTTTTTAAACCTTAACATGTTTTAAAATGGCTGAAGTTTCAATACAACATGTGCAACTAAATGTCACAACTATAAAGGAATGACCAGGACAATATAGATTTTAATTTGTATTTACAGGTTTATTATTTAATGAAGTTCATTTTTCCAACCTTAGTCTGAATAGATGAATGTCTCGGTCAAGTCTAATTTCCTGTGATACTTGAGCAATTCAAACATTCCCGAAAAAACTGAGCATATTTTTATTTACTAAGGGCTCTAATCAAGGTGTAAGCTCTTACAATTACTCTTGGTAATAGAAATGTAAATTAAAGTCAGTTCATTCATTTTAGCAATATCTCTCCTTGTTTGGCTTTTAATAGTATATAAGTCTAGCTATTATGTTAATACCTTGTTATATAAAGTTTATAATATACTTTAATAATATAGATAATAAAATTACAATTTAATATGGTAGGGTAAAAACAAAATAGATTTTCAAGAAAAATAGAGGCTAGGATTTTTTTCTATATAATTATTAAAAGAAAAATCTTATTTAACTAATGATTGGAGGTGCAAGGTCAATTTTTCTCCTCTTATTCATTTTAACAAAGTAAGCTACACAAGTATCAATAAGACTATAAAAATCTCCTATGAATCAGTCAACCATTTCTTCTTTCATAAATACTATAATTTAAAAATATTATGTAAAAATAAAGTTTTATTGCACGTATTACAGCAACTTTATTTTCATCATGTTTAGGCCTGAGGGTTAGGACCCAGAACTCTCTGCCCTAGAATTCCATCAGCCTCCATTACACTTCTGGGTCACTGGAAATGATGCCCATGTAGTTCCTGAAGAAGCACGGTACAAGTATTTGTGAATGACTTGGCTTTTCCTGAAAGTACCTTATCAACAATTACTAACACTAAATGCAATCTTCCTACCACAAACCACAGTTTGTGACGTTAAAAAGAAAAGCAGACAAGCAATCACACTTTTAACTTACTCTGACCAGCCCTTCTGGTGATATCTGGAACTAGCATCAGGGCTTCCTTCTGTTTCTCATTCCTCAGTGTCCCACAGCATCCTCCTGGGAGAACCCACCCACACCCTCCAGCCTGACCATCATTTTGTCTCCAGTGAAACCGCAGAAGAATTTCTAACCCTTTCCTACTCCCCCTTATTTAAAACATTGCTCCACACAGTTTGGCATGACACTTCTTGCTTACGAGAAAGTTCTGTTTCTTCCCAAATGAAAACTGAAAACTACAGAATAAGATTTCTAGCCTTAGAGAGTCTACTGATGAGAAAAATGGAGATCTAGGATTTAACATGAAAATCCTGGAATTATGGGAATGAAAAAAGGGGAGAGAGCTGCTGAATTTATGAGAACACCACATATCATGAATCATGTAGGTATAAAACTTAACATATCTAAATATTTTTAAATAACCCTTCATAATAGCATTTTATAATTACAGTGGGACCCTCTGGTGTGTGAACTATGGTATATTCATGTTTAGCTGCATTAACTGCACTCAGCTTTTAGCTATGTGCCTAGCAACACACTGGGTATGAATTAATGTGCAATAATTCATGGCCTGTTGTGTCTTATTAAATATAGCATTGATTCAATTTTAAAACTGCAACATAATGACTCAAATATTTTTCAGAATGCTAAGTGCCCCATACGATTTTCACTTGAGAGCCTGTTTTCACATTTGCAACCCTCACTTACAATAGTAATATTTTTCTACTGCAGAGAAAAAAAATGCAATTGCTCACCCAAAAAAATAAAATACCAAGAGGAATTACCTCCTGAATAGCCCTGTTTACCCTAATAAATATGAGTCTCTAAAAATCTGCTTTAAACGGGGGAAAAAAAAAGTTTTCTGTCTTTCAGGCCATTTTAAAAACTACTTTAAAAGATTCAGTTTCTTTGTTCTCCATTATTCTGTGATTCAAAGCAAAATAATAATGTGTCACATTTAGAGGGGAAAGTGCCCGGCAAGAGAGCTGTGGTCCAGTTCTGATTCTGCTAATTTACTGTGTAATTACCAATAAGTCACAATCACTCTGGACCTCAGTTTCCTCAACTGTAAAACAGGTTTGATGCTGCCTCTTTTCCCATGGCAGGTGGTGTTATGAAAAGAAAAACAACATAAATCTGTGAAGATGCTACATAAATCAGTACAGGCAATGTGCCTAGCTAGCTCCATACTAAGCATACTTTGTGCTAAAGAGCTTCCATGTCCATTATCTCATTGTAAACTCCCAACAATGCTGTGGGTGGATAGGTACTATTATTCCCATTTCACAGCTGAGCTTTGGTCACAGGATGTTCTTCCCTTCAGTGGCAGATGCACATGAAGCAGTGAAAGACCTAACCTGAATAAACCACGATTTCCAAAGTCACAGTTAGAGTGCCCTAACATCTACCGGACAGAGGAAGAAACAGAGAGGAACTGACAAGTGTAACTTAGTGGCAAAGTTACAACCCAAATCCTGGTCTAGAGACTTTCAGGCAGACCAGAGACTACCCTTATGATGAAAAGGATGAGCAACTACCTGACCTCATAATTTTCACTTGAGCCAGTGAGAAGCCTCTCACCACAACCTTAGACAACACTGGACACAACTAAATCACAGTTTTATAAGTGATAGTGAGTGTTCTGTCAGCCCAAATCTCATACTGCAATACTTTTCCAGTGGACATCCTTCCATGTCTTCATGTTCAGAATTACATTTTGAAATGACTTTTGATTTGTTTTAAGCAAAATATAAGATCTATATTTTATTAATTGAAGGAGGTTACAGAACTTTCCTTTTGTTACTAGCTACCACAGTGCTTGCTATATGCCCTAATTCTCCCAGAAGTCTGATGTTCTCTGCAAGGATGAGCTATAAAAAAAAAAAAAAAAACAATAACCAAAACCAGTATTATAACGGAGAAGAATAAACCTGAGTCCATATTGGATCTATTCCCTCAGCTCTAATCCTTGTCCTCTTTTGCCTGTTCTTAGTCATGCTGGCTCTGCACCTTTGTAAAAGAATGTTGCCTGTAACCTGAAATATATATGATAGCACATTCTTGAGGCTCTACCTTTTAAAGGTATAACACTTTTCCATTCATATAGAGATAAAAAGTTTCATAACAGAAAATGAAAACTGTATTGTTGGAGGTTTAAAGGAACATTGTGACCACACCTACATGGACAGCTACAAGAACAAAGGATTCCATCACCAAGAAATATGCAACCACCAGCCACATCCCCCCTCCTTTTAGTATAAAAGTAGCCTGAATTTTAACTCGGGTAAGATGGTTCTTTGGGACACTAGTCTGCTGTATTTCTGAATAAGGTAGTGACTTGTCCCAACACCTGTCTCCCAATTTACTGGCCTATAGTGGGGCAAGCAGTACAAGCTTGAACTCAGTAACAGTATCTCATGCCCAGCTCATGTTCATGCATCTGACAGTGCCACTTGAGCATAAAAGCACCCCTGGCACCAATACTGCAAAAAAACTTTTAATTTTGGCCCAAGATAATTTATTTCTTTTGTGATATGAGGAAACCTGAGGAAAAGTAGTAGGTTGGGGCCACGACCAACCTTACTGGGACAGAATGTACACTAGGGATACACTAGGGATCCGTGTATCTTGGTACATCCATGCCATATACACAGACCTGGAACAAAGCAACATGGAGTTCTTTTAGAGTAAGTCAAACCCAGTTTCTAACTCTAGCTTCCTCATTACTAGTATGTGACCCTGCAGACTGATTTAATCTCTCTCAGCATGTTATTTAATTGTAAATGGAGCAAATAACAGTTGCTATCTCACAGAGTATGAGAATTCAATGGAATATTCCATATACACCATGGAGGACAGAGCCTGACACATAATAAGCACTCAAAAGTGCTAACTAATATTACATTACAGAAATTATTGTGGGTCCATGTTCTAGATAAGATATGGATCAACTGCTAGTTATTATAGGTCAAACATGTCTAAGCCTTTCCATTCTATAGGTCCCTCATCACAGAATTTTATTAAATGTATGAATGCTCCTAGCATTCTCTTATATTATCACGACACAAAATTTTCATTGCACTCAGCATGTACCTACGTTACAGTTCATTCTGCCTTATGGCAGAATTACTTGTACATTTGTCTCCTTCCCGACACAGTAAGCATGGGAGAGCAGGAAGCACAACTGACTGCCCTGTTCAAGGACTAAGACAGTGCGGTGTATCTATCCAGCTGGAGTCCAATAAAGGTCAGTTGAATTATACTGAAGATGCCACCACAGAGTAAGGCATCCACTTGCTCATGATATCAAAGCAGATGCTGCTGGGTAACACAATTATTGCTTTCTGTTAGGAGTTGTACCAGAGGCTCAAGTGAAGACTCTATGAACAGAAGAAACATGGGGGAAATTAGATGGCTAACCCAATTCACCGCAAGTGAATGTTATTTTGGGTCAGGCTTTTTAGAATTCCAAAAGATTCTTCTGCACGCTGGAAGACAAAGGGTTATGATTCTGAAACACCAGTGGCTTTTTCACTCTTCAATGCAAAATAAAAGCCCATTTAGACTTTCTTTTGCAATTATCACCTATTTGAATTCTGGTAATGCTTATTTAGTTAGCAATCTAGCTCTTTTCCCTGTTTAAAAGAAATAAATAGCTGAGCGGATTTTTTCTTTCATACGTTGATATGAGGAGACCAGGATTTTGATCTTCTTTGATATGACAACAGAGACTTGTTTAGTGGCAACAAGTCTTCCGAGGCCTGATCTCCTCTCCTCCACAAGCTGAATGAGCAGAAGAGAACACACGGGAAGCAGACCTCTTGGCTCCAGGACTGAAGTAGCAGGACCTGTTTCTGAGAGCTCAGGTAGTAGGTGGACTCTACTCTTCCTGCCCAGTTAGAGTGAGAGAGAATAACGGGGCAGACAACTGCAGGAGGGGTGATGCCAATCCCTGAACAAGTAGGTGCCCCTGGCTTCTCCTTTATGTGGAATTCTCTATTATTCTTCTCGTCCTCTTTCTTACCAATCTTATCAACCTGCTGGTTTGGAAATTACATCAAAATAGGACCACACAGATTTTTTTTTGTGGACCATGCTTAGAAATTTTCAGAAGCAAGCAAGATGGACCAAGCTGTATTATCCCTGTCTCAGAGAAACCCTTATGCATGTCACATGGAAATTCAGCTGTCATCACCCTGCCTCCTTCAAGACGTCTGTACCCTATTCTTCAAAGCACTGGAGCACATATTAGGCAGAACAGCTAGTGCATTACTAAAATACCCTGACAGGTGTGGATAGACTTTACTGCTTCTCCCACACCACACACACACACACACACACACACACACACCCCATTTACCACTTCAGAGATCTCTATTCACTGAAAAGATTTTCCAGTCTTCTCTGTCATCAAATCTGGACAAGATCTTGCTTCTACCTCCACTTCAGCTGTCACTGTTCTCCTGACCTTCGACTGGACCCCCAAGCCAATAAAATTTCATGCTTCTTTTGAAGGTTGTCCCATGGGGTTACCAGAGGCAATGGAACATAATGGTTATGCAAGTGGACTCTGGAGCCAGACAGCTAGATCCTAATCTTGGCTTAATCCCTTATAAGCTATTTGTTTGGGGACAAGGTTCTTAATCTGTCAATGCTACAGTTTCCTCATTTGGGATGATAGTAATTGTGCCTATGTCAGGTTATTGTAAATATTAAATAAATTACTATATGCTAAGTATTTAGAAAGTACCTGGAACATAGTAAGTACTTAATAAATGTTCACTCCTAACAATGTTCTATCCCCCATCATCCCCATATTCTACTTGATATGATTTTGTTCTTGGTTTATTACTAATCTTAATTTAAAACTCTGAACTCGGGACTTCCCTGGTAGTCTAGTGGTAAAGAATCTGCCTTCCAATGAAGGGGACACGGGTTCGATTCCTAGTCGGGAAACTAAGATCCCACATGCCGCAGGGCAACTAAGCCCACGCGCCACAACTACTGAGCTCGTGCGCCTCAGTGAGAGAGCCCGTGCGCCCTGGAGCCCACGCGCCAACTGGAGAGAGAAAACCCACACACCACTAGAGAGAAGCCTGTGCGTCAACGAAAGATCCCACACGCCTCAACGAAGACCCTGCGTGCCGCAACTAAGACCTGATGCAGCCAAAGAAATAAAGAAAATAAATAAATATTAAAACTTTGAACTTCAGATTTCTTTCCCTCGGATGATATTTTTCTAAGAGGATGTTCTCTTTTTTCTTTTCAGTTCAAGGTACTTAAGTTGCATAGACTTCTTATGATGGAATACGAGACAGAGAAACAAGTAAAACTGCCCTGAAAGCTTGATTTTCAGACCTAACTCATATAATTATTATTTTGGGGGGTTAAATAGTGCCTGACACAACTGGCTTTCAATAAATTCAAAAATAAACAAATACACTTGCTCTCTTTTCTCACTGAGCACAAGTGGCTAATCCCAGAAGGGGGGAAAAGTCTCTTCCTTCTGCCCTACTTCCCCCAGCCAATTTCTCCGCCATAACTTTCAAGGAACATTCTAAATATGCTCTGGGTGACTTATCTCCCCAAATGGGTTCAGGGACACATATCACGTCTTATAACCCTTTGGGTCATTTGAGTGCTTCATAGACTGTGAGGGCTAATTCATTAGTTCAGCTGCAGACAGAGATGATCTCTTCCTATTTCTTAGAACACTTTTTCCCCTGGGCTTCTAGCCACCAAAATCTCCTGCTATTCTTCCTACTTTCAGCCATTCTTTTTCTGTCTCTTTCAGATCTTCGTCCTCTATTCAAACCCTGAATGATGATGTGCCCAAGAGCTTGGTCCTTGGCACTCTTACCTTCATATCTCTGCCTGCTTCCTGCACAATCATCTCCCATCCCAGGGCTCCAAAGACAGTCTACGCCTCTAGGACAGGCTTCTTCCTTGAGATCTGGACTTCCGCATTCAACCTCCCTCTTACCTGCTCCAGTCATTTATCAAACACACACTTCAAGCTCAACACAGCCGAAGCACAAGTCTTGATTTCTAACTCAAACCTACTCCTCCCCCAAGCTTTGCACTTAGTACATGGAAACACCATTCTCACGGTTACTTGGACCCAAAACTTAGGCCTCACTGCTGATTTCTCCCTCACACGTACTCCACAGCCAGGTCAATTGCAAGTTCTGTTACCTCCATGTTCAGTGTGCGTCCCAAACCTAGACTCCCCTCACTGCCCCCTCTTCTACCAGCCTGGTCCAAGCCACTGCCATACCGCACCTAAGTGACACAATGGGCTGCCTAACTGGTCTTCACTGCCATCTGCCCTCCCACCCTAACAGTCCATTCAACACAGCAGCCAGCCATATCTCTGAAACAAAAACCAGAGTCAGTCATATCCCCGTTAAAACACATCAACTTTCAGATTTCCCTACTTGAATAGAAGCTCCAAGAAAGCAAACATTTTGCCTGTCTTGTTCCTTGCTTATGCCTAGCAACTAGAGCAGCACCTGGCACGTGACAGTACCTCAATACTTGTTGAATGAATAATGACTTCATTAAATATTCAATGAGAGTCTACTTTGTGTTTGGTCATGTGCTGAATTCTGGGAGCATATCAAAAACATAACAAATATGGTCCATGTCCTTATGCCTAGTGAGGAATGCAAACATTCACATAGGTAAACACTAACAGATATGACAGTGTTACACAAGTGTGATGGCTAATTTTTTTTTTTTTGGTACGCGGGCCTCTCCCGTTGTGGAGCACAGGCTCCGGACGCACAGCCTCAGCGGCCATGGCTCACGGGCCCAGCCACTCGGCGGCATGTGGGATCCTCCCGGACCGGGGCATGAACCCGTGTCCCCTGCATCGGCAGGCGGACTCTCAACCACTGCGCCACCCAGGAAGCCCCGATGGTTAATTTTATGTGTCAACCTGGCTGGGCCACAGTACCCAGATATTTGGTCAAACATTATTTTGGATGTTTCTGTGGGGATGTTTTTTGGTAAGATTAACATTTAAATTGGTGGACTTTTAGCAAAGCAGACTACACTCCATAGTTTAGATGGGCCTCATCCAATCAGTTGAAAGCCTTCATAGAACCAAGACTGACCTTCCCCAACAAGAAGTAATTCTGCCAACAGACAGCCTTTGGACTTGAACTGCAACAATGGCTCTTCCTTGGGTCATCAACCTGCCAGCCCATCCCATCAGATTTTGGACTCTCTAGGCCTCCAGAATCGTGTAAGCCAACTACTTAAAACCAATTAATCAGTCAACCTCCCTCCCTCCCTCCCTCTCTCTCTCTCTCTCTCTCCCTTCCCACCCCCATCTAACTATCTATCTCTATCTATCTAACTACATACACACACACACACACACACACACACACACACACACACACACATCCTGTTGGTCCTATTTCTCTGGAGAACCCTGATTATTACAATGGGGAAATGAAGGGTGATGTAGGGGCATATATTAAAGGGTCCTCCTAACATAGTTTGAGAAATCAGTGAAGGTCTCCTAAAGGAACAACATTTACGCCAAGATTTACATCATGGGTAGATGTCAGACACGACCAGTGTAAAGGGGAAGCCAAAACTATTCCAGGCAAAGGAAACAGCATTTTCAGTGGCCCTACTGTAAAAGAAGTGCTTTCCAGGCACTAAGAAGTACAGCCTTGGCTGGTTGATTGTCCTCCTATGAGAGGTGCAACCTAGATGCTTCATTTGGCAGGCCTCACACTAAGAAAGTCAAGCACACTGTCACACAATCCCTCTCAGCAGAGGTCGCAGTCAGCCTGATCTGAAGAAAAACACCATACATATTCATCCCTCCTGTTGGCAAAGTTCATGCCCTCCCTCTCTGCACAGGGATGTAATCAGTGAAGTCTGACATGACTCCAGGCTGCAGACACCCAAGAAAACAGCAAAGTCCTTATGAGGAGAGACCTAATTCAGCCTCGGAGCAGTCCAGTCAGCAGTCACTCCATTCTGAAACCTGTCAGACTGCAATGCTGTTCAAGGCTGTTGTTTTGACATTAGCTTGACACGTTCACATGTCACCCTCATTGTGTGAACTCCTACTCAGTGTTTTGTAATAACAGCAAAGGCATCAATATTTAAAAACAATCAAATGTATGTTTGGTTTAAATAGGCAGTTGAGCCACAATCACTTACCAAAAATCTTCTATGTGTATTTGCCTGTTACATATATTTTAACTTAACCTTTCATATGGGAAGTCTCTCATCTGAATTAATTAACTACAAAGGGTCCGTAATTTAACAGATCCAGGGCTCTACTCTCCTCTCTAAAATATCATAAACTAAGTTACTTCCACACTTTATATGCTGCTTTCATCACCACTCTAAGGATGACATAAGATTCTGTAGGTATATACCAAGAGATGAATGTCCTAGAAACTGCTCATAAGGTATAAATACCTTAACAGACATCTCCCTGATGGAGGCAAACTGCTGAACTCATTCACTTTGTTTTCACTCTTCCACTTGGCAGGTGTAGATGAGAACTGACACCAGATGCCTATGGAAGTGGCTGAAGTGACACTCCACTTCATATGGAGTGGATATGTGATGTCCCCCCACATATTTCCCCAGGCCCCTACATTTTACTACAATGGTATATTTCTTTTTGCTAAGAGACTGATGAATAAGGACTTGCCCGGAAGTTGTCACATAAGCTGAATTTGCCCACACGGCTCACTAACATTGAATAGAACCAGTTTAATCCAATATTTTCTCTGTGGTGTCAAGGCTGAAAACATAAATGGGACAATTAGAAAGACAGTCAGCTAAACAACCTGTCTTGTAGGTTGCTTGAAAATAGCCATCGGCTCTTCGGACAAAATTTTTGAACTAGAACATAGCTGAGGAGTAGGTGCGCCCCCTATCATTCATCCTAAAATGTTGGCTGAAATCCAAAAGCCCCATAGTCTCCAAAGGCATGATGTGGCTCTCCATATATCAATCCTGGTAGATCCCAGAAAGTTTTTCCATACTGTTCTCCTAAATTTTGATGTTTTTCAAAGATTGAGTAAAGGGAGTAATAGGCATCTGTGAATTATATTTAGTATTTTGAAAACCTAATGGAAAACATACATAACTAAAATAAACATAAATATACATACTAGGCTTTCTTTCATTTTGTTTTATCTAATTTTTATGGCATTACATCAAATCAATAACACTGGTTATCATATGTCAGTCCAAAACTCTGATTGGCAGTTATCCCTAGTTTATCTTAATAAACAAGGAAAACAAAGCAATTATTACTTGATAAATACTATTTGGTAAATAAAATTGTTAAAGTGTGAAGTCCCTGAGGGGAAAAAAAGCAATTTTTAAAAAGGCCTTAGTGATGACAAAGGGTTGGAACCCTGGCCCTGACTGTACTTATGTCTCCAACTGTCTGCACAACTTCCCTGGATTCACTCCATTGGAGAAGATGCAGAGTTAGGTCAAGAGACTCTGAGTGAGGCACATGCCAGGCTTGAACAAGTCCTTCCTGGTCCCCACATGCCTCCTCCCCACCACCTCCTACAAAGGCCAAGTCTAGAGCAGAAGTGACCTGGACATCAGACAACAGATTTCAGAGAATGACCACAGGTTCTCCTCAGGGTCAAAATTATAGGGATCCTTTGCAGCTCTCCTCTGAAACATACCTTCAGACAAGAACTGTGGCATCAGAGGTTGAAATGTATGGCTCTTCTTTGACAGGACACTGCTCATAATCAGCAAATGAGGGGTAATCGGTCTCTAAGGATTTCCATCTCAATTTTTCAGAGGAGGTCTTGATTCAGACCCAGTGTTAGAAATGCCATATACCAGCGGTCCCCAACCTTTCTGGCACCAGGGACCGGTTTTGTGGAAGACAATTTTTCCATGGACGGGCGGGGGTCGGGGGATGGTTCAGGCAGTACTGTGAGCCATGGGGGGGTGGTGGGATGGGAAGCGAGAGACAGATGAAGCTTTGCTTTCTCACCACTGTTCACCTCCTGCTGTGCAGTCCCGGCCCACAGCCCAGGGGTCGCAGACCCCTGCCATATACCAAAGCAGAACACACACAGTGGCTGACGCAAGTGAAAATACTCGAACCTAATTTTCCTTTTGGTATTTGGTCTTCTTTAGCTACAGTTACCCACCTCATTCCTGACTTGTCTTAAATTTTGCTACTAGTGAGAGCGAGTAAGGCCATCTGAAAGTACAACTGCAAAGTCGTCAAAGCTGGATTTAGTACTCTCATTGTTTTGCCCCTCCACTCCTATCTTTTCCAATATTCTCCAGCTGTTCTCCTATCCAAGTGTGCTCCTAGAAAAATATCTTAAAAACTCATACATGTGAAGGTGTAAATGATAGATATGACTTAATCAGTTTTTTAACCTAGGGGTGCTCTTCTCTGGACTGGAGCCAGGATCCAGATGCTTTTGGTGAATGGGGCTGGATGATCTTCATGCTGGCAGTGTTTAAGTGCACGAGTACTATTCACGGGGACTACATGAGGTCGATGCAGGGAATGGCATGGTCTCTATCTTCACCTGCCTTCCTGCCCCATACACATAAAACCCAGCCTGATAGCCTGATTTTGAGCTTCTATAAGAAGAGAGGCTACTGCAAGAAAATGGGAGATCTACATTTATGAAAGACCGTGTGATGGAGAACTACCATCCTAGCTCTGCAGACCACAGCCTGAGGGGTCAAGATAGCCTCCCAGGGAAAAGGGATTGTACTGGCAGGAAGCATTCTTACAGAGGCAACCAGGTCAGAGTCAATGTCCAGGTTCTTCGACAAGGAGACCAAAACATCTGAGGTAGCTTATTCTAGGGCACATATGAGACATCACCTGTCCTTAGGACTCAAAAAATAACTAAAGAGTTTGGGGATGAGGGTAGGGCGAGGGTTGAAGCCTACTGAAGCTTAATTAAAATTGCAGCTAATGAAATTTCCCCCATAATTGTATAAGTTAGGAGAAGTATTTGAGGGCCACTGACCCATCTTGCAGCTTATGTTCAACCCTTGTAGGCCAATACCTTTTCAGAAAATATCCCTTCACTAACTGTGCCTTCCAAATAAAGTGTGTTATTAGTAACATCATTAGTTAGCATTTATAGTTTCATCTTATTTTTCATACCTTCTTTCTATTTTTCAGCTACTAGATGGTGTGGCAATAAATACCTTTGAAATTGGCATGTCACTTTCCTTCCGCAGGAACTTAGTTGCCTGGTACCAAAGCTTGAATTTAAATAAAATAACTATGATTGTACATTGGCCCTGCCCGTTAATGCCAAATGAATGCACTGGTGTATCAGTAAATAGCAAATTCATTATGGAGTGTTACTCGAGCTCTTACAAATGAGCCACTTGAGTCAGACGGTTCCTCAATCTCTGTGCCTGCCTTTGCGTGTCATCTACCTAGGAAGGTGATGCTTTGAAATTGTGTTAAGAATTTTAATCACGGATATTCTCTGCACATTGCGTAAGACAGGAAAAAAGGTGGGCTCCTGCTTCCCCAGACTCCTGTTCAACCCCTGCAGTTTTCCTCACCTTGGATGATGTATTCAAGACTTTGATTCATTTTTCCGTATTATAAACATCTCTTTCACAGCTGAGGTGAAGGGAAGGAGTGAGAGTGTTAGACAGCTATAGGGAAGGTCATAATTTAAGGGTCAGAAACCTTTTAAAAGTGGTGTACTGAAGTTTGGGGTTCTATTCCTCTACTGTGTCCAAGAGAGCAACCCCTTCGGTCCATCACGCCGTGTAAAATCTGGCCATGTGCTAGCACAGCTTGGCTAAAATTGAGCTGCTCACTATGGTCTTATAACTATCATTACTCATTCAAAAATTATTGAGTACTAATAGGAATTATTTCATTTAATTCTTTCAGTAGCACTGAGAAAAGCAGGCACTATTATTAGTCCCCACTTTATACAGAAGAAAATGGGAGCTTGGAGAGCATAAATAACCTCATCTGTTGTTGCACTGGCAATAAGCAGGAGACTTTCAAACCCGAGTCTGTCTGCCTCCAAGCCTGAGTGCTAAACCCTGTGTTGCTCAGCTACCCAGCAGCTCTTGCAAGAGGAATGAAATCCAGGACCCTCCTAATCACTGGCATCATGCTGATTGACTGTGCTGCAGGTATGACTCTCCCCCAAAACGGGGGGCCTGTTTGGGGTATCTTCAGTTCACAGTTTTAAAGTAGCAGTCTCAGGACTTGTACTTGGCTGATGGATTGGCTCCCAAAACTTGAAACTTCATCTGGTGTTCCTGAGACCTACCATTCCTCAGTCTCTCAAGAGAGGTTGATTTGAACCATTCCTTCTCTCTCCTCCAATGTACTCTTTATGAAAACTTCTGTGTTATGGCTTAATACGAATAGAGACTTTCTGGTGGTAAAATGCTTTTCCAAGGGTTAAACACATAGGAAATATAAAAATTATGACAATGGAGATCAAATATATGTACTATTCCATTTAGCCTCATAATACCCCCATATAAGATGAGTACCATTAGTGTCTGTACCAATGATACTCAATGTCTAGTCTACAAACTGTTAACCATGTCAGCCCACAAATTGTTACTGATTTGCAATAAAATACTATAGAGATGGAGAGTACATATTTAGAAACTTTAAAAGCAATCTGACAGAGTAACTATGTCTTTTGAATTTAAGAATAAAAAATTTAAGTATTTCTAGGAATTCATTTTTATTGCATATTACCAAAAGTATCAGTCTATAGACGGATTGGAAATTTTTTTTTAAACCTGGTTCTTCAGCACAGACAGTTTGAGAAACACTGGAGTTTACTGTACAGCTATGAGAACCAAGGTTTAATTAGAGAGGTTAAGTTAATTGCCCAAATATACACAGCCTCAGGAAAGCAGTGACAGTCTGGACTTGAATTGTGGAACTCTGCCGTGGATTTCTCTCTTTGGGTGCCCCATTAGAGGCCTATGATATAAACCTCTAGGTTTTTGATTAGCACAGAGCCAGGAGGTGAAGAGCCAGCAGTTCAGCTCATTATTTACATCAGCATCTTGTCTGCCATCCCCTCCGTCAATGAGGTCCCGTGCACTCAGATCGGTTTGGTGCATCAGTTCCAAGCAATTTCCATCTACCTTGGGGTCTGGGGTCCTCATGCTATACAGTACTTCCAGTTGTACCCTGTGAGTGGCATGATTTCTGGCAGTTGGATTTTAAAATCCAGATGTCAATTAAAAGACACTTAAGAGGATCTCTGCACAAGCCACATCAACACTTTACAGGGCATGGTGACATTTCCCCATCCCCAGGCTCACCAAGGGCAAAACAATCTTTCCTAACCAGATGGAATATGCTGCAGAGAGTCTGTGTTCTTTCTAAGAGTACTCAGGTTCCCACCCCACCCACCGTACTTTGACAAAGTACCAACATGGCACATGTTATCTACATCAGTAGAGCTACTTTTTAAGACTGTGGTACCTGTCCTCTTGATCTGAAAGCCATTAGAGAAAATCTGCCAAGTCAACCAGGAGAAACTTCACCACCAACAGAAATCAAACTTGCAGACAGACTTGTCTATCTTCGGAACCCCAGCTCCCAAACACTGGGCAAAGCAGAGATAACGGAGCTGTCAGAGTATAAACATGTCTGTCTCCTGCCTACTCAAGCTGACAGGATTATGCATGAAAGACTGCCTTTTTTTTTTTTAAAGGGCCAATAGATGAAACCAAAGGAACAGCTATACCAGGGGATCCCAAATTGTGCTTCTGGGAACCCCGGGGATTCTGGGAAGGTATCATATGATCATAGGAGATAGAGGAGGGGAGGAAGGAGAAGTTAGGGAGGTGAAGGGTAGGCCTCTCTCTTCCTTCTTTAACTCGAGTAGCCTTACTTCTGTTTCCCATTTTAGACTTCTCTGTGGGATTCAATTTGAAGAAAAGATTCCACTCCTCTAAATTTTTTATTTAACTACAATTTTGTTTCTCAACATTTTGGTTTGATTTAAATCAACAAGTTTTAAGCCTATTTCAGAACTGAACTGGATTTTTTTTTTTTGTAACTCCAAACTTTTATTTCAGAAATATTTGGCTGTAGAAATGAGTCAGACATCTCATTTTAACTAAGACATTTTTGCCAAATTGAAAAGAAAATATGAATATTCTCTCCTCTTGAAAGAGAGATGCTGCTACAGGGTCTGCTTTTCCTTTGTTATAAGAATTTCTTGAAGACTTCTTAGTGGAAATTCAATGCTGAAAATGGGTAAGAGAGTAATGCCCTATCTCTATTAAATATTTTATTTGCATTTTAAAAGATGCATTTAAATATTTCACAACTGAAGCTATTCTCTAAGGTCTTGTTCTGTAGTTAAGGAAAAACTTCTAACCATGGAAGTGATATTCCATTGGGCTCTGTGGTTAACTAAGGCCTTAGGCTGATTAACACTTGGAATACTATGAAATCCATTCGGAGATACAAGTGCAACAAACTAACCTATGATAATCTAGGTGTGCACCTAGAAACTAACAAATCCAGGTGTAAGACCCATGCCCAAAGATATCTGCCATCTTGAAAAATTCCCAAGATGCAGTTTAAAATTTTGTCAGTTTTAAAAATGCAGGTGTTAGTACACATTAAACTTATTATCATCTTTGTAGAACAATCTGGACCTCATTAAAAGGTTATTATCCTAAGATTCCTTTTCACAATAATCATAATTATTGCTCTAAATTCTTTATGTACATTGTCTTTAATATTCATGGTAATCTGGGAAGAGAAGTATTATTATACCCACTTTACAAAGAAGGATTCAGGACTATACACGTTAAATGACTTGCCTAGGACCATTATAGCCAAATACATGGTAGAACATGGCTCCAATTCCTTCTAATACCTCACACTGCATCCCATGAAATTAGAATCCATAAAGCTACCTTGAGGGTATAAAGGAGGGTATGTATGAGTTGGCATCACTTTTATTGGGTGCTTACTACATGCCAGGCACTGGGCAAGACTCTTTACATACACTACCCTCTTTAATCCTCACAATGCCACCAGGTAAATATTATTATCACCATTTTACAGATGAGAAAACTGAGGCTTAACATGGTTAAGTAGCCCAGATCACACATTTGAAATATATATGAAGCCAGATCTAAAGTCCAGGTCTGTCTGATATCAAAACACAAACAAACAAGACCAAATTTATACTTACAAATGAAGAATTCCTCTCAAGGGCATACATATCTAGTCTCTGATGCTTCTATTGTTTACAAGTTTTCTCAAGCTCATCTCTTGAAATTGCCTTCTTAGAATCAGTTTGTAAACCACTAAGAAAAAACTGCCCCCTTAAACCCACTTTATGGCAACACCACATTCCAGAAGACTTTTGGATTTTTCAAAAATTCAAATTTTCTCTCAAACAAAGGTTTGATATCACTGAGAATTTCCCCCCAAACCGTGCCCCTGATTTCAAAGTAACTCCAAGAATGTTTTGAATAATTATAGCACCATTGGATTAAGCTTATGGTTTCCCTGGGTACCTATTGTGAAGGAGCAATGTGAACTTAGGGACATAATTTCTACATGTTCTTTACTTTTTTTAATTAATTAATTAATCTATTTTTGGCTGCATTGGGTCTTCATTGTGGTGAGCGGGCTTCTCATTGTGGTGGCTTCTCTTGTTGCGGAGCATGGGCTCTAGGTGTGCAGACTTCAGTAGTTGTGCCACATGGGCTCAGAAGTTGTGGCTCATGGACTCTAGAGCACAGGCTCAGTAGTTGTGGAACACAGGCTTAGTTGCTCTGCAGCATGTGGGATCTGCCCACACCAGGGATCGAACCTGTGTCCCCTGAATTGGCAGGTGGATTCTTAACCACTGCACTACCAGGGAAGTCCCTCTACATGTTCTTTAAAAAAAAAAAAAAAATCAGTATCCCACAACTCATGGTTATCTCTCAGTCCCATTGTTCAACCAGCCTTCAGCACTACTTCTGCACTGTGTCTATCCCCAGACATATTTTCTATACCTCCCCTCACAAAATGATTCATTGAAGAAAGTCAAGCAGCCCTATATGAAAAGGGGCATCAACCTACGGAAAGGAATCAGGAGCAGCGATACTTGAGGAGAATTCCTAATCACCCAGAATTCTCTCCATGACAACTCAGAACCTTTCCCCTCCTTTTCCCATAGATGAAAAGTCTAACCTGGCAAAATGGTCCCACATTCCCTTGGAAATGATAGATCTTTCAATATTTGCCTCCACTTTGTGGAAACCTTCTCAAAGGGGCAGATAAAGCCTGTATACCTGTACCCATTGAGTATTTTTATTATAATCAGCTTAACTTTGATATTCAAATCACTCATAGAATATCACTTTTGAGCTAAAATCCTACTAAGTTGGAAGGAGATTGGCATTTAAACAGATGTCACCAGTGTTTTGGGAAATGTAAATTGAGGTACAGATGGTGACTGCTAGGGAGTTAAGAGCATCTGTGTTCTATGAAAAAAAACTATATTTGTGAAAAAATTTTAAATAATAACTGAAACTCCCAACTTGATTTTGAAAGAAGACAAGAAAATATCCTCGTTGGATGGCACTGTTTGATAATTTCTTACCATGTCAAAGATGACTCAAATTTCTGGATATTAATAAGATTCAAGATGGGGGATTTTACCCTATGTCTTCGTAAGCCAAAATTAGAACTTCTATCCAAAAGAACAAGTGCATAATCTTGGGAAAGATTGCTGATTCTTCTATTTCAGCCAGTTTTGTATCTTAATGTAAGTTCTAAGGAAAATATCAGTTATCTGCCATACAGTGGTAAAGGGCAAGGGGTCTGGAGTCGGACCACCTGAGCTCAAAATCTGGCACTTCTGCTTTGTAGCTGTGTGACCTTAGGACACATTACTTAACTTCTCCAAGCCTCAGTTTCCTCATTTGTAAAATAAAGACAAAAATAATAGTACCTGCCCTTACGGGATTGTTGTGCTTACAGCCTATCATAAACATCAATAAATGTTAGCTCTTATTATGACAGGCTTTCTTCCTAATCCTGGGAGATCTATACAGGCCTGGGTATCAGGGACTTACTATTTCCCAAGTCCTACATCCCCACACCCCTGTCTTGACCTAGCATAAACAATGACCTAGAAATTTGGATCTCATGAACGAGTAAATCCACAGTTCATGCAGATTATCAATGGTCTAACAAAGGACCTTTGTTATGCTTTCTAACAGGCCTCTAAACATTTCCCATCAAAGAATCAGTCACTCCAATACAAACAGTTGCAGTGTTTAGGTTAGGCCCTTTTGTGAGATGCAGAAAGCTTTTCAGGTGGCCAGGATAATTCGGAAAGTTAACATTCCCAAGAATGTGATAAACGTTCTAAAACCCCGAGTGTGCTACAACAGTTTTGCACTAAAAACCCAATTTAGAACCAGGAAGAGACTGACTCGCCATTTCTCTATCCTGTGTATTTGTTTACTTGTTTGTGTGCCTTTAAGGATTCTTATGCTCAGTGGCTTGCATTAATCCAGTTTTTCAAGGAGTTTTCTCCCTCAGGGAAAATCAAGAAACCAAAAGGTAATCAATTCAATCATATTAAGAAACCATGTAGGAACCATACAGGAATCCAGACTCCAAGGTTAGAGTTTAATGTGCTATACACCCTACCTGATTGGAATGAGTTTATGAATTAGATCCCATACACAATTGGATACATTTAGCTTCGTTCACAGCATATCCGCAAACTCATTTACTAGATCCATAAGCACTTGTAAACATTGCTAATGGAGTTTGCTAAATGAGTATTATAAACGTAATCCAAATGAGCTCTCCATGGAAATTGCAAATCATATGAAAAATATAGTGCATTCGGTTGTAGCACATTTGAGGAACGGTATATTTTAGTTAATTGTGTTAGTATATCATACATGGCTAAATGTCAGTACTAGCACCCAGAAAAAAAATTAGCTCTTTCTGCTGGCTTAAAATCATTCAATCTAGGATACTGAATACTATAAAATCCATCAATCAAAGGTTCTTTATTGCTAAAGCAGATCATCCTGGTTCACACTGTATCCCTCAGAGAAAGCTAGGGCACTTAAGGTGTGTAAGCTTCTTTGGCCTGTGAGAATATCAACAGGATCCCTGAAACAGCTTCCAATATGGCACCCTGCGGCCTGAAATTGTTACTGCAACTTTCAAGACAGCCTTATTCACGCTGGGACTTAACTCAAAAGTTATGCTCTTTAATTAATAAAATAAAAGGACAGAGGAAGTTTTAAACATATGGTAGTCTTTTTTCTTTATCTTTCTCATACAGCCATATTCTCAACTTGAATTCGCTAATTTAGAGTTACCTTATTTGAATGAAATTTCTGTACTCATGTCACTTCTTGCCCAAAATACAAGCAAGGCATAATCTGAGACTTCCAAAGGTTTTCTTATCTTGGTGATGCTTTATTTCAGGCATTAGAAAACTAAAGACGCTATTCAAAAATGGAAGTCATGCTTTCAAGAGTTCAATGCTCTCAAAATGTGAACTTCATTTCTTGTTTGATGGAGTGAGAGACTGAATATACAAATGGACAATGGCCAGACCATATATAAAAATAGAACTCTGACCCACAACTTGAAGCAACTTGCCCAGGAAACCAACTCATTATCTATAATAGCTGGCCTCCTGCAAGTCAGACTTGCAGAGAGTCAGGCTGTTATCTCTAGTAACAACCTGGGGAACCAAACAATAAGCCTTGTAACAGTCAGCCCAAACATGCAGACCTTAATAACTGACAGCTTCTCTAATTCTAATCCCTGCTGCCATCTTAGAATCAACCAGAGAAAAATATGTACCCCTAACTAATCACATACTATATCCCACATCTAGTTAGTCCGCCTACAGCTTCCCCGTGCCAACAGCCTCCAATCAGAACACATCTGAAGCCTTCCCTTTTTTCCACCATGAAGCCTTCCCATTCCTCCGCATGCTTTTAAATCTTTGCCAAAACACAAATGACAGAAGTCACTGAATCTCTCGCCATAGCAAGGTCTGAACAGATGGCCTTTGCTTGTTCTTATTTGGTTGGTCTTCGTTATACCTACAAGAGCAACCCAGATGATGTTTTAGAGACAGAAACAAATGTTGAAATAACTTCCACCTAGCTTATGGAAAGGCCTGCTGGAGTTTATACCCTGGTAGAGATTATCCTTTGAGGCATTAAAGAGTCTAGGTCATTCTGGAAGAAACCATTCCCAAGACGCCATTTATCATATAAACAGACTCCCCAGGAAAAGAAAGTATGAGCCAAGCTAGTGTAGACAATCACAACATTTCTTAAATTAGCCTAACTTGATTATTACTCTCACTACCAAGTACTAGTTTCTTCTCTTTTCGAGCTCATCTTGCACATTATCTCTCAGTCCCTCCTTCAAAGCAAATTCTAACAGTCAGGGGCTGTGTGTGTACATACAAAGATAATAATGGAGATAGAAACCCTCACTGCTCCACCTCCACCCACCCCCACTCGGTTCTCAAGTCCCCAGGCAACAAGAGAAAAGAACATCAAGTGCCTGACCCTTCCCTTTTCTAGTATCATGTGTTGTTTTATCTTTATCTCATTTTTACAGTTAACCTGAATGAAATTCTCAGGCTAAATAGAGACTGGAAAACAATGATAATAACTTATCTTCGGTGGCCAACGATTGGAATGTACTGAGTAACTAAATATTATGGTTAGTAAATTAGTATACTGACCAAAAATCAATGCCACGTTTTAGAAAAATAGGTTAAATTTTATTCATTCAGTTATATTGAATAAAATTTGTGTTTTTTGTTTGTTCAGGTTTTCGGATTTTGAGAATTTTTTAAGAATCATGTAGTGACCTCGAATTATCATTATGAATACCAATTATCACTATAAAAGTGAAGTACAGACAAGCATCAGATCTGGCCCAAAGAGGTTTTCCAAGATGTTCTTCTTTTTTCCCCAAAAAGATGCCACCAACTTATACTACTTTCAGTGGACTCAAGATACTATTTGAGGATAAAAATGTCTTGATTACTCAAGTCTAGAAACTACAGTGCAAAATGTGAGTGCTTATTTTCTCTTTAATGGGCATACCTCAGATGCTATTGAGAGTCATAAATGCCTGTCTTTTACATCACTATAGGATTTTTGTAACAGGAGATCTTTAAATGTGGCATAAAAATATTTCCTTCATAATGAAGCTTATCCTATACTTCTAATCAGTTTAGCTGGCCTTCAGAGAATTTTACTGTTGCTTCCATTCCATTTTTATGATGAGCTGACAAAAACTCAACATAATATTCCAAGCAAGTCTGTCAATTTATATAATGGCACCTTAATATTTTCCACATTATTCTCACTCCTCTTCCAGTGACTTATTTTTAGGACTGTTGCACATTGAGCAAAGCTCATGATCTTTTTCTTGGAAGGTTATGGCTAATTCAGTATCCATCACTGTGTATGATTAGTTTAAATTGTTCTTTCAGACGTGCATCACCTCACACTTGCCTGTTTCAAATTTCATCTTCATCATATTGCCCAATTACCTAGTTTTGTTAAGTCTTGCTGGAGTCCCTAGTACTCCTTACCGGACTGAAAATCTAGGGTCATTGAATAATATCACTCCTTTATTCACCTCATCTTATAAGTGGTTAATAAATACATTCAACAACAAAAATCTACTCTGGTACGGATCTCCAGGGCATTCTGCTATTAACCGCATTCTGCATCCACAACTGGACCCGACCCCCATTCTCTCAGGGCTCTTCCTGGTCATTTTAGTCCCTGGTCTGACTTCTACCTCTAAGGCTATAATGACAAAGTTTTCTTTTCAGGTGCTTGGAAGGTAATTTATCAAAATGCCTGTATGGGTCAAAATAGCTCATATGCACTCCTGGCAGTGTTCGTGTGATCGAACACTGTGTACACAATACTGTAGCCAAAGTTATGCTGATGAGTCATTTTGTATTCTGCTCATCTTATTCCTTCTTTTTTCTTTTTTTTTTTTCTGTTATATGAATAAAATGTTTACTTTATTTTAGTTATTTGTAAGCCCTCTGGGCTCCTCTTATTAAAGGTCTATAGTCTTTGGACCTACCATCTGTCCACCACCCTATCTCCTTATCTGTTTAGAATAGCAAACAGATTTGAGACTTGAAACTTACATGTCTTTGAATTGGTTTATAATTCATACACAGTGCATTATTTACCTTCTATAGAAACTACACATACTAAAAAAAAGAATCAAGTTTCAATGTCATCTTGAGAATGACTCACACTATTGAATGATTCAATATGAGAAGTCAATCCAAAATGTATTCTTATACACAATGGCCAACCAAGGGAATAAAATGTCTCTTAAATAATTGGTTATTCACTCCCAAGGGATAGTTTGATTTACATATAGGTTTCTAGCACTCTTAACTGCAGAGAACCAGGCGTATCTCTCTGTGTGTGTTTGGCTCTCTACATATGTGAACTATTAATTCTGATTCACTGCCATTACAACCTTGTCATCCTGACTGTGCAGAATTTAGCACTGTAGCCATACCTAATGTAACTCCCTCCTGAGTCCTCCCAGATAAATTCCAAAATGCCCTCCTGATGCTCTAAGGTAAGTAGAATCTCATTTAATCACATAACTTTGTGATTTGAAATCACATAAATGAAGTAACAGATTCCACTTATCTTTGAGATTCTAGCAGCAGTTAAAAGAACTGAGAGGAAAAAGCAGTTTTCCAGACAGCGAGTCCATTTCAAAACATGTGTTATACTTTCAAAGATACTAAGATGGCTAATGATGTCATTTAGTTGCACAAACTCTCCTCACAAAGGAATATTCCCTTCATCTCCCTAGTTTGTTATCCTGTGAAATAGAATGCATGGAAGCAATGCAAGGCTGCCCTTTTAAATTAGGAAAATAATGCATGGCAAGAGAAAATAAAATAATAATGCTTCACTAAGAAAAAGTACATTCCATGGTTCTCAAATCCCCATCCAAACCTAAAATTGATAGTTCAGTTCCATAGCCAGATAACATGTAGATTCAGGCTCATTTGTGCCTGCTATTTCAAAGCTGTGATGTGTTGTGAAATCCTCCTTAGCAACTTAATAAATATATTTATGGGTGGTTTTGGAGAAATGGTCATTTAGCACTAGCATTGTCACTACTAGCATAAATCAAGTACTTTTGAATTGTGGAAAGAGGGTGAAAAATCAAATCAAGCCAAGACAGCAGACCCGCAAAAGAAGGTGAATTTCTCAGAGGTGGCTATTAACTTGAGGGAAGACACAGTGTCTTACATTTATTTCCTTCATTTCCCTGTAGTTCCAGACATTTGGCTCAACAAACAGCTCCTTCAGTGAGTTAGACAAGCTTGTGCTCTGGCTTGGCCATTCATTTACTCATTCAACAAAGATCAATGACTGCTACTATATGGCATTATTCATCATGCTCATGGGTATAAAAGTTTGAACAGGTGTCAGAACTGAGTAAAGGTCCACCCTTAGAGCCTGTGATGTCTGGGTTTCTCATCCTAATTTTGCTTTCATGTGTCTATGACTTTTCCATTATTATATATTCTGAAGATTGTTACCATACAGAGAATAGTGGTCAAATACTTTACTTCCCCTTTTTGGATTTTCCCTTGCCTTCTTCACCTCTTTTATAGACCATGTAGTCATGCTAACCAAACGTAAAATGCAATAGCATGGAGAGCATGTTCTGGCTTTGGCTAAACCCCAAAAGCTTTAACCATTGACAATATTCACACAAAAACCTGGCTGATGTCACCCATTCTTGGCATCAGGAGCTCTGAAGTTATCAGTTCTAGGGAATTTCTATTTTCAAAACTACTTAGTGGAGAAGTGTTTCACAATCAGTACATTATTCTTTAATTATAAGGTCCTACTGAGTTTCATGTGTCATCTCAAAGAGATGGGGGGAAAGGGGAAGAAGCAAAGTAAGTTAATACTTTCCATGTCACTGGAGAGGCAGAAATTAGGAGGTGAATCCATTTTCCCTTTGTGATGATTATATTTTAGCAGAAATGTTTCCTTTTATTTGTTTTTAATTTGAATTGACAGCATATAAAATAACTTGGATTGTTAATCCTACTAAGCTTTTTCTTTTCTGTGACACTCATGTTGTCATATTAAGGCCCTTTAACTTTTTTCTGATTAGTCAATAAATCTCTAGTACTTATGATGAAATTCATGCCATTTATTCCTATCTATAATAGGTGATTTGACTATATTTTGTCATGTTACTATATGAAACTATAGTTTTTTATTTTAAAAAATTCCAAAATTTTCCAAACATTAAGATGTATTGCTACTCCCAAAGTCCTATCTAAAATTGTTCTACATATTGAAGCCATTATTTCTTCCCTGATCTTTCGAAGTCTAAGAGGGACTCACAAATTGTGTTTCACCCAGTTATCTCTTTCCTAATCTCTGGCCATTCTTTTCACCTCCTTGCTCTTAAAAATTCATCTTGTTGAGGTTTTTTAAACCCTTTCCAACTCAAGCAACCTGCATATTAGACAGGAAACGATAAGGAAAAATAAAGAGTACCTGCCAAAAAATGAGGAATGGAGAGAAAGAGGAAAAGAAGCAAGAATGGAAGAAAAGTTTTGAAAGCTTGTCCCTGGTGGCTTTGATGAGTACTTAAGAATACTGACTTTGTGCTTCTGGATTTGCTGGAGCTGCTTGTCAAGAATGGCTGGAGTCCAGGAGGTGGCCATTGGGCCTCTGGCTCTCTACTTGTCTATTATTGTATTTATGCAGAGTGCTGAAGCAGTGTTACTGAACACTTAAAATCCTCTCTCATTCTCCTTGTTCTAATGCCTCAATTAGGACTCAAAGAAAAGGTGGGAGGAAGGAGGTACTGGGAAGTACAAAATGGGGGAAAAACATGTTAAATGGACCTTTGCCTTTTAAAAGCAACATGAAGGGTTCTGCTTATGATATCTTGAAGTCTGTTTATCATTCCTTCAGAAATTTATTTTCAAATAAAGATGCAAACCAGTAGAAGAACACTCCATCTGCTTCTCAGAACTTAGAACAAATCTTGGTGCAATCCAATCTTGGGAAAAAATAAGGGAGCATACAAAGCTTCAAATATAATATGAAATTGTAATAATATAAACTATGTCAACAGGTTCTCCATGCCAAGGAATGTTGAAATATATCATCCTTTTTGAAGCTCTGTGAAACTGAGACAAAATTCTTCCCTAAAACAGCAGAAAAAGTAAATGATGACTAACTACAGTCATTTGCTCCCAATATTCTGACCATCCTGTGCTGTGTTGGAGCCTCACCCCACCCCCATCTCAGGTGTTGGAATCAAAAATGACTGTGTAAGCAGCTGCTGTTACCTAGAAACCACGTCAAGGTGTTGAGTGTCATAAAGCAAGCCAGCTTATATTCCTACATTTGTCTCTCAAACATCCTCAGTTTTATCAACCATGGAAATCATCTCATGACAGGAAAGTGAAGAGAAATGAAGGTTTTTTTTTTAAATCAGGCAGCATTTAATGAGCTAAACACTGAACAGTTAAGCAGCAAAAATCAGTGATGATATATGCAATAAGAACAAAACTAACTACAAAAAACTATTTGTTAAATGATCCTACTCTAAATAAAACTACTCTAAGGCTGCAAGGAAATAATAAATAAAACTCTCTGCAATAATTTCCTTTATCCCTAATGCTGTCCAGAATGGGTAAATTAATCTCTTTCAAAGTTGGTTCACTTACAAAAAAGCCAAAAGTCTAAATGTGGGCTTGATGGTAAGCACATGAAATAAGGGTTGATTGATACCTAGTAAAGACTTGGTGAGTTGAGCCATTAAGCTACCTTATTTCAAAGACCCCCAAAACCTGGTCTATCCTGAAAAAAAAAGTTTTTTTCAGAAATAGAAATTGTGGATGTAAGTTTGACTAGGAAAAACATAGTGACATTAATTAAGCCCATCACCTCAGACCCTCATCCACATGACTAGAATCATGTGAACTCATTTTTTAATGAACAAAAGAGGCTTTCATTAAAGCTTCAAAATGTCATCAAATACTCATTGTCTTTCAGGTTTTTAATTTCAAACACATTTTCCTCCTGAAATACTGTGCTTTTGAATTAAAACAAACAAAATTCAGTACAATTCAAGCTGGTTCAGTGGAGGTTATTTCAAGGCTCTGAAATTATTAATCATTTGCTTTGGCTATAAATGTGGTGACCCAGTGCCCTGATTTTGGTCAGCATTTCATAAAAAGCCAATTTAGTTACCTGATTTAAAAAAAAAAATTCAAGTACAGTCTGAATAGTAAATATTTCTATTCAAAGTGTGAACACAAACATGTTTCTTTAACAGTTTATCCACTGGGAAATATTTTTAGAGATGGGTGATGCTGTTCTTGCTCTAAGTGCTCCTAGAGCAAAAATGTGTGTGATTTCTTTCAAAATTCAAGAAACAGCATTAATTGAAAAACCACGTGCCAAGAACCTGACAAAATTAAAACTGTGCTTCCAGGGCACTTTTTTCCCTACATTTAATCTTCCATGAGCTGTTCTGACCCATGTTGACTCCTTCAGGGCCCCCCCATTGTCTGTTGCTTTCATTGTATGTTACACCACACATAAGCCCAGAGCAATTTTAATTAATAAAAAAGAGCAGTCAAAAGTTGAAAATCAGGACTTGAAAATTCACAGAGTAGTAATATCAAAAGAAGTGTCATTTCCTGCTGTTGCTGGATGCCAGGTGAAATAGATTACTGTGGTTGTTGGTGCTTTGCAATTTGGAAAGTGACAATGTCAAAAATTTAAACATCTACAAGTGTCTGCTTAAAATGATAAGCTGGGAGAAAACTAGCCAGAAGAACATAAAAGTGTAAAAGCTGGGGTCTATCATTGTATTAAGAAAAATGTAAGGGAATCTAAAATCTGAATGGGAAAATCTTTAAGGAAACAAAGAAATGTACCTCATTAGCTATAAACCTAAAACAATCTTCTCAGGCCCTATATATAATTTCCTTATGACAGGGTTAGGGTTTGAAGTCATGCCAAACGGCCTCACACACACATCTGGCTGGACAAAACAGAGAGAAGACACGGCGGCAAAGCAGATCACAATGGCTATCTTACTGCTATGCTGTGCCACATGTTCAGTACAATGACACCCCCCAAGGATATAATACTAACGAAAACCTTTTTCTCAAGTAAGTATAAGTATTTTTAAGGACTATGGCACTTTCAAAAACTTGCTAGGGTCAAGAGAATGTAGGAATTCCAAATATTTTTGTTCTTGTTGTTCCAGAAAGGAAGTGCTGGCTTTATGAGTTTGAGGTCGTTAAATCTCGCCACACAGCTCTCCAGGGTAGGGACCATTTTACATACTAGCTGTCCTGTTCAAGGCCTGTCAGAAGCAGATCCAGGGCCAGGACCCAGATGCTTTTGCTTCTATGACTTATTACACTTCAAACTATAAGTGCCAGAAGCAACTGGCTTCTCAATTATAGGAGAAAATCTTAGTAAGAAAGTCTGCATGTACCCTTGCAGTAAAAGTGGGAACTCTAAATGTGGGTGTATTTATCAAAGTACACCAAACAGGAGTTCACTAATTTATTTATCATTGGATTCTGGGTGGACAGTATTTTTAGCCACCCAGGACTGGGACATTAAACTCATCATCCTATTACCTATATCACACCAAACAGATGCCAAATCAATGAAATGAATTAAAATCAAAATCCATTCTAATCCTCCCTGGACAGGTAGTGAGATAGATTTAGAGAAAAACAGGGCCACTTCAAGACCGCTCTTTCCATCCTGAGCCTGGCTACCACTGGCTTGTGGTACCAACAAGGAGAACGGCATGGTTTGGGGGAAGAACACAGTTAAACAGTTCTACCATCTTTAAAACATGCCATTTTGCCAGTGGGTATCTCAGAGTTGAGTATTGTGTGTGGTAGGAGCATGAACTGATCGGCATTACATATTGGACTTGATATGGTCTCTAGTGATCCCCTGTAATTTAATCAATTTTCTTTTTGAAGATTTTGAGTGACATATTTTGCAAATTAATCATTTTTCACTAAAAAATTAGAGCTGGTATTCAGACAGTTCACACCCAAATAGTCATGCCAGTTGTTCACAGCGGGCATCCGTTCTGATTAGTCAGAATTAGTCCCTCAG
The DNA here is from genome assembly GCF_003031525.2 of Neophocaena asiaeorientalis asiaeorientalis. Classification (NCBI taxonomy): domain Eukaryota; kingdom Metazoa; phylum Chordata; class Mammalia; order Artiodactyla; family Phocoenidae; genus Neophocaena; species Neophocaena asiaeorientalis. The sequence continues at coordinate 1,255,206 of NW_020175825.1, read as the reverse complement.
CTGACCAGCTGGTGAATATTTTGAATATCATCCCTCTGTGCCTAAACTCAATATCTATGTTCGCTTTTTCTATAATTTGTGTTCATTGCTGGACCAGATGGAGCTGACAGGAAAGCCAGATTTATCTTTCACTGCTTGGATTGTAATCCCAGCTCCACCTCTTAATTAGCTGTGTGACTAATTTCTGGAGATCAGTTTCCTCATCTGTAAAATAGACAATAATACATGTCACCAGATAGATAGACAGATAGATAGGGAAAGAGAGAGAGAGAGAGAAGGAAGATTACATTAACTCTTACAGAGAGTGCTTTGATCAGTCCTGGCTCATGGTAAACCACCCAATTTATTGGGAGCTATTATTACTGGGCATTTAAAAGCCAAACCTCCAACTGCCTGCACTCTTCCTACACATTTAACAATATTCCCCTACTGATAAAATAAAGGAAGGGAAGATGTAAGACTAACTTCATGATAACCACTGCAGATTATCTGACACAGAAAAAGGGGACAGCACAATATAATTTTAAGACAACCTCTTGGGGCTCAGGACACTTCTTGTAGAGACATCCCCTGCCTGGAGGCAAAGTACAGATATCAAATGTAAGTTCAAACATTATATATAATGTGCTTTCAAATTATTTCATTCTAAGAGCATTGGTTTGTATTCTATAAGAAAATCTAGTCTTGCAACTTAGTTATTTAGTTTTTATATAACACAAGTCTCTAGAAATTTGTGAGCTAGTTCCTTCCTTACTGTGATACATGTCCAGCTGGGCTAAATTATACATAACATTTATTGAGTGCTTACGAAGTATCTGACACTATTCAGAGTGCTTTATGTATATCAATTCAATTCCCCCAATAAACTTATGAGGTATAGGTACTATAATTATTCCCATCTTACAGAACACTAAGTTAAGCCACTGAAGAATTAAAATTTCACCATATATTATACACCTACCAATGATGGAACTGGGATTCAACCTAAATCATCTGGCCCTAGAGCTCTTAGATTAATGACTGTACTATACAACCTCTCTTTGGGGTACAAAATATGTAGAACTTCCAAAAATCTCATACAGGCCAAATTTTTGTTTTTGTTTTTGTTTTTTTGCGGTACGCGGGCCTCTCACCGCTGCGGCCTCTCCCACCGCGGAGCACAGGCTCCGGACGCGCAGGCCCAGCGGCCACGGCCCACGGGCCCAGCCGCTCCGCGGCATGTGGGATCCTCCCGGACCGGGGCACGAACCCATGTCCCCTGCATCAGCAGGCGGACTCTCAACCACTGCGCCACCAGGGAAGCCCAAATTATTGGGTTGTTGACACTCAGCTCTGAATTAACAATTGGGACCAAATATACACCTAACATTTACCACTTTCTACACAAGCTGTTCCAAATAAGTGTTTTGAATTTACTTGAGTACAAAAGTCCTTGAAACAAACTTAGAAATGAGAAATTTGATCTAGTAAATACACTCAAAAAGGAATGGACACGGCTCAAGCAAGGTGTTTTGGTTTACTAATGGTATCCAAGAAGGGCATTACAAATTATATTTCAAACCACCTATTTCAGGTATCTCACCACACTGACACCTTAGAGAAACTGATCTATGATCATCATAGAAAAATAGGAAATACAAAACGCACAAAGGAGAAACGAAGAGTCACCCGTTATCCTACCACTCTGAAATAATCATTCTTAGTAACTTAGTTGAGTTCTTGCAACTTACAATTTTCTAGGGAACAAAAAAAATGTTTCACTGAGTACAGCTATAATTAATAACATGTAATAATATATTTTTAATTATTGATAAGCATTAATATTTTGTTATTTTATAATTATAGTTTTGAAGACCTGAATTTACATTAATAAATTAACTGCATAAGGTTTAAGAAACAACTAATATATCCATAAATATACCTATATAACAAAATATATATAATACATAGGCATAACTAAGAATATGGACTTTATTTTTTTTTAACATTTTTACTGGAGTATAATTGCTTTACAATGCTGTTACTTTCTGCTGTATAATAAAGTAAATCAGCTATATGTATACATATATCCCCATATCCCCTCCCTCTTGCATCTCCCTCCCACCCTCTCTATGTCACCGCTCTAGGTGGTCATGAAGCACTGAGTTGATCTCCCTGTGCTATACGGGTGCTTCCCACTAGCTATCTATTTTACATTTGGTAGTGTATATATGTCCATGCCATTCTCTCACTTCATCCCAGCTTACCCTTCCCCCTCCCCGTGTCCTCAAGTCCATTCTCTATGTCTGCGTCTTTATTCCTGCCCTGCCCCTAGGTTCCTCAGAACCTTTTTCTTTTTTTTTTTAGATTCCATAGATATGTGCTAGCATACGGTATTTTTCTCTTTCTGACTTACTTCTATCTGTATGACAGAATCTACGCCCATCCACCTCACTACAAATAACTCAATTTCGTAACGTTTTATGGTTGAGTAATACTCCTTGTATATATGTGACACATCTTCTTTATCCATTCATTTGTCAATGACACTTCCATTGCTTCCATGTCCTGGCTATTGTAAATAGTACTGCAATGAACATTGTGGTACATGACTCATTTTGAATTATGGTTTTCTCAGGGTATATGCCCAGTAGTGGGATTGCTGAGTCATAACGTAGCTCTATTTTTAGCTTTTTAAGGAACCTCCATACTGTTCTCCATAGTGGCTGTATCAATTTATATTCCCACCAACAGTGCAAGAGGGTTCCCTTTTCTCCACACCCTCTCCAGCATTTAGTGTTTGTAGATTTTTTGATGACGGCCATTCTGACTGGTGTGAGGTGATACCTCATTGTAGTTTTGATTTGCATTTCTCTAATGCTTAGCGATGTTGATCATCCTTTCATGTGTTTGTTGGCAATATGTATATCTTCTTTGGAGAAATGTCTATTTAGGTCTTCTGCCCATTTTTGGATTCGGCTGGGTTTTTTTTGATATTGAGCTGCATAAGCTGCTTGTATATTTTGGAGATTAATCCTTTGTCACTTGCTTTGTTTGCAAATATTTTCTCCCATTCTGAAGGTTGTCTTTTTGTCTTATTTATGGTTCCCTATGCTGTGCAAAAGATTTTAAGTTTCATTAGGTCCCACTTGTTTGTTTTTATTTCCATTTCTCTAGAAGGTGGGTCAAAAAGGACCTTGCTGTGATTAATGTCATAGAGTGTTCTGCCTGTTTTCCTCTAAGAGCTGTATAGTATAGTGTCTGGCCTTACATTTAGGTCTTTAATCCATTTTGAGTTTATTTTTGTGTATGGTGTTAGGAAGTGTTCTAGTTTCAGTCTTTTACACGTAGCTGTCCAGTTTTCCAGCACTGTCTTTTCTCCATTGTATATTCTTGCCTCCTTTATCAAAGATAAGGTGACCATATGTGCGTGGGTTTATCTCTGGGCTTTCTATCCTGTTCCATTGATCTATCTTTCTGTTTTTGTGCCAGTACCATACTGTCTTGATTACTGTAGCTTTGTAGTATAGTCTGAATTCAGGGAGCCTGATTCCACCAGCTCTGTTTTTCGTTCTCAAGATTGCTTTGGCTATTCGGGGTCTTTTGTGTTTCCATACAAATTGTGAAATTCTTTGTTCTAGTTCTGTGAAAAATGTCATTGGTAGTGTGATAGGGATTGCAGTGAATCAGCAGATTGCTTTGGGTACTATAGTCATTTTCACAATATTGATTCTTCCAATCCAAGAACATGGCATATCTCTCCATCTATTTGTATCATCTTTAATTTCTTTCATCAGTGTCTTATAATTTTCTGCATACAGGTCTTTTGTCTCCTTAGGTAGGTTTATTCCTAGATATTTTATTCTTTTTGTTGCAATGGTAAATGGGAGTGTTTTCTTGATTTCACTTTCAGATTTTTCATCATTAGTATATAGGAATGCCAGAGATTTCTGTGCATTAATTTTGTATCCTGCTACTTTACCAAATTCATTGATTAGCTCTAGTAGTTTTCTGGTAGCATCTTTAGGATTCTCTCTGTACAGTATCATGTCATCTGCAAACAGTGACAGTTTTACTTCTTCTTTTCTGATTTGGATTCCTTTTATTTCTTTTTCTTCTCTGATTGCTGTGGCTAAAACTTCCAAAACTACGTTGAATAATAATGGTGAGAGTGGGCAACTTTGGCTCCTGATCTTAGTGGAAATCATTTCAGTTTTTCACCATTGAGAACGATGTTTGCTGTGGGTTTGTCATATATGGCCTTTATTATGTTGAGGAAAGTTCCCTCTATGCCTACTTTCTGGAGGGTTTTTATCATAAATGTGTGCTGAATTTTGTCAAAAGCTTTCTCTGCATCTATCGAGATGATCATACGGTTTTTCTCCTTCAAGTTGTTAATATGGTTTATCACATTGATTGATTTGCATATATTCTACGCATGAATCCTTTCATTCCTGGGATAAACCCCACATGATCATGGTGTATGATCCTTTTAATGTGCTGTTGGATTCTGTTTGCTAGTATTTTGTTGAGGATTTTTGCATCTATGTTCATCAGTGATATTGGATTGTAGTTTTCTTTTTTTGTGTGACATCCTTGTATGCTTTTGGTACCAGGGTGATGGTGGCCTCATAGAATGAGTTTGGGAGAGCTCCTCCCCCCGTTATATTTTGGAAGAGTTTGAGAAAGATAGGTGTTAGCTCTTCTCTGAATATTTGTTAGAATTCGCCTGTTAAGCCACATGGTCCTGGGTTTTTGTTTGTTGGAAGATTTTTAATCACAGTTTCAATATCAGTGCTTGTGATTGGTCTGTTCATATTTTCTATTTCTTCCTGGTTAGGTCTTGGAAGGTTGTGCTTTTCTAAGAATTTGTCCATTTCTTCCAGGTGGTCCATTTTATTGGCATATAGTTGCTTGTAGTAATCTCTCATGATCCTTTGTATTTCTACAATGTCAGTTGTTCTTCTCCTTTTTCATTTCTAATTCTGTTTATTAGAGTCTTTTCCCTTTTTTTATTGATGAGTCTGGCTAATGATTTATCCATTTTGTTTATCTTCTCAAAGAACCAGCTTTTAGTTTTATTGATCTTTGCTATCATTTCATTCATTTCTTTTTCATTTTTTTCTGATCTGATTTTTATGATTTCTTTCCTTCTGCTAACTTTGAGGGATTTTTGTTCTTCTTTCTCTAACTGCTTTAGGTGTAAGGTTAGGTTGTTTATTTGAGATGTTTCCTGTTTCTTGAGGTAGGACTGTATTGCTATAAACTTCCCTCTTAGAACTGCTTTTGCTGCAACCCATAGGTTTTGGGTCATCGTGTTTTCATTTTCATTTGTTTCTAGGTATTTTTTTTATTTCCTCTTTGATTTCTTGAGTGATCGCTTGGTTATTTACTAGTGTATTGTTTAGACTGATGTGTTTGTATTTTTTACATTTTTTTCCTGTAATTGACATCTAGTCTCATAGTGCTGTGTTCGAAAAGATAGTTGATACAATTTGAATTTTCTTAAATTTACCAAGCCTTGATTTGTGACCCAAGATATGATCCATCCAGGAGAATGTTCCACGAGCACTTGTGAAGAAACTGTACTCTGTTGTTTTTGGATGGAATGTCCTACAGATATCAATTAAGTCCATTTTCTTTGATGCGTCATTTAAAGTTTGTGTTTCCTTATTTATTTTCATTTTGGATGACCTGTCCATTGGTGAAACGGTGTTAAGGTCCCCTACTATGATTGTGTTACTGTTGATTTCCCCTTTTATGGCTGTTAGCATTTGCCTTATGTATTGACGTGCTTCTATGTTGGGTGCATTAATATTTACAATTGTTATATCTTCTTCTTGGGTTGATCCCTTGATCATTATGTAGTGTCCTTCTCTGTCTCTTGTAACAATCTTTATTTTAAAGTCTATTTTGTCTGATATGAGAATTGCTACTCCAGCTTTCTTTTGATTTCCATTTGCATGGAATATCTTTTTCCATCCCCTCAGTTTCAGTCTGTATGTGTCCCTAGGTCTGGAGTGCATATCTTGAAGACAGCATATATACGAGTCTTGTTTTGTATCCATTCAGCCAGTCTGTGTCTTTTGGTTGGAGCATTTAATCCATTTACATTTAAGGTAATTATTGATATGTATGTTCCTATTACCATTTTCTTAATTGTTTTGTGTTTGTTATTGTAGGTCTTATCCTCCTCTTGTGTTTCCTGCCTAGAGAAGTTCCTTTAGCATTTGTTGTAAAGCTGGTTTGGTGGTGCTGAATTCTTTTAGCTTTTGCTTCTCTGTAAAGGTTTTAATTTCTCCATCGAATCTAAATGAGATCCTTGCTGGGTAGAGTAATCTTGTTGGAGCACCAAGACCCTTTTGAGAAGTCTGAAGTCTTATGCCAGCATTCAGTAGGCGTTCTGTAGGAGTTGTTCCATATGTAGATGTATTTTTGATGTATTTGTGGGGAGGAAGGTGATCTCCACATTTTACTCTTCCGCCATCTTGAAGGTATGACCGAATGTGGACTTTAGAATCACAGGTTCAAAGAGCTGGCTACGCTCCTCGCCAAACTGTGGTAATTTGGTTAAGTTAAGTAAGCTCTCTATGCCTCAGATTCCTTGTCTGTGAGGTGGGAATCTATATATTGTGGGCCTGGGGAGCATTATAAGAAGAGATATGAAAAACTCCTAGAGCCATTCCTGGCATATAAGGGGCACCTGAGTTTATCTCCCCTTTCCCTCCTTCTGTACTATTGGTATAAGAGCACACTCATGTCTTCAATAGTAGAAGATATTTCCATATTTATTTACTTACTTATTTAGCAGGTAATAGTGAATCTAGTGAATGTTGACCTCAACTCAAGCATGAGTGGTCTCTATCAAAGATTTATTTATGGTAACTTTGCTTCATTCCACAATCATTTATAATATCTACATTTCATAATATGATAGTACAGATTTAAACCTGAACAACTCACAAGTATATAACTGATGACTTTGGCTTCACTTACAATTATTGATCTAAGCCTTCTGTGTAAAACCCAGCAGCAGTCAGCTCTTGGCTAAGCATGTCAGCTGGTTAGGATGGAGATATTAGGAAATTAGGGAAAATCTCTTTTTTTTCTTCAAAACCTCAGGTGAACTGCAATCCAATTTCAGAAATGATTTATTTGGTTCATGGGCCAATATATTAGACAGCCATGGTTTTAAGGAAATCTTGGCTGAGAATGGCTAGTTAATGTCAATTATGGCCCTGCTTTAAGCATATTCTTTTTTGACCTCTTAGTCCTGTGAGGTCCTGAGTCCTCCCTCTCTCTTCCATCCTGGCTGGTGTTTGATTGGTCAGTTTTTGCATCAGAGTTGACCTCCTGATTGCAGAGTTCTCAGGCTCTCTGCCTGAAATTACTCAAATTTAGCATGAGTGCTTTCTACAACTGCACAGATTTGGTCAGCCATATTCCTATTGTTCTGATAATTTTTGATTCTATTTACTATTACACAAATTCCTGTAACAGATAATTCTGGAGGCATGACACTCTTCAACTGTAAACTTAACCTGTTAATTTTACATTTAGAATCACTCCTTTTACCAGTGAATGTGATCTGTAGATGATACTATGAGAAAAATGTATTATTTTTCCTGTCCTTAAAAGGGGAAAGAAGGAGTACCAAGCTGTGTTTCCTGGAAGATTTTTCTCTGTTACTCAAAAAGTTTCCTCTAGAATTATTTCTTTCTGCTCCTATCAAATTTTTCCCCCTGCCCCCAGTTCAACAGCTGGGGTTAAATCCTGTCCTTCTGCTACCTCATATGAGTTTGCTGCTTAATATATGTATATATACATGCATACTTACATGTATAAAACACACATGTACATAATATACATACTTTATACACACATATATGTATATATTTATATATCATTAAATTTTACCATAAGAAACAGTGACATTTGCAGGAACTCAAATCATGGCAAAATTGGTTTTCTAATTAAGTCACTGCAAGTTGTTTTTCTCAGCAGCTCTGCTGTCATATGAATCCCTTCCTCTCCTGAATCCCATGCACCATCCATAGCTTGTTCCCTTTCTTCCCACTGTGCCATCCTTTATCAACAGGAGTAGTCAAATCAACCCTTGGAGTGTTCTTAAAAGCACCATATGCCCAACAGAAGAGCACTTGAATTACTCTGTATACCAGAACCTGCTGTACATCACAACAGATTATTAGCAGAGACCAAAAACTAGGACATGATGTGATCTTATAACCCATCAGAAACTGTCACCCGAGAGCACTCCTTGGTCCCTTTATTGTATCTCCCAGAATCTCATTTCTACCAACTAAATTAGTCAGGCACTTACAGTGTTCTTGGATAAAAACGACTTCTGACCTTAAGGTAGCCATCCAGCTTCTTTCTTTATAGGCACCATATATTTATCTTTTTTCACAGGGGCCTAATAGCTTAAAGAAGGTTGTATTTCATTCTCACATCAAATAGTTTAGGGTCAGAAGGACTGAGTAGCCTCCCTTCACACTGACCTGCCTTCAGAAGGAAGTCACTTTGAAAGAATATAGGAATGATAAGCCATATATCAATGTGCTTGCCCTACAGGCCAAGTACGTGATAAGTGAGATTAGATGGTAGAACCTACCAAAATGTAGTTGGGTCTTATAAAATGCGGCAGGTGAGAAGAAGCTTCACAAGGTGATACCATAGGGAGAAGGAAGGATTAGAGATAGTTATTTAGAGCAGCCTTGAAAGGAATAGTTGCATAGACACAAACACAGGGGTGAGCTTACTAAAATGAGAGTTATGACAAAAAATTCCAACTTCATGGCCATGCTCCTATACATATACATTTTTCCTACAAAAGAGATATTTCCACAGGAATGAATAGCTGCTCTAAAATGGCAATTAAACTGTGGTATCTAAACAGACATTACACCTTAAAATAGATTAAAAACTCACACATCAGAGATGCAAAAGTCATATAACTATCCCTCTGCCAGTTATATAAAATAGCAAAAGTAAATGTATAACATTTAGCATATTGACTCATATTACTATGGGTATTTGTTTTCAGCCATTTCATACTTTCTAGATGCAGTAAAGACTTGGTTACAAATTATTAGCATACTAACATTCCTCTAAGAAGAGTATTGACCTTCCTTAGTGTAGCAGAAAACAATTTTATTGAGTTCAGAGGCCAGGGTTTGAATTCCACTCTGTGCCATGACTGAAACACGCTGTGTAACCATGCTGATCCTGACACACGTGCTTACAGGGATGCCTTGAGAGTCAAGTACTCTGGGGGGCACCATACAAATGAAAGATATTAGTACATAAAGCTTTGGGTACTCAAGAAAAGTTAGGTATTTTACCCATACGGCCATAATTAATGGATTACAGAGTCAAAATATTTTCAGTGCTGTGCTTATACTCTTTTGCTTCTCACTGAATCAGTTTGTTTCTCAGGAGGGTATGGATGTTGCTGTCACCATCAGATTAAGAGCACATTTTATGTCCAGGTATACAATTTGGGGTAATATATTTATGCATATTTTGCATTTTATTTTTGCTCTACATTAAGTGACATTAATTGAGTATTAGTATAGTAAGCTGTTAAATGAAATATATAGTTAGTCCCTATTAGTTCAGGTAATAAATAAAGTTAGGAAGCACCCTCCTTTTCTGTGAGAGGGGAAAACAGCATCAGCACATACAAAGATCTCAGTAATTCAATAGCATCAAGGTGCTCAAGAACTAAAATGAAGTTCCTGAGCAAAATTATTTGCTGAGGAGAAAAGAGAAATTAAATATAAGAAGGTAGAATTATCATTACCTGTGTCCTCTAAGTAGAAGTTAGGGATCAAATCCCCCTAGAGTTTTGGCATATCTTCTAAGAAAAGCCAGTTCCTTACATTTTCCTGTTATTCTATATATAAGTTCTATATCTCCCTACAGTGAGGCTCCAATAAGGACAGAGAGAGCAGGAAGGTTTCAACAAGGATGTACCTTCTGTATATGCTCTGACTTCGTACGCCTTCCCAGACTGAAGACTGCCTGTCTCAGGCTTTCTTGAAGCCAGGATTCTGCACGAAATTCCATTTCTCCAAATTAAATCACTCAGATAAGACGAGAAAGATGGCAAGCAAGGGCGTGGAGGCCTGAGGTTTTTCTGCTTTGTGTAGAGAACCAGTTCCCAGCTTCCTGAGTGTCAAGAGGCAGCTGCACCAGTGGTGGGAGCAGCCATATTCTGTGTTCCCCACCCAGTCAACAGCTTCCTGGATGGTGCTGCTGGCTTCCCTATCCCTGTTTTCTGATCCTTGGGTTGCTGTTACAGCAGTGTGTTCTGGGACTACAGAATTTCATTAGCAACTTCCTGATTCCTTCCAACCCTAATAGCAGCAGCATAACTGGGGACTCAGCTCAGCAGTGCTCTGGGAGTTGTTCCTAGAGGTCAGGCCTCAAGTCGCCTCCTCCAGCCTTGCGGCAATTTTATCTTGTAAGCACCTAATTCCCTGTATTACATTCCATTCAGCTGAAAATATTTAAAGCAGGTTCTATTTTAGGAACTAAACACTATGATGAACATTTGGACTCCAAAGCCTACTTCAAGTAATTGGTAATGGCTGCCTAATGCAATGTGTTTAGAACTTTGAGAGTGAGGTCCAAACTCCATGGAAAAGATTTTTTTTATACCTGGCCTGGGACCATTACACATTTGCCACCTTAATATACATCAGCCTCACGTAACAAATTACTCTGTGTGTGTGTGTGTGTGTGTGTGTGTGTGTGTGTGTGTGTGGCATGTTTATGTACAGATATAAAATTTGAAAAGATAGGTAAAATTTCAAAATTTCATTTTTGTTCAGATACAATGAAAATGAACTAGGCATACCAAATTAAACAAAGACTGCATAGAGGGAAATGTTAGATTTTTTCACAGGAATGCTAAATGAACCATATATGAGTTATAATTTATTATACTTGAAATAGCAAAAGTTACTTCAATACAACCCTACTAGTCTAAATCCCATCTTCAAGGATGCAAAGGTCTGGCCATTTTGTTCTCTGAACTTGCTGAACTGCTCACTGCTGGAAGTGATTTTAAAGGATTCATTTTAAAGAAACTTCAAATCGAAAACCAAACTGTTAGAAAAGAATATAACAACAAATAACAACCCCTCTGTTTCTGTTACTTTGAACCATTTGCCTTGGTAAGGTAGGTTGGTGAAGGGATTTTTTTTCCCCATTCTGAAAGGCAATCATTTTTTTCCTGAGAGTGTTAATACTTCAGTCATTTAAGCTTCCTAATTTGATGCTTTGTGGTTAAGAAGGAAACCTTAAGTGAGGAAAGGAAATGCTGAGAGGAAATTACTTGAACAGAACTTAATAGTTTTGTGATATGAAGCTGTGATCACATTTTTTTCACAGTATGAGTCAGTCATATAAATGTTTGGTTTACTTAGTTTCTTAATTTGATATAAGACTAAACTGGGCAAAACTTGTCAGCAAAATGTTATTTTTCATCAGTTAAACCATACTGATTTCATTATTAATACAGCATCTCATATATGCAAGTGAAACTGACTTAAGTGGGCTTTTGGTCAGCATAAAACTCATTTTTAAAAGTATGTTTTTAAATGAATTACTATCCCATGCTATAATTTCAATAAACCTGCCTCCTACATGGGTATTTGAAGATCATGGTTATAGTATTATTAGTGTCAACATAACATAAGTAGGGTTCATTATGAAACTCTCTGAGGATTTCTAAAGTGATTACATTCTCTTTAAAATCCACAAAAAGGGGGCTTCCCTGGTGGCGCAGTGGTTGAGAGTCAGCCTGCCGACGCAGGGGATACGGGTTCGTGCCCCGGTCCGGGAAGATCCCACATGCCGCGGAGCGGCTGGGCCCGTGAGCCATGGCCGCTGAGCCTCCGCGTCTGGAGCCTGTGCTCCACAACGGGAGAAGCCACAACAGTGAGAGGCCCGCATACCGAAAAAAAAAATCCACAAAAAGGAACTCTTCAAAAGATAACAATCCGGGCTTCCCTGGTGGTGCAGTGGTTGAGAGTCCGCCTGCCGATGCAGGGGATACGGGTTCGTGCCCCGGTCTGGGAAGATCCCACATGCCGCGGAGCGGCTGGGCCCGTGAGCCATGGCCGCTGAGCCTGCACGTCCGGAGCCTGGGCTCCGAAATGGGAGAGTCCACAACAGTGAGAGGCCCGCGTACCACCAAAAAAAAAAGATAACAATCCAACGAGATGAGATGGGAACCATCTACTTCACTTACAAATCATACCCTTATTTTTTGTGGTATGTCACTGCTGTTCTGTCTTATTAGCACCAAAGAATGAAATTCAGGAAGGTTGGTTTTTACAGCTTTTTATCTTACAAAAATGGAAAAGAGGTTGAACATCAACTATTAGAGTAAACTCCTGCCTAATCTCTGGCAAAGGCCCCCATCAAACCCAATTCCTCAAACTACTTTTTTTCATGCAATCAAGTATGTTCCCTAATGGTTTCATGTTATGAGCAAATACCCAATACTAACTTTTTCTTTTGAATTTTACACCAATCTTTTTCATTTTTCTATTACCCTCAAGCATACAGAATAGGTGGTAACCAGCTTGGAACCTGGAAGGCTTCCATGACTAAGAATATCTCCTGACTCAGGTGCCATAGTGATTAAAAGTTTACTATTACAACAAACAAACCAACAAATTTAGCTCATGATAACAAATGCCAACTTATAGTGCTCTGATTAGCTTCCTATCAATTCAAAAACCCAAGAAATCCAGAGGTTCTGTGTATGCCTTTGGGTTACTGTGCCCTATTTTTACAAGCAAAACTCTCGAGAAGGGTAGCATACTGAGTCCCTACAGCTTGGAAGGAATTTGCTTGGTAAATCTCTTTCCAAGTGGGTACAGGACAACATAGGATATAGGATCACTAGGATCCCTGAGGCCCTGGGAAAGAAGATAGTGCTTTATTTAATTCTCAGACTTGATTCCCTGCTCCTAAACCAACTTTTCCCTAAGAAAAGTGAATTTATTTTTTTCAAGTGCTAATCCATTTCTTCTTCCAAGGGAGCATTTCCAACAGAATTCAATTCCCTGATTCTCTGCCCTGCCTCGTATGAGGAGAATTCTCCTTTCAGTTTCTATTCCAGCTCCCACCCAACTAGACCCTAAGCCCAACCCATCCAACAGCATGCTATTTTGTGACTTGAAATGGTGCGGCATAGTAGGAAATGTCTGGTCTTTGGATTCAGACAGACCTTGGCTGCAGTCTCAACTCTATCACATACTGTATGATCTGGAGCAAGTTACTGAACTTCTCTGAGACAGTTTCCTCCTCTCTGTAATAGGGTTAATAATACCTACCTTACAGAGGCTGTGGTTGGCAGAATAAAAGCCCTTAAAGATGTCCACACACCATGCCCCAGAATCTCTGAATATGGTATTTTACAGACAAAAGAGACTGCAGGGTCTAGACTATCCTGGAAGATTGTTCTGGGCCCAATCTAATCATATGAGTCCCTAAAAGCCGAGATCCTTTCCAAGCTGTGGTCATGAAAAGATGTGTCAGTGGAACAAGAAACATGGAGATGGCAGGATGAGAAAGACTCGACCTGCCATTGCTGGCTCTGAAGATGATGGAAGGGGCTCAGGAGCCAAGGAATAAGGATGGCCTTTGGAAGCTGAGAAAGTCAAGGGAACAAATTCCCTGCTGACCCCTTGATTTTAACCCAGTGAGACTTACGTCAGACTTCTGACCTACAGAACTATAATATTTAAAATGTGTATTGTTTTAAGCTACTATGTTTGTGATAATTTGTTCCAGTGGCAATAAAAAAACAATAAAGAGGTGTTATGAGGAAGCATAAGTAGAGGGTCTACCATAGAGCCTGGCACAGATTGAGCCCTAAACAAGTATCAGTTTCCTCCCACAGTTTATCTAGGAAATTCTAATTCATGCATTCACAACAAGAAATAAAACAAAACAAAAAACACATTCTATGTGCCAGACACCATTCTAGGAGCTCTTGGAGTGTACAACCTAATCAAAGGAGCAAAATCATTTTATATACTGCAGTAATTTTTCACTTTCTACACATACCAGACCCAAGCAGGCCATTTGATTTCCTCAACCACTGTGCCAAAGGCTCCCACACGTTCACTCTCATACACATCAGCAAGACCCACCAACAGCTGCACACCTCCTAGTCTTTTGACCTTGTGAGTCTGTTTCTGTAGAATTCTAAATGGAGAATATTATTTATGTTTTGTTTTGCATTCAGGAAGCAGATGGAAACTGAGTGTTACTGATAGCTTTGATCTTAGAGTGCCTGTCTCTGATCATAGGACCATACAAAATCCATCAAAAATACCACTATGACCTCACGATGGCAACAAAGCAAAGAGGCTCAAATCGATCACTTTCGAGGGTTAGCTGGGAGATGGGGAGAGGAGAGGGGAGAGAATGGCATTGCTGCTATTCCCCTTAAAGCTTTTAATAGATGGAAACACTGAATTAAACATCTATTTTGGTAAGTTCAGATTCACATGATTGAGCGCAGGTGAACCAGGGCATAAATTCAAGCTGTTCTGTCAAAAGAGGAAGCACTACAGAAGAGTCTGTTTAGACCAGCAGAGCCACCTGGCCTTGCCTTCCCCACTCCACCTTTCCTACAGCACTTGGTATTTTATTCAGACTCACAGTGGAGATGACACAATTCTCTAACCAGTCCTTGAGACAAAATGCTTTTGGATGCAAAGGACTAGGAAGTCCTTCATTATCCTGTCCATGCTGGATGCTGACCCTGCCCACTCCTCCTGGTAGGACTTATGGCAATTCTGCTTCTAGATGTCGAAATTAAAATCCCCTTTCCAGAGGTAGGAATCCCACGCCAGACTTGAGCAGCTGAGAGCTAGTATCCTCTGAGGAACACTCAGAGAAACATATTCTCACCTTGTGATGACCTTTATAGCTTTACTCTGCTTCCACGTGTCCCTTGCAGCTATACTTGAATCCCAGTGACTACAGGGAGGACCTACTAGAGAGGTGCAGGCTTTTATCAGAGCATTGTCCCTGGTTAGATAGGTTAGGCTTTTCAGCAGGGGACTTGCCAGCCTCACAAAATAATGTTTGCTCCATAACTGAAGCATCCCACTGTCCAGAAAAATCAGGTCTCACTGTCGGAGAGGGAATCTAATCATTTCACTCAGGAATAATTCTGGGAGTCTGATGGATTGGCGGAGCTCTCCTTGTTGCTTCCCTCTCTTCTCTGCATGTAAATGTGTGAATTTTTTTTTTAATGTTTTTATTGATGTCAAGATGTTGACATAAAAACAAGACTAATACTGTATGATTTGGGCCTCTGGTTTCCCACATCTCCCCATCTCCTTGAGCAACTGGCATAGCTGGAGGACTGTTTACTCTATGGCTTACTTCCCCCTGATCTTTGATGTCCCAGGATGTCAAAGGTTGTAAATTTAATATTGATTTTATAAAGTGGTTTTTCTCTAACATGTCAGTTATGATTAGCTTCAACCTGGAAGAAGCTCAGCCACTGATCTGGATTTGCACGCAGTGTGGCTCCCCAGCTCTCAGACTCTCTGAGTGAATGCTTTATTTATTAGAGTGGCAATGGTTTGTAAAGGCCAGGACAGCCCCCAGCCCTCTCTCTGCTCTGAGCGTCCAGCACCTGGGCCCTTACATTAAGCTTGAAAATATAAGTAGATCAGAGAGACGTATCATTTACTGGCATGTCAACAGACAGAAGAGTTTATAGATCACATTATACCCCAGTGGCTATAACCAGAGAGAGAGGAATGAGAAGTCTTACTTGGGCTTCCACCCCTCCCTTTCTTCAGTCCCCCAGTTTCCTCGTGTTCCACCACCAGGGTGGGGGCCACTGCTATAACAACAGTGATAAAAGCTGACATGTATTGAACACTTTCTATGTGGTGATCACTTAATAAACATCAGGCACTGTCCTGAGGGTTTTCCACACATCATCTCATTTAATGCTTACATCAGTCCTATGAAGTGAGTATATATTATTACCACTATTGTCATTTAATACTATTATTACTCCCCTTTTACAGATGAAGGAACCAAAGAACGCCCAGGATCACACTGCTATAGCTTTTGAGGTTGGCAGTCTGACCAGCTCTCCTGCCACAGCCCACATTCCCATCTCCAACACCATAATGAGTGCTTTATCACAAAACTGGCAACAGACATTTTTGCACCAATCATGCTGAGGTTAACGCTTTGGTTTAGGTTAATGTTCTCTGTTCTCATCTTTTGAAACAAAGTGATCTTGAAGCAGAATAGTAGAATTCATCCCCAAATCCCATTTCCTTTCTTAAGAAGAGGCAGGCAACTGGTGTGTTTATCCTGCTCCACTGACCTTCTCTCCCTCCTCACAACTTGGAAGAATTCCTCCCTAGAGGATGAAGCTGAGGAGACTCACTCCTCTGTGGCAGGAAGCTCTTCCTAAGCCATGAGGCCATGTCCCTGCTCATCAGCTGCTCACTGCAGGTGCTGCAAAGGGGCCACATGGCCTTCCAAGTTAAGGAACTGGATCACAGCCTGCTTACTTTGGGAGATCTCAGCTCACTGTATTTTAACATCACAGAGCCCTCCTTCCAGGAAGCTGACAGAGGGCACTTGGGCACTTTATCTCCCAAGTTAAATACGCTCCTTGAGCTTACCTGTGTGCCAAAGTCCTCCATTCTTTCCCCAAGGCTAAGATGGGCCAGGCAAAGAGTCTGTCTGGGACTGCTTTCCTCATAGTTGCCTTCTTCCCTCTTCCTAGACAGTGGGAGAAAGAATTCATCAAGGCAAATTAAAGACAGTGCCAAATTCTTTGACATGCCTCTTATTAAGAGGTGAGATATCTATCCCATCCCTTTGATTCTGGGTGGGCTCTGTGACTGCTCTGACCAATAGAATACAGTAGAAGTAATGCTGAGCACACTTCTGGGCCCAGACCTTAAGAGATTGGCAGCATCCACCTCCACTTATTTGTCACGCATAATAAGCCAACTACTCTGATGGAGAAAGCATACGGCAAGGCCCTGAGACTACATGGAGAGAGAGAGAGAGAGAGAGGACCCAGCTGAGCCTGTCAAGGGGCCAAATATGTAAGTAAAGTTGTCTTGAACCCTCCAGATTAGCCCAGATACCACGTGAATGTCACCAAGTGATGCCAATCAAAGAACAAAGAAATGCCTGAATTCCTGACCCATAAAATTGTGAGATACAATAAAATGGTAGCTGTTTTGCAGTAGTGGGTTATATAGCAATAAATAACAAGTATAGGTACATAGGTGCCTGGGACAGATCATTTCAGCTTTTAAGGCTCCTGGACTTTGGGCATGCCCTCACAGAGGGAAAGCTGCTCTGTCTAGCCTGACCCAATGCATTCAAGCATAGGGAAGAGCATGCTGTCTTCTCCAAATAACTCTTAATTTGTGACTTGAGACCATTTCTGTAAGACAATCACTGGTGTGCTGCCTGTGGAGCAAATCTTCCCAACTGATTACACATGGTTAATGAAGGATTAATCCTTTAGTATATTAGCGTCTCATAAATCATGGACCAGTCGGAACCCAGGCCTAAGCGAAGCACACTGAGCCTATGCTTTGTTTTTTGCTTTAATTTCCTTAGTTACCATATTATTTTGAACAGTCAGAAGGTAAATATCTTCACTTCAGAAGAAGCACACAGAAAGTCCTGCTCTCAGGTAGATAAGGGAGCACATTCTTTGTTGTAAGGCTTAAGAATTATGGTAAAAGATACAAAAATAGTCTCTTTTAGTTAGTAGTTTCCAAATATAATTTCATTCTTCTATTTAATTATATGTGTTTCAATGCATACTCTACTCTAAATGCCTGTGAGAAAACAGTATATTTTGGAAACATAATGTACTTTTTTGAGTATTCATGGTTTATTGGTCAAACCATAATATACTTTCATGGCAATGAGACAAATAAAAAACCACCAGAGAGAGAAAAAAGGGAGACTTGATAAGTAGTCAGTTTGGTTTTATCCTCAAACTACACTGGCCCAAAATCTTTTTTGAAGTGAAGCTACTATGGATATAATACTTATTTTCGACACTAAAGTTTCTGTTGTTTGTGTGTTTGTTTGTTGTCCAATAGAAACAAAACATAAAAGCTGGAGTAGAAACTTCTTTCGAGAGAATCCCATCCTCAAATTCAACAGACAGATGTGCCAGCCCTTGACTTCCCACATGCAGCTTATCATGGCTAGAAGTTTAAAGAAGAGACATTTATGAGCCTTTTATTTCAGACTTAACCTGACAATCACAGATCACAGAACTCAGGGATCTTTGCTGGCATCAAGAGATCAATTTCTGCATCCAACCCATGGGTTTTGTTTCAGGAATTAAATTAGATTTGGGAAGGAAGAAGAGGAGCTAGCCAAAAGACAAGGAAGGGAGAACCACAAAAGGACAATGTCACATCAAAGGCAGAGGAGAGGACGACATTATTTTACCTGGGTAGTGGGATTTGGGTGCTTTTTGTATTCTTTGTATGGCTTAATTTTTTGTCATTAACATATATCATCTATTTAAAAAATAAAAACAAACCAGAAAGTCAGGAAAAGAATATATGTCAAAAGAGTAGTCAAGAGGTTTTAAAGAGGCCCAGAGATCTAACAAGACAACTTCTCAAAAGAAAGGGACACCCCCCCACCCCCCCCCACAATCCATCCCAAACTTTTTTATGGTGCATTGCTCTGTTGAGGGGAACCTCCCAAGAGCCAAAAGAAGAATGACTGGAAATACTGCTTTCTAATACTTTAATGATTAATTGCTGAACCTTAAATCCATGGAGCTTCCCAATTTTCCCCCACTTTAAACATATCTCTGTATGGGGTAAGCATGGACGATGTTGGAATGTTGTGAATTCAGAACTGAAGCTGTTTAGGGTAGTAATGCCGATTCCTTTAAATGTAACTGTAATGTTTTTAAGATTTTCCAAGCTATACTGGATAAAAATCCACAGATAAAAACATTATACAGGGAATTCCCTGGTGGTCCAGTGGCTAAGACTCCGCACTTCCAGCACAGAAGCCCAGGTTTGATCCCTGGTCAGGGAACTAGATCCCACATGCCACAACTAAAAAAAAAAAATCCCACATGCCACAACTAAAGATCTCGCATGCTGCAACAACGATCCCACGGGCGGCAACTAAGACCCAGCAAAGCCAAATAAATAAATATTTTTTTAAAACTTCATACAATTTTTTCATGGTCAGCAAATGCTATTCAACAAGAAGTTAAAACTCATTTTATTGTATCATAATACAAATATAACCTATATGTACTAAGTGTAGCCTATCTTCATCTTATTCCATCTTACAAAATGTTTAGCATTTCCTCAGATTAAAAATTAAGCTTTCAAATTTAGGATGAACTATTTCACATATTGTGCTTTAAAATGTGCACAAAGTTTTACGAAATTCTTTTAGGCTGTATGCGAGGGAAAAAAATTCATTTTCTTCACTCCACTGGTTTAACTGAAGACACACAGGTTTTTCGGAGGCAACAAGTTCTGGGTTTAATCACAAGACTTGCCACGTATTGGGCGTGTGACTTGGCGAATTACTTCAACAGCACCCCCTTAAAAGTATATATTAAATATCTTTTAAGCGGCAGGCATTTCGCTCACCACTGGGAACACAAAGAGAACACGGTACAGGTGGTCTCTCCCTCGTCACCTCTCTGGGCCCCCCCTTGTCCCCTACGTAAAACACCTACCTCGTGTGACTGTTGTCAAGTTGGTAGGAAGACGAAGTACACTATTATCTTCAACATTGTCACAAC
Organism: Neophocaena asiaeorientalis asiaeorientalis; assembly: GCF_003031525.2. Taxonomy (NCBI): domain Eukaryota; kingdom Metazoa; phylum Chordata; class Mammalia; order Artiodactyla; family Phocoenidae; genus Neophocaena; species Neophocaena asiaeorientalis. The sequence continues at coordinate 1,235,372 of NW_020175825.1, read as the reverse complement.
ACAGGGTAAGAGTTTGTCCCTTGCATGAAAACCGGGAATCCCCGGGATGAGGAAAGGAGGTGTTACTTCCTGTATCATAAGCCTCATTTTCTCAGTTCACTTCTTACTCAAGCCCCTGGGGCAGCGACCAGCCCAGCACGGGCGGAGCGGGGACCACGCCTGCAGGCCACCCGGAACGCGGGTGTGCAGGGCGCTTCTGCGCACGCGCACGCTTACGCAGCGTGCTAACGCCGTAGCGGTTTGCCTGAGGGAGGAATTGTCGGCCTCGCGGGATGTGGGCCAGAGGATAAAAGCCCAGGATTTCCAAGGCGCGCTCGGTAAGGTCCCTCAGACAAGGCCCCCAGATAAAGTCCACAGCAGCCACCAACTCAGGGAAGCACGTTTGCATTGACTTCCCTGCCTTCTCGGTTTCCCTTTCCTCAGTCTTTCCCTCCTCATCCCTGGATCCCTTCCCTAATGAGTTACACATGTGCAAACCCTTGTCTCAGGCTTTGCTTTAGAAGGAACACCAGGCTAAAACACTATCTATAGAAGGAAAATATTAACTAGGCAGAATTTTGTTGTTGGAGAGACCATACAGTGAAATTTTGTTAATGGAGAGACCCTACAGTGAAATCGTATGCAACCATTAAAAAGAGTGAGGTAAGTGAATCCAGTTAATGTGAGAAATTTCCATGACATATTGTTTAAGAAAAACAAGATGTAGAGCAGTTATATAATATGAAATAACACAAAAAGTAGCCTCCCCCAAATCCTTATATCTATAGTAAAAATACTTATTTGAAAATGTATATATATAAACATTTATTTTTTAGTTACACATGTAAACTTTAAAAACGATACATACTAGTTTGTTAAACAGTTGGGGGTGTAGGAATGGAAGGGAGGAGGTTAGTGAAACAGGAAAAAGGGGTCCTCATTTAAAAAACCACATGTAGGGCTTACTTGGTGGCGCAGTGGTTGAGAGTCCGCCTGCCGATGCAGGGGACCCGGGTTCATGCCCTGGTCCGGGAGGATCCCACGTGCCGCGGAGCGGCTGGGCCCGTGAGCCATGGCCCGCTGAGCCTGCGCGTCCGGAGCTTGTGCTCCGCGGCGGGAGGGGCCGCGGCAGTGAGAGGCCCGCGTACCGCAAAAAACAAACAAACAAACAAAAAACCATATGTATAACATAATGTTATTATTCCATTCAGGTAAAACCATACAAATATGAGTACGTGCCTATGACAGATGAAAGGAGGACAATCACCAGCCTGCTGGGATATGGGATTTCAGGTAGGGTTTTACTTTCTTCCTCACACTTTTCTTGTTTTAAATTTTACAGTAAACACAGATTAATTATATAATCAGAAAAACATTAAAGCAATAAACATCAAAAAAAAAAATGAAGAGGCTGTTTGTCATATTGGTTAAGAGTACATACTCTGGAGCCAGACAACTGCATTCAAATCTTGGCTCTGTCACTTATGATTGCATGACCTTGGGCAGGTTATTTCATTTCTTTGAGCTTCAGTTTCCTCATCTGTAAAATGGAGATAATGATAATATAGTACCTGATTCACTGGGCTAGGAAAATTAAATGGGAAATATAGGGCAAGCTTTCAGAATGGTACCTGGCACATAGTAAATGCTATATAGAGTTTGGCTATTATCATTTCTTTATAACTGATTATAGTAATAGAAAAATAGCTGAGATCTTAGGTGCTACAACCTTTAGTTAGGCAGGGAGAGGAGATATGCTTCGCTGTCATCATGGCTGGGTGACCATTTACACACTGCCACTCCACTCCTGCAGCTAAGGCAGCTTCTGCTTCTAGGAAGAAAGGAAAAAATAGGAGAGAGGAAGGAAAAAAGGAGGGAGAGAGAGAGGAAGGAAGAGGAGAACAAAGACAAAGAAAGAAGAAAAAGGAAAGAGAAAAAATAGCCCCAGAGGTTCCACTTGGATGCTGGTGGGACAGGGTGGGCCTGGCAAACTGCCTTCTTCCCAGGTGTTCATCCTGGCCTTAAGGGTTCTCTTCCCAGCTTCCTGGTCACTTCACTTTTTCAAGAAGCATGCAAGTTCGTGTTGGTGATCTATTTTTTTCTTAATTGAGATGCAACTGTTAGTATAGTACATTTTGCTGACATTTGTGTCACACTTCCTAGATACTGATAAAAAATACTTTCAATTAGTTATAAATGAGAAGGTATACACAACAATTCTGAAACTGTGTCTTCATCAGAGTTTGCTTCCAAGTATGATACATGTGGCTTTAGGGCTAATTCTTATTAATTGTGCGATGCAGTGTGCTGACACCCATGACCCATTTCCCCGTATCCAGTCACAAAAATACTTCTAATTAGCCATAAATGAGACTGTACACACAACATTTCCAACAGCCACTCTGTTCCTATCAAAGTTCACATCAGAGAAAACTTAAACTGTTGCCACTGAGCTGCCTTGCTCCAATTCCAGCAACTCCTATTTCAGAAATGCTTGGAAAAGGGAATCTTTAGATCTTACCGGGTAAACAGATCTGAGGTAGGTTTATTTCAGCCCAAGTTCTTTATTTGAGATACGTGTGCTCCTGAACCTGACTAAAATGCATACCATAGCCATTTCAAAGGCAGTGATAAAGTTACTTGGTTAAATATTTTGGCTAGATTTCCTGTTTCCAGAAGCCTGGGCTTTGTATTATGTGGCTTCTGCGTTTGCATGTGGCAACTGGCAGTATTGAATGACACCACATCTGCCAACCTCCATAAGAATCATGCCCCACAGGGAAGGCCCCAGGCACCTATTCACCGCTGTGCGCCACACAGATGGAGCACTCCAAACATCAATAACTGCCTTCAAATTCCTGGACCTTGAACTTTCTTTAGGAATCCAGGCTATAAGCCTCTTAAGATGATCACAGACCATCAAATACCTCCCACAGTTCAAAGTGTGGAGTCTATAAAATCACTTTATAGTTATAATTCAGATATTCTCCAAACTCAAGGCTGTGAAGCATTCTGATCTGCTCTTAGATTTCTGTATAAACTCTCCATCGTTTTATAACAGGCTTTGTCTTCTGTTGCTCTGTGCAAATAGCAATCCTTTACAAGTCATAAAGCCATGATTCATGCATGCGTGGTACGTTGCAGTGAAAGGGGAACTTTACGTAAGGGGAGAGAAAACAGTTCTGTTTAAACTTTGCTTACTTTCGCTACCGTTAAAAACTCATTAAATAGGATTCTGCCTTTTACTTGCCGAAGTGTTTAAAACCCTTTTTAATGAAAAATTCTAATCCTATATAATCACACCATAAGTACTTTCTTTCTGTTCAAAGAGGAAACAGTGTTAAATTTTAATGCATACCTCTGGCAGGCTATAATAAAAGTGTTCAGTCAGTTTTAAATCCGATTAGTGTAACTGTTACAGATTAGAGAAAAATCCCAAGTGATTGGAGCAAGTCCCCAACTCAAGGGAACTAATTTAGGGCCTGGGCCTGATCATGCCAGATTCCGAGGGAACATCAAGACCTGTATTCAGTTTGCCCAGAATTTGTTTAGTAGCTAATAAAATAAGGTCCTGTACCAGGTATTGCAGGAATATAAAGACAAGCTTTCAAATAGGAGGCAGGTGGGACGGAATGCAACCCCTTGTTTGTTACCCAAGTGACACTTCTTGTACCCTGACTTATGTTTTCTCATGAAGATATTTACCTCAGTGCTTCTTAATGGGTGGGTTCGGTTGTGTAAAGCAGGAATATCAAAAACATCTGAAAATAAATGCATATGTATATTTAAATGTTTATATTTATGAGTGCCCTCCCACCTACCTCACTTTGCCCCCCTCCATAGTCTAATACGTGTAGAGGAGAGAGTATTTATCTAAATCCTCTGATCGCATGCCAAAATCTATGAAGGCACCTGCAATGAGCAATCAAAAATATTACCTCTGCAATTCTAATTCCCATGTCATCCGAGGTGAGAACCATTAAGTTGGCTGGAGTCAAAATCAAGTGATTTGACATTGGGTCCCAGCTTTGCTGCTTACTAGTTGTGTGATCCTTACCCTCTGTGAGACCCAATTTTATCATCTATAAATTAAAAATCATTGTATCTGCCTTTCCTACATTTTAGGATTATTGTAAGGATCAGATTGATAAATCTGCAAAGTCTTATATGATGGTGTGGTGTTAACACATCTGGATTAGAAGCACTTTGAAAGCAGTACTGTTCATCTTGCTTTTATATACATATCCTCTTTTATATACATATCTTAAGGGACTGCACATAGTGATATTTAATAATAGATGTCGATTCACATATGGATCCCTTAGAACCTTGGGAAAATAACAGCATATCCAACTAAATTGTCAGAGAGTTATTATTCACCGACTGTCTTCTCTCGTGGTCTCCGTTTTGTACCTCCAAACCAAGATGCTCACCTATACCGCTTCAAAGTCAAGAAAATATAACTCTGCCTTAGATAAATTAATGTTACTCAAGAATAGAGAATACTTTTCACCTTTCAAAAAACATCTAATGAGTGATAAGAAAAAAATTAATTTCTTCACTAAAAAGGACCAGGAAAGGGAAATGAAAGCCAAACACAAAGCCGCCACAGTAAGAGAAGGGACAGCAAAACAATAAAAACAAGGATTCATGAATGCAGGAAGAAATTAAAACAAACCTGCAGGCCCTCTTAAATACAGCAGTCAGTCAGCTCCATACATGCATCCCATATTTGAATTTTTATTTTACACTAAGTATTTTTGTATCTGCTCTGCCTAAATTTGGCCTCTTACCAAAGCCTAATGACTCTACTTTACGTTAAGCTTTTCGAAGGATCTAAACTTAAAACTAGAAAAAAAAAAAAAAAACTGTTAACTTATCTTGCAGGAAAAGGTGTTATAATTTGAATGAAAAACAGCAAGCAGACAGATTAAAAGGAGCTGGCACAAAGCTCGGGCAATAAGTAACAATTTTTTGTACCTGCAGGCTGAGAAGTTGTCTCCAGTGTCGTACGATGTTATTACCATCGCCTGTTTTCACTTGAACATTAGGTTGAAGCATAATTGTGTGAAGATTTGAATGTTCTCCACAGATTTACTATTTTAATAAGCTCATAATGTTAAAACGCTATATGTGTTGACAGTGGTACTTACACCGTATTAAGCAAACAAATCAAATCATTTTCTTTAAAACGCCAAGCAGCCTAATATGACCTTTCTACAGGCCCGGTCAGTTCTGAAACGGTCCCTTATAATAGTCTTCTCTCTGACCTTTCTGTCTTTTATTCCATCCATCAACAAAGGTACTGTCCTCACATACCTTATGACCTTATTATTCCAGAAACTGCCCTTGTTGTAGTGAAGGCTGTGGAGCAGAGTGGGGCTACTATGAGCTATATTCATGAATATTCATGGTAACCAAAAATATGCTCATGTACCAAAAAGCATGGGTCATGTCTAGTTCATAAATCTATTTTATGAAGTAGAATTCAGGGCTGGGTAGGATGTGGTCTGTATTAAAATAGCAGGAGTTATTAAATCCATGCACAAGCAGGAGGGCGAATCATTGGTATAGGTGATGCTAAGGTCAGAGGCACTTGAAGGTTGACATTGAGTTCAACATGGAAATAAAAAGAGGGTAGTGTCTCCAATTTTAGCAGGTCCTTTTGGGCCTCTTCTTTATTTGAAGAAATAATTGAATACAATTTTTAAAATTCTGGGCCCATTGTAAAAAAAATTCAAAAATACACACAAGCATGAGAGAAAAAAATATCAGTGATTATATCTCTCTGAAATGATTTTGGTATTGATTTTAGATCTCATTATTCCAGGCTGCTTCTGTGCGTGTTTGAATGAGTTAACCTGGCACACACTGATTTTTAAGTTTCTTTCTTTCACTTAGTGTCTTCTTAACATCTTTCCCTGTGTTCACATATTCTTCAGCTACAAGAACCCTTTAATAGCTGTATAATATTCCATTGAGAAACACTGTGTTGCCCATGGTTGGCCATTTAGGTTGCCCCCACAGCCCAATTATGATGTTGATGAATTTATAGCAAATTCTTTTTGAATACCTAAGCCTGACTATCTGGACTCCTCACAAGACATTTTGCAACTCTTAAAACCTCTGACTTTTGTGAATTTCGCTACTCAGACTCTTCTATTCCATTTAAATTTTTTTATGGAAAGACAAATTAATTTAGTTTCCCAAGGTAAACAACTCAAAAATGGCAGAGCCAGGATTGGGACCTAGACAGGAAGGTCCTATATCTTTACCACTATATATTATCCACTCCCCCCCACAAAAAAAGCAGTGAAACAAAAGACTATCATCTGTCCCCCTTACCTAATTTTTCCCAGATCTCTGGAGCTATTGTACTTTTTTTTTCTTCCAAGTTTTTCATGGAAGATGACATTAGCAAGGACTACAAAATTCCACGAGTCTATCCAAAATTATGACAATTCCCATCACATTGTACATAAATCCACCAATATATAACTCAAAAAAAAAAACTAGTTGGAGATATAAGTCAGTGGAAGGGTTTTTATTTGGAAGATAAACTTGCATTTGCACTAGTTTATATTTAAAAGGTGTAAAAGCTTCATAAACTTCAATTCATCAACCATTACTTGACATACCAGTTTATTGAGATAGTAAGTGTGGCAGACTGTCAGCAAAGATGGCCCTGGTAATCCCTCCCATCTCTTGCAATGTGACTTTGCTATGTTTCTCCTCAAGAGGTGGAGTTTATTTTTTTTCCCCTCAAATCTAGATTTGGCCATATAACTTTCTTTGGCCAATGAGATATTCAAAAATATGATATAAGCAGAGGCTTGAAAAGTGCTTGCACATTAGGGCTTACCCTCTCTTGCTGTTGGGAATCTCAAGATCACCCTACAAAGAAGCCCAAGCTGGCCTGCTGCAAAGACTACAGGAAGGAGAAATGAGGCATCTTTGACTGACAGCCTGCTGAACTTCCATTTAATTTTAAGGCTATATTACACACACACACACACACACACACACACCTTTTGCCTCAAAATAAAACCCCTCAAAATAATTGCATCTCCATCAATTAACATTTTACTTCTATAATTCTGTAATGTGCACTTCATGTAATTTGTTCCTGCAACATCATCCTTACAATAAAGATATGACATAATATACACACTTAAGAAACACTGCACGATAACTTCCGTTTAATCCAAAGACAATTCTCATTCATTGATTGACTCATTCAACAGATATTTATTGAGTACCTGCTGTATAACTTGCACTATGCCATATGCCATGGCAGAAATATTTAAGCATCCACACTGGGTATGTCTTTATTTCAAAGCCAAAGCCACCAGGGAATGTTTATGTTTTTCCTGCATTTTCCTCAAATATCAGAAGCAGCACTTAATTTATATTATATAAAGATGTAACTCTACTTTTGAGTGGCATGTGGACCTTTTTCAGCTTGTTGACCAATTAATTAATAACGAGAAATTCTAACAAATCTCTCTTGACAGAAGTATAGTCTGTAGCAATCTGGGCCAAATCTCAAGGATTTTCAGCAGTTCTATATTTCTTTGGGCCCTTAGATAACAGCTAATAGATATCAGTTAGGCCAAGAGGCTCACCTTGATAAATGAGATGGGCAAATGAGCAGTTACATTAACAATCTTTAAGGGTCTCACCACCTCCGCATGAGGTTCTAGGACGTGTCCATCATGATCATCCAGTACCTCTCTTGCATATCCTCATGCTAAACTGTGTTCCTTTATCCCATCATTTCACTTTTTAATATATCTACCTTCACCTTCTCAGTTCTTCATTGATTCAGCTCTAAACCTAAGATTCTACCCATCCTATCTCCCAGCCTTCAAACACCCTTCCAAACTCCCATTAGACTAAACAATGGCCCTCTCCCAGCAAATGCTTCAAAGAACTCAAAGCTGGCCACCTTCTCAAAATCATTCCTGACTGATTAGAATGAAAAGCAGCTTTCCAAAGCGTTCCATCTCAACAGCATGCCATTCCCCATGGAAAGTGTATTTGGATATAGATAGTGTTGTTACATATGTATGAGAATATGTTTTACTTATTCACCTGCCTTTTTTCAGCCTGGTTGTGAGCCCCTAAAGACTGAGAACATGTTTTTTCTCCACTCTATAATGATCCCACCCCCACAGAGTCACACTGCTAAATGTTAGTGCCACCCTTCTTCAAGGCAGCTATCAGTAATTACAACATTTTAACTGGCTAGGTCTAAATACAGATTTTTTTAGAGTGGGAGACAACATTAGAAGTTACCTAGTCCATCACCTTCTGTTTTTAAAGCTCACATTTATTTGATGTTTACTACATGCTAGTGAATTATCTCACGTGATCCTCACGAAAACTCATAGGGTAGGAACTCTAAATATCCCTATTTTTGTGTGCATACCAAAACCCTCCTTATGCCTTTCCACAGTAAAGTATACATAAATGAATGAATTAATAATAGCTGAACCTAGGATCAGTACTAGAGTAGGACAGGAGAGGCACCTGGGGAACAAGATTCCTCAGAATGGGAGAAGATATTTGCAAACAAAGCAACTGACAAAGGATTAATCTCCAAAATGTACAAACAGCTCATGCAGCTCAATATCAAAAAAGACAAACAACCCAATCCAAAAATGGGCAAAAGAACTAAATAGACATTTCTCCAAAGAAGATATACATGTTGCCAACAAACACATGAAAGGATACTCAGCATCACTAATCATTAGAGAAATGCAAATCAAAACTACAATGAAGTGTCACCTCACACCAGTCAGAATGGCCACCATCAAAGAATCTACAAACAATATATGCTGGAGAGGGTGTGGAGAAAAGGGAACCCTTTTGCACTGTAGGTGGGAATGTAAATTGATACAGCCACTATGGAGAACAGTATGGAGATTCCTTAAAAAACTAAAAATAGAACTACCATATGACCCAGCAATCCCACTACTGGGCATATTAAAAAAAAAAAAGGGGGTTCTGATGAACCTAGGGGCAGGACAGGAATAAAGACACAAACGTAGAGAATGGACTTGAGGACACGGGGAAGGGGAAGTGTAAGCTGGGACAAAGTGAGAGAGTAGTATTGACATATATACACTACCAAATGTAAAATAGATAGCTAGTGGGAAGTAGCTGCATAGGGAGATCAGCTCGGTGCTTTGTGACCACCTAAAGGGGTGGGATAGGGAGGGTGGGAGGGAAATGCAAGAAGGAGGGGATATGGGGATATATGTATATATATGGGGGTATGGGGATATACAGCTGATTCACTTTGTTATATAGCAGAAACTAACATAACATTGTAAAGCAACTATACTCCAATAAAGATGTTAAAAAAAAAAAAAAGAAGGCACTCTCAGGGTTTTGTAAGCACCTCCTTAAATTTCACACTGTAGGTGCCTCTCTGGCCTCACCCTAGTCTCAGCCCTAGCCCAAACCTTACTGCATGTTAATTTCTGCGCTAAATATATTGACATATTTAATACAACAGTCCTATGAGATAGGACTGAAATTGACTTCAGTCCTAAGAGTACATCCATGAAGTTCATAGACAAATGTGTCAAAATTCAAAAGTTGGATTAATCATTTAAAATATCAGCCATTATACTTGAATGCATTTATGTATGTTTCGTGTCTTCTTCCTGGAATAACAGTGTCTGAAGACAATGCTTTTTAAGATTAGCCTTATGCCACATCTAGCCCCACACATCAATCCAGGCAGTAAGTAAATAGAACACTATAAAATGTTGGGAAATATAAATATCTTTACTTTTCATATTTACTTTTTATACTTTTATTTTTTAACTCATTTCACTATTTGGGGAAATAAAAACATGAACCAGGACAGTGAAATGGAACAATCTAGCTAGATATTGGAGCTAGACAGGACTGATTTTGAACACTACTCCTACATGGACTTTAGAAATCAGTTACCTGCTTTAATCTAAGTGATCTCATTTTGTAAATTTTTATGAGAATTAGGCATACTGTATGTAAAAATTATACAGTGACAGCATTTGTCACACAATGTGTAATAACTTTTATGGTTTTATCATGTATATTTTTGGAACAGAATCAGTGTAGAAACTATGACAACTTGATATAACATCACAAATCTAGTGTAAAATGTGACCAAGTTAGACAAATCGAGTACTGAAGAGTCATATATCAGTCAGGATAGGCTAAATTATGCTAAAGTAACAAATGAAAACCCCAGCTTGCAGGAGCTCAGCTTCAGCTACTCAGGGATTGGGGCTGACAGAGATGCTACCTTCTAATATCTGCTCCTTCTGGAACATGCAGACTCCTCTGTCACTAGCAGAATAAGAGGGCCCTGGAGCGTCTCACATTGCTAAGTACGTATTGGTAAAGGAAATGATATACACCACTGCCACCTACAACCAATTGCAAAAACTAGTCAACAAGGTCCCATCTAACTGCAAGGTGGTAGAGAACTGTAATTCTCCCATTTACTTGGATATCTCCCAATCAGACATTGCAAGCGCTAAAAGCTTCCACCATAAGACATGTCTCTTTGTCTAGAAGACCATCACAAAGTCTTTAAATTCTGCAAACAACTGGATGGCTGTTTCCCCAAGTTGTTTTTACTCTCATGGTTAAAGAAGCCATAGAACTAAGTTTGTAATTAATTTTTAAAAAAATTTTAAGAAATGCATTTTATCCTCATTTTGACTTAGCACAGGCTGATCTGGTATTTGGTCAGTTTGGGTGTGAGGAAAAGAATTACAAATAATCATCACTGGAGCTGCCCGGAGTATGCCAAAATGTCATCCAGAGAGGAACTTTGCATAACAAAGTGTTAAGTGAAATACTACCAGGCAAAATAAGGTAATGCTCTTTTGCTGTCTAGCACCACATAAGATGCTAACTGAAAAAGTAAATAAAAACACTCAGCGTGCATTTAGCTTTCATAATTTACCTTCTGCAAGGTTGATTTAGAGTATGCAGAATATGCCACATTATTTAGGCTGTAAAAAGGAGCTGCTTTATACTACCTGCCACGTACAATTATAATAATCTGTCAGACAAATATAATTACAGAGTGTGATGTCTGTTTGAGTGTGAAGGCTTTGATTGTGTGGTATTGTCTGCTCTACACAGTGGCACAGCATAAACAATTGTACTCTGTGGTAATTCTCAGCCAGGACTAATGCTCCACATCAGGAACGCCCCATCAAACAGCACAGATGGTTGGGTTTGGGTTTAAGACTGTTGGCTTTGTTTGTTTGGTTTTTTCCCCCAGGGATTTTTCCAGGGCAAACTTGACCACAATAAGCCTTCTGCAATACAATGTGGTAGGTCTCTAAGATATTAATAAATCATAAAAGGGAATGATAATGGGAGACTAAGGCAGTATATGGTCAGTTAACAAGTACCAACCACTTTTTTTTTAACATCTTTATTGGGGTATAATTGCTTTACAATGGTGTGTTAGTTTCTGCTTTATAACAAAGTGAATCAGTTATACATATACATATGTTCCCATATCTCTTCCTTCTTGCATCTCCCTCCCTCCCACCCTACCTATCCCACCCCTCCAGGCCATCACAAAGCACCGAGCTCATATCCCTGTGCCATGCGGCTGCTTCCCACTAGCTATCTACCTTACTACGTTTGTTAGTGTGTATATGTCCATGACTCTCTCTCGCCCTGTCAAAGCTCACCCTTCCCCCTCCCCATATCCTCAAGTCCGTTCTCCAGTAGGTCTGCGTCTTTATTCCTGTCTTACCCCTAGGTTCTTCATGACATTTTTTTTCCTTAAATTCCATATATATGTGTTAGCATATGGTATTTGTCTCTCTCTTTCTGACTTACTTCACTCTGTATGACAGACTCTAGGTCCATCCACCTCATTACAAATAGCTCAATTTCGTTTCTTTTTATGGCTGAGTAATACTCCATTGTATCTATGTGCCACATCTTCTTTATCCATTCATCTGTCGATGGACACTTAGGTTGCTTCCATGTCCGGGCTATTGTAAATAGAGCTGCAATGAACATTTTGAGTACCAACCATTTTAATGATGAAAAGTAGATTGAGAAAGGAATGCATGGATCACTTTGATGATTAACAAATAATTAGGTGTCATGCCATGGGTTTAAAAGTTAAAGTAGTTATTTGTAGAGTAAGTTGTGATTGTAATTTATTACCAGACTGTCGCACCAGCTGATAAAATGGAAAAGGTAACCATCATTAGAGCCTTTCATAATGGCATTTAGTTACATTGGTGGTATGTTTGATTTTGAATTAGTTAATGGTCTACTTGTCATACCTCTATACAAAGTTAGATCAGGCTATTTTAAATTTATTTTTCAACTGACATTCTTCTGATCATTGTGACCTTCATACCCAGAGATTTTACTATGGGACTTCTCCACCGAGGACATCTTTTGCCCTTTGAAATGGGGCTTGCCTAGATGGGATTAAGAGGTGTCATTTACCAAATTCTGCTCTATTGCAATTCGTGTGGTAGAGAAGTTTAGTATCGTAATCCAAAACAGTGCACTTAAATAAATGGTCATCCCAAAGGAACAATCCGGATCTGACATCTTGTTTTCTTTTAAATTACAAATATATAACATTCTGATGATATCTGAATCAGCTCAGAAAGATCAAACAGCTTTGCACTAACAACATGAGTTTCTTTCATCTCTAGAAGAGCATTAATATTCTATCCCAGCCATATGAGAAAAGAATCCCAGACATTTGTTCTTATACTGCTGATACCTTCATGCCATAGATGTCAAAGAATTTTCTTGATGAATCCACTATTGAGAAGGAATATTATTTTCATAATGTTCTAATGTTTGAGCCTTCCAATATAGGCTCCATGGAATATAACAAATCTACCATAAAATAATCACAGAATCATAAAATCTTTGCAATTAAAAAGACTTCTGCCCAAATATTGGGTTGACCAAAAAGTTCCTTTGGGTTTTTCCATAAGATCTTATGGAACTTTTTGACCAACCCAATAGAAATGATTATTTCATCCCTTGTACCTCACTGTACCCCATATAGTATTTTCTCATAGTTGTTGCAAGGATAGTAAGCCTACCTCTATTAAACTCTACTCCACTTTGCCTCTCTAATGCCTACCTAGAATAGTATGAATAGCTGAATTGATAGATGGATACAAAGAAAAAATACTATATTATAATAGTGGTTATTTGGACTTCCCTGGAGGCACAGTGGTTAAGAATCCACCTGCCAATGCAGGGTAAATGGGTTCGGGCCCTGGTCCAGGAAGACCCCACATGCCACAGAGCAACTAAGCCCATGCTCCACAACTACTGAGCCTGCACTCTAGAGCCCGCAAGCCACAACTACTGAGGCCATGTACCACAGCTACTGAAGCCCGCGCGCCTAGAGCCTGTGCTCTGCAACAAGAGGAGCCACCGCAATGAGAAGCCCGTGCACGGCAACGAAGAGTAGCCCCCGCTCGCCGCAACTAGAGAAAGCCCGCGTGCAGCAACAAAGACCCATAAATAAATAAGTAAATAAATTTATATTTTAAAAAAATAATAATAATAGTGGATATTTGTTGGCCCCTTTCCAGCATCCATTTATTCCCTTCCTTTCTTTCCTTTCCTTTCCAACAGTCCTAATCTCTTTTAGAAGATTCAGGAGGTTCTAGAAAAGCTCTTACCATCTCCAACTCCAGGAGTGGAATATGTAATCTAGGTTAAACCAATCAGCACTTTGCATCCAACTAGCAAGTTTATGTCTCTGCCTTGAGCACATGTCCCAACTAATTATTTCCATTCAGAATGAAGTTCAGGATTATTTCTGGGAAAGAAGAGACAAAGATGGCTTTTGCTGGGTGTAAATATGGAAACATACAGTCCTGGAGCTGATGGCACCACCTCAGGACCAATAGGAGAGCAAGTTTTAGGATGGAGCCAACCTTAAGAAAACTATATGAGACAGAAAGAAACTGAAAGCCTCCCTCCTTGAACCAGTCTTATCTCTGGACTTTTCAGCTCCAAAAAAAGAAACAAGAAGAAAAGAAAATTCCCTTTCATGTCTGCTTGGGTCAGATTTTCTGTTTCCTATAACACAAAACATCCTGATATAATTGTAAATATCACCACGGAACAAATGTGAGTTGAACAAACACAGTGTACTTCAGAAATATTGGCAAGCCCTAATGCACACCATTCCACAGACAAACCACAAACTAAAAGGGATGACCACCCTAATTTCCACTTCCCGCTAAAAGGAACCTGTGTTTCCTAAAGAAATGGTTTATTCCAGGCCTTGTATAGGAAATATAAAAGTTGAGTCTGGAGGGACTTGCCTGGTGGCACAGTGGTAAAGAATCCGCCTGCCAATGCAGGGGACACAGGTTCAAGCCCCAGTCCGGGAAGATCCCACATGCCGCGGAGCAACTAAGCCCGTGCGCCACAACTACTGAGCCTGCGTTCTAGAGCCCACGAGCCACAAATACCGAAGCCCGTGTGCCTAGAGCCCGGGCACCACAACGAAAAGTAGCCCCCACTCACTGCAACTAGAGAAAGCCCACGCACAGCAACGAAGACCCAACGCAGCCATAAATAAATAAATAAATAGATAGATAAATAAATAAATAAAGTTGAGCCTGGGACATCCAGTTTTGCCAAAAGGGACAGCTTGAGCCTCAATAATAATAATAATAATAGTAGTAATAAGTGCTGTGGATTGAAATGAATCAAATATGTTAAAATCCATGCATTCATAATAGTGCTAGAGGAAACAAACCTCACTGATCTTAGAGAATATTAGGAGAGCACCTAAATAAAGAGAAACAATCAAGCATTTATTTTGCCTTTCTTGTGTGAACTGTGCCTCAGTGAGAAATAATCGTTGTTAAGGAAATGTTTCTCTCTATAGACATACTCCAGCAAATAAATGAAGAAAATCCCATGTTGCAAACCCTTAATGAAATAATGGATCTAGGAAATAAACATCAGTGGCTGCTAACGTTCCCCAAAATAGAGATAACCATACATTACGTGCCTCTTGGTGGAAGTACGCCATACCACCTATGAAGTATTCTTGCCAAATAATCAAACCTGAATCGGATCAAGCCTCTTATCTAACTACTATTTCGTAGGAAATAAAAAAGAAATGCAATTAACAAAATCCAAAATGTGGGAAGCTCTATAGAGAAAATGACTCATTTTTGTAAACAAATCACAAGAAAAAAACAGAGATAACAAAGATTAAAAGATTCTTAAGAGACATAACCAAATGTAATGTGTGGACCTTGTTGAAATTCTTATTTGAACAAACCAACCATTAAAAAAATATGAGACAATCAGAGATATTTGGAAGCTAACTGGATATTTAATGATAGTAAGAAATTATTAATTTTATAGGTATGATAAGGGTACCATCATTATGGTTTTTTAAAGATTCTTCATCTTTTAGAGATTCATACAGAAGTAGATATGGATGCCAAGATACGTTGCGTTTAATACAGTAGTGATGGGGGGAGAGGGGAGGTGAAGATGCAACACGACTATGAGTTCGTTGTTGAAGCTGAGTGATGAGTATTTGAGGCTTTGTTACAGTATTCTCTCTACTCTTGAATAATGTTTAGGATTTTCCACAATAAATAATTTTTAAAGTATGTAATTTCATCATCATTTGAAATCATACACATACGTGCCAGCCTTCCTTGCTCTCATATTAACAGGCTATCATTCTTCAATCATGTTGTAATTTCTCCACATTTTAATTCACCCACAGTCACCAATATCTGCATACCTTCTTCCCAGACAATGGGCATTATCCCACACATGCACACTCTTCCTCATGGAGGTGTCACAGCAAATCCATCATTCTCCCAGCCCACACACAAAGATTTCATTTTTATAGGTATGGTTTTCTTCCATCCATTGCATTACACCTCTCTTCTACTTCCCCAGCACTGTTTATTCCAATTCCCATATCCCTCTTTAGAAACAAACCATAACCCGTAATTCATGCATAGACACATAGCCAGTGCTAGGTTGAAAAGTCCCAACATCCACCTTTCTGTGGGCCTCTACACATAATCTGGCTCAGTCTAAACCTCTTAAGTGAAATGCTCTCCTGGAAATAAAACCTCCTTTCTATGTTCTTCTATTTTATTTCAAACTCAATACAAAGCAGTGGTCCCCAAAGAAGAGTTATGCTGGAGTTAGGTTCACACAATTTCCCTGAAATGTAATACGAGATTTAAACACAGATGATATGACTGGTTAATAAATGTCACCATTGAGTGGCTTTGTTCACCTAATAATATCATTCAGATCATTATAAACAAATTGAAGGGGTTCTTATGTGAAACAAACACGGCAGGACTTATTCCTGCGTAACACAAGACGGAGGCAGGGCAGCCAATCCTAACGGCCTGCGAGAAGGGGCAAGGCTGGCGTGCAGCTTTGTGGTATCCCGGGAGGATTTTATTTCCAAATATAAAATTCATGCCATGCTCACAGGCAGAACCTTAGAATAGTTATAATGATCTAATGGCAGCATTACTATGAAAGGCTGCTACTAATACTTTGAACTACTGCCGTTCTATACAGATCCAAGGATATGATTTCAAAGCTCATGTGGAATGAAGACTGCCCCAACTGAAAGCAATCCACCTGAGTGAAAAGGAGAGGAAAGAAAAGAACAGGGCAGAATGCAACTGAAGCCCCCAATTTGGGATTTCTAGGATGAGGAAGTCGGTGTTAGTTCTTTGACTGTGGGGTTTCTTTTATTACTGTTGTACTTTGGGGAAGGAGTGGCAAAGAAAGAGAAAATGTCTCTAAATTAGAAGGCATCGCCTGCCTCTGACTTTCTGAATTACCTCTAACTTAAAGATTATAATGTGTTTATTTCCCTCTTCTGAGAAGAGAGATAGTAATTGCTTCCCTCACCCTCACACTCTCCTCCCTCTGGTATCGAGGGGACAAGAGCTCATTGATGACAACTCCCTTGTATTCAGTCTTGCTTCAACACTAATGGCAAAAAGAAAAGAAAAGAAAGAGCATATCAACCGCAAAAGAGTTGGGAACCCCTACAAGTCCAACCTAATAAACATCCAAGGCCTGTTGGGCCTGTCACTTGACATTTAGACAGAAATGGCTATTGTTCTATTCCTAGAAATCAAAGGAAACATCAGAACCTTTGCAAACAAGAAAACTGCATAACATTTCAAATACCAGTTGAGTGCCTGTATTTATAGGTAACGTTCACTGTTTTCAAAGTTAACCCTGCAGTTCTTTTGGAAAGAGGTTCTGACAGATCTAACAGGACCGGAAAAAAAACCACAAACATATATCATATATATATGTATGTAATTTTTAAGTGATGCTGAAATTTCCTTTTCTTCTTTGAATGACTTACAGTTGGAATTAATAATTTTAGCACTGTTTCTCATATATACTGCCAAATTTGGTAACACCTATTCAAAGTGCATTGTAACATGTGTTTAAGATACATTGAGCTCTTTGGAGAAAAGGTGCTATAGAAACCTAATAAATAATAAGTAGATGATTGACAAAGGATAATATTAGGAACTCATTTTTGAAACTTTATAAAAATACATGCATTCGAGTTCATTCTCAGCTAGGCCATCTCCTTGGCAGGTGATATGTAGGGATCCCATAAGCCACAGATTTTAAGATTCTGGAGTATATGAAGAAAAAGATCATGGCCTGCAGAAACTCATTCTGAGATTGGAATAGTTCTCAGCAAGAATCCAAGCAGGAATCCCAATTCTGGCCTTGAAAATGCATTCACTTATGCTATTTGGAATGTGAAAGAAATTGAAAATATATAAAAAGTAGAGTTGTAAAGGGCAGCTGGATTCAACCACATGGCCAAATTTGAATCAGCAAACTGACATTCTCTGAGATAACACACATTATGTCCTTTAAAATTAAAAAAGGAAAACAAGAGCCAAGTATCATTACTCATTTGTTATTTCGTGAGCTGGTTCAACTCAAGAGTGCATAATTTTTCTGGTTATAATGCAAACTAAGGGAGAATGAGAGCCAGATATAAACAATTTTCTCCTTCTGGAGTAAAATGTAGAGCTACCCAGGGATTCGATGTGATTATGAAAAGGGATCAGATGCTTTGATTCTTGGCTACTACAGGACCTGGCTTGACAACCTATAGGTCGATCATCAGAGAGGTAAAGATGAGTGTAAGAGACTTAAAAGAAATAAAGTGCTTTGTAAGTAAGCAAAAGTGGGGGCACGCTTATCATAAGCAAAGTAAGCTGATGAGGGTGCAGAAAAAAGTTTCTCCGGAAAACCAGTGTACTATCATTTAAACTAAAGCATGACATTTGAACCTTCACGTAGAAGCATGAGTTTCTAATGCATTAGGCTTTCAGGTTATATATTAGACAAGTTCATACCCTCCTTTTTTTATTTTTCTTTGCTGATTTTGTTGATTATTATGTACTACCAGTATATACACATAGCATTTCTAGCAATTGATTAACGTGTATTTTGCAGAGATGTTTTATGTAAAGCAACTAAATAACATCCTTCATATGTGACTTCCAAATTTAAGACAAATCTAGAAGTGTTGTTTATGTTAATGTTATTTGTTATATTGAAGTTGCCCTGATCATTTAATTTCCTTGTTTGCTAGGGTTAGAAACATTTTATATACTACCACACTGTGGATGACTTGATCCTGCAATATATTCTTATTCTAGAAGTATAATATATATTCCTCCCTAATGGTAAGAGAGAGAGGCAGCCATCTTGAGACCATGAGGAAACAAGTTTGCAAACTAAGCCAGTGTACAAAGGACAGGGGGAGGGGGCAGAGAGAAGGAAAGAACCTGAATTATCATTGGCATTGCTGTGCTATAAACCAACCCAAGAATTGTCCCCTACCCCTGAACCTTCTCTTATATGAGATCATTAAAACGTTTTGTTGTGGAGGCTAATTTTTAATTAGGTATTCTATTTTTTGCAGTAGAAAGCATCAGAACTGATACACTAGGATTTGCAGTTTCAAAACCCTAATCTCTGAAAGACTCAGAGAATAAAGTTTATGCCAACAGATTTGGGAGCAAAGGTCAAAGTCAGTTTGATCTAAAAACTGATTCCTTGGGGTAGTGAAAGAGAGAGAGAAAGAAAGAAAACTAAGACATTGATGTTTCCTGAGAAGAGGTCCCACTCTTCTGCTCAACCACTGGCTTAATCTCAGGGAGGAGAGGGAACAAGAGAAATTCCAGTTAAATGGTTCCTGAGAAGAGATAGAAGTAGTCCAGAGAAAGCCAAGTCAGAGTAGCCTGGGGTCTGGGTCAGGAAGGTATAACCATTTGAATGCACAGTAAATAGAGACCAGGCAGGAATGAGGAGTCTTAGCGATACAGCCTGGGCAACTTGAGACTAAACATATCCCATGTCTCCCCTCCCCACCAGCATCAGTACTTCATAACCTGCTTTGAATCTACACACAGCCTTCAGGGGGGGTAGGGGGAGGGCACAGTGGAGTAAGAAACCTGATAGATTAAGTTTAGTTTCTGACAAAGCGAGAGCTAAAAATTGAAATTTTAGAAAAATAAGAGTGTCTAGACCTGAGATTATATTTTGACAGTTATACTCACTAATTAATTAATTGCTGGTAATAATGATTTAATACAAGTTCCTACAGAAGTTCACAGTCTAATAGAGAAGATAGGTAAGCAAATAGTTAGCTATGATATGGGAAATATTTGATAAATATTCAAGGTGACATAGCAGAGTGTGAGAGTAGGAGTAGGGAGTACAACTTCAGCTGAGTTTTGAAGGACAAAAAAACGTTTACCACAGATGTGGGGAAATGGTGAGTTCTGTTCTGGCCTGTTGCATCTAAGGAGTGATTTTGTTTGTCTCAGATCAGGGAAACTTGGACATGTCTATATGTTAAGGGGAGTGAGACAGTAGAGAAGCAGAGGATGAGAAGAATGGCTACCAATGATGGCCTGAGGGCCCTGAGGAGGCAGAAAGCAAGGGGACTCAGATCGTGGGCTCAGAGTTTGGCCTTGGCAGAATTAAGGAAATTGAGGAGGCAAAGATGGGAAGAGTGCAAATACAAATTCAAACAGTGAGAGTTAAGTGAAGTTAAGAAACTTCATGCTTGATGGCCTCTATTTTACGTGGGGAGTAGAGTTAATGGTCTTTTTTTAAGGTAAGAGAGGCAGACCAGGGTTTTATGGAGGAGAGTCACATGGCCAGATTTGTATTTTAAAATACTTTCTCTGGTAGAGATTCAAGGATTGGTTTAAAGAGAGAAGATCGGAAAAGACTAGAAACTGGGAGACCCATTAAAAGATTACTGGAGTCATTCAGGGGAAAAATCATGAAGGCCTGAATTAAACAGTGACAAGAAGGGGGTAAAAGGAATGGTTTCCATAGGTATTTATAAGGCAAATCATTCTAATAAGTGGCTATTTAGATACCAGCAATAAGAGAGAGAGAGGAAAGGAAGATGATAATCCAGGACTGAACATTTGGTTTATTAGAAACCTCAGCAGGAAGGAGAAGTTTATGGAAGAAGATAATGATCTTAACTTTGAACACACTGAAATATAAATAAACATTGATTCATAACATTATGGATTTAGACAGAAATTGATGCAGATGTAGAAAGCAATTGGATTTGTGGATCTGAATTCAGGAGAAAAGGTCTGCCTAGAGAGAGAAAGTGGGGAGAAATCTGCTCCTATAAGAATAGTGGTTGAAACAATAGATGTATATGAGATCAACTATTAGGGATGTATGAAGAAGAGATTTTTTTTGCTTCGTTTTTAATCCATTCCTGTAATTCACCAATTTGATAAGCTTCACTATCTTCAGTGATTTTTAAATATCTGTCCTACATTTGCACTTTGAGTGAATATTATTTCCTCTCATTTGGTGTTCATAGTAGTCAGGGAAGCCCTGAAAAGCCCACACAGGCTATAGGAACTAAGATCCACTGTAGTCATGTTCTGTTATCACGAATTCATTAGTTATAGTTGCACAGTGAAGGCTTTAAGCATATCAGGTGAATGGCTTCTTAGAAGCAGAATGCATACTAAGAGTGAGAATCCCATTTTGTCAGTTCTAACATTAGTTATAAGCATATTAGATAAAGTTATGCAATTTCTTGCTATCAATTTTAATATTCTTATGAATACAGTACATTGTTTTGGTTTACTCTTTAAAATTATCTTACATATACACATGAAATTACCAAAAATGCTTTTAACCCATTGTAATGCATATACTACAGTGCACAAAATGAATATATTTTCATTTTTTCCCTACAGAAGGGCAAAAGGTCTGTTTTTCTTGTATCTCATAAATGACCTTAGCACTGACCCAAATATAACCTACTAATTACACTCTGTTTACCTTCCAGGCCCTGATTAGTTGTATTTAGCATTTGTGTGAGACTGATTCTACCCTGGAAATCTTCCATATAGCTTGTAATTCCCAGTGGAAAAAAAAATCGCTGTGACCTATACAGTTGGAGAAAAGAAAACACAGCTACACTTTTTCCAAAAGCAGAACAAAGCAATGAAGTAACATACCTTTCACTAGGGACTTGGTGTTATCTGAAACCCTATAATCCACATCCCATTCTGCTTCTTCAGTAGGTTGGATGATTTCGGTGGGCAGGTCGGAGAACTAATCAATTTTGAAGCAGCATCTGCAAAAATAGATAATGTTCATCTAAAGGGCAACCTAGTCATAAAGCCCCACAGGGGTGAGTAAATAAACACACGGGCTTCGTATAAAGGGGTTCCCTTAGATGGATTGGCAATGCAATATTGTCATTGTGGCATTCTGTCAATGCCATCAAAAGAATTTATCAAGCACCAACATTAGGATGAACTATGTGATTAAACTGACATGGTTTCTGAACACCTAGAATTTATAATGTAATCTAACTTCTGTACCCATAATCGAACACTTAAGAACCCGAAACTCATTGGATCCAAAACTAACCTTTTCTCCCAGATTTCTTTTTCTTCTGTGCCTCTTATGCTGGTGAAGGACTGAGGCATCCAAGATTCCTCTCTCTCCCTTAACCACCTGTAACCAATCCATCCAAGGCTTGTTGGTTCAATCTCCTAATTATGCCTGAACCATTCACTTCCTTTTCCTTCATCTCTATAGCCATCACACTATTTGCTAAGAATATTGCAACATCAGTTGCCCTGATCCCCTGCTCCAGTCTGTCCCCCATGCTGTCACTGGAGTGATCTAACTTCAGATCTCAGTATATCACTCATCTGCTCAAACATCCACAAATGTCTCTCAATCACCTGTCATGTTAAAAATCTCTACTTTTTCTTTCTTGATACTCCTACTCTTCTTTTAAACCTCAAATCAAATGTAACCTTTCTGTAAAGGATTCAATCAACTATTCATTCACTCAACAAATATTTATTAAGCACACACTTCATGTTATGCATGGTGCTAATACTGGAAGTAGAGTGGTGATATAATCCTGGCCTCATAAAGTTTACAGTGGCAGGAAAAACAATGAAATAACAATGACATGTGATGAATGTGAGGAACTAACCTGGGTACAGACAATAAGAAGAGAGAGCTCCAGGGACCCTAACATTTAAGGGTCTGGGTAGAGGAAGAAGGCTGTTCAGAGGACTGGTCAAATAAGGTGAAAGAGAACGTGTTGCCTTGGAAAGCCAAAGGAAGAAAGTATTTTGAAAAGAAAAGACAAATATCATAAGATATCGCTTATATGTGGAATTTTAAAAAATGATACAAATGAACTTATTTACAAAATGGAAACAGACTCACAGACTTAGAAAACAAACTTAAGGTTACCAAAGGGGAAGTGTAGGGGAGATAAATTAGGAGTCTGGGATTAACATATACACACTACTATATATAAAATAGATAACCAACAAGGACCTACTGTATAGCACAGGGAACTATACTCAATATTCTGTAATAACCTAAATGGAAAAAGAATTTGAAAAAGAATAGATACATGTATAACTGAATCACTTTGCTGTACACCTGAAACTAATACAACATTGTAAATCAGCTATAGTTAAAAAAAAAAAGTTTCCTCATTCAGTTACCTCCATTGTATGTATATTTTGCAGATAGTTCATTTTTAGAAGCTACCCCAGGAAATAATCATTGTTCAAAGGGGGCTTCATTGATACTAAGTTTAATTTAGGGTCACATGTATTAACATTTTTCAGCCTATTCTGACCAATTTCATTTAGAAATAAACTCTCCTTCTGTGCTGGTTAGGTCCTCTAGGATCAAGACAGAGTTTGAAATGCAAGAGATATGTCTGTGAAAAATAAAGGGGAGATAGTAGGCCCAGTTTGAATGTGCTTTGCAAAAGGTGGAGGACATGCCAATTATCCAGATCAGAGAATTTGGAGAGGGGGAGCCAGTGACGATATACAGGGGTCAAAGCCACCCCTTGGCAGCCATTGACTTAAGCACAGAGTGGTTGTTGAATTAATAGTAGCTCATTTGAAACTTAGTTGACCAACAGCAGAGTTAAGCATATGCAAGGTCACATGCAGTATCTTCTGTACCAGAAGCACTTTCTGAGCACTCTAAATTTAAAGAAGGCAGTCTTAGGCGCAGTCCATGGACAGAGCCAGGAACAGAGCCCAGAGATCTCACCCTCCAATCCGTGATCCTAACCCAGCGTATTTACCCTCCTCCCCCTCCCTCTCCTCCAAAGCTTGATATGTGTTGAATACACTCAGTAGTTCTCAACATGTTTTTTTCCTTACAGTTCTTTATTAGCAACATTCATTTAGGTTTTGGACTCTTGTCAAATGCAATGTGAATGGAGACCAGATGCCTTTTCTGAACTCAACAGAGCAAGAGGAGAGTCACAGAGCCCATCTTGCCACAATCAGAACTAGGGCTTACAACAACACCCACTGTTGGTGACAGGCTGTGTGGAACAGGGCCAGTGCTGATCTAGCAGTATATGCCAGCTCAGTGAGTCAGAAAAATGTTTCAGATGTGCCAGGTTGTTCCGAAATCCCCATCAGTTCCTGGGCAGAATAATTGTTGTGTTCCCCAAGAGTAAGGAATGGAGATGAGAAGCAGCAACATCCCAAGGATGGTGTGTTATTCACATCCCTTGCTGGCAGCAGAGCACCACTGCTTTTTAAAGGGTACCACAGACTTGCGTGAAGGACTGCAGAGGCTAGGGCGGCTGGCAGCAATTCAGAAACACAAGGATAAGGGAGAAGCAATTGTGGGAAGAAATTCAAAGCGGACAAAAGGATTAACAGCAAAAGGATGAGGGTGTAGGGGGATGGATGATTATCGTTTGTTGTGGGTTTAGCAACACTGACATGTTTTTATGAATATTTACAAGAACATTTGGAAGCTGTGTCTTTTGCCCACACAGCCTCCACCCCCAGCCCTCTTGGTAGGAACTGCACCGTATTTAATGAGGCTGGTGGTGGGAGGGGGAACCAGGTCCTCTTTGCCTCCAGGTTGCCGTCACCTTGCCTAGTTGCCAAGACTCCTGGGGTCAAATATAAGTGAAGGGAAGTTCAAACAAGAGAAGCCAGAGCTGGGTTTCTCTGCTTATAATTTGAAGACTGGTGATTAAAGGGAAAGAGAAATGAAAGAAATGGTCGTCAAAAGACGTGAAACGAATGAAGTGAGAGTCTCAGGAGAAAGATCCATTTTGATGCCAGTGTTCTTGCCCTCTTCAGTAGAGTAAAGGAGTTTTTCAGCATCTCTCTCTAAGTTAAATGAATCATTAACAAAATCACATCAATTCTCAATTCTTATGAGTGGACTGACAGGTCAGCCTACTATCCTGTCTGACTCCTCCTGTCTGGCCTTAGTTCTCTTCATTCTACCAGAGGAACCTTCTTTTCTCCTTGATTTCCTAAGTATATATCCCTTCAGCATTTCCTAGAAAGTATGTATTGAGGCAGAAGAGAGCAGTAGTCAAGAGTACAGCCTCTGAACAACAAGGATTTGCTATATAGCACAGGGAACTATGTTCAGTATCTTATAATAACCTATAATGGAAAAGAATCTGAAAATATACATATATGTATGTATAGCCTAATCACTTTGCTGTACACCTGAAACTAACACAATATTGTAAATCAGCTATACTTCATTTAAAAGAAAAAAGAATACAGCCTCTGGAAGTACACTGCCTACTTTCTAATCCAAGCCCTATCACTCTGGGAAAGTTGCCTAACCTCTTTAAATCACAGTTTCTTCATCTGTAAAAATGGAGCTGATGATAAATAAGAATCAGTGAAGCTAAACCAAGGAAAGCATTTGGCATGCAGTAAGGGATCAGTAAATGTTAGTATTATTATCACAAACCATCCTCAACTTTCATGTAGTAATGACTCACAATGATGTCTAGTTAATCAAGACACTTGACTACCAGCTACTGAGAAAGGACAGGAGGTTGCATGGGTAGGGATCTGTGGCGGTAGTAACCCTTGGGCTGATGCAAAGCAAACTTTCTGGTAGATCTGTGTCGTCTCTTCAGTCAGATGCCATGATTAGCCAAGTAGAAAAATCGCTATTACATTTTTTGTAATAGTTTTCTTGTTGTTCTTTTTCCTGGAGCTTATATTCACGTGATTTTTTTGTTTGTTTGCTTGATTTTCTATGTACATTTCTCTAATACTCTCCAAACTCTTTAAACAGGTGTAAAATCCTTTAATCAATATTTTCCACATAATCAAGTGATGAAATTCTTTTTGTTTATTGAAGACACACCTGCTGGAACTTTCCATCCTCCTGCTTTGATCTGTACCAGAGGCTCTCAGCATTCATATAAAATTTCCTCTTAAGTGTCATCTGAGGGATCTTCTTCAGCTCTCTCTCACACATTGGCTCCCCTCTTTCCTGTATCCTAGATATTCCTCTGGTTTACTTTTCTCTTATATACCATTAGCTTCATGGGAAAGGGTACATAGAAAATAAGTTTTTTGAGAATTTGCATACATAAAATTTTTTTTCCCTCTTTGCACTTAACTGATAGTTTGGTTAGGTGAATAATTCTGGGTTGAAATAGTATTTCCTCAGAATTTTTAATTCATTTCTCCATCATCTTCTACCTTCTGGTGTTGCTGCCCTGACAATATTACATATCTGATGATACCCTTCTCACTCCTGACCCTTTTCTACGATATGTTTTTTCTCCTTAGAAGCACTTAAGATCTTTTCTTTATTCCTTGTGTCCTGAAATTTTAGGATGATGTCCTTCCATGTGAATCTTTTTGCTGTTGTTGTTCATTTTGCTGGACATTCAGAGGCAATTTCCCATCTTTAGACTTAAATTTGGAAAAACTTCCTTTTTTCTTGCTGTTTTAATTATTTTTCAAGATGTGAACATATTGGCATAGGCCTTACTTTTCTTGTCTTCTTTTCCTTTTCTTTTTTTGATTGAAGTATAGTTGACATAAATATTATATAAGTTACAAGTGTGTATTATAGTGATTCAGAATTTCTAAAGGTTATACTCCATTTATAGTTATTTTAAAATACTGGCTATATTTCCTGTGTTGTGCAATATATCATTGTAGTTTATTTTATACATAATTGTTTGTACCTCTTAATCCCCCCTACCCTTATATTACTCCCCCTTCCCTCTTCCCACTGGTCACCACTAGTTTGTTCTCTATATCTGTGAGTCTATTTCTTTTTCTATGATATTCACTAGTTTGTTGTATTTTTTAGATTCCACATGTAAGTGATATCATATAGTATTTGTCTTTCTCTGTCAGACTTACTTTACTTAGTGCAGTACCCTCCATGTTGTTGCAAATGGCAAAATTTCATTCTTTTTATGGCTGAGTAGTGTTCCACTCTATTTATACCACATATTCTCTATCCATTCATCTGCTGATGGACACTTAGGTTGCTTCCATGTACTGGCTATTGTAAATAGTGCTGCTATAAACATTGGAGTACATATATCTTTTCAAATTGTAGTTTTGAAAAAGAAGAGGTGGTACATATGTACAATGGAATATTACTGAGCCATAAAAAAGAATGAAATAATGCCATTTGCAGCAACATGGATGGACCTAGAGATTATCATACTAGGTGAAGTAAGTCAGACAGAGAAAGATAAATAGCATATGATACTGCTTAAATGTAATCTTAAAAAATGATACAAATGAACTTATTTACAAAACAGAAACAGGCTCACAGACATAGAAAACAATTTTAACAAAAAGTTGAAATTTTTAAAAATTTCTTCCTTTTTTTTTGACTTTTGTAATTTTTCAGCTTAAGTAAGTTATAAATGATAATGCAATAAACTGCACATGTTTGATAAGTTTTGACACATGTATACACCTGTGAAACCTTTACCATAAAAGATCATGAGTCTGTATGTAGTCCCTGAAAGTTTCTTTATACCCTATGTAATCACCACTTCCCTCACACTCCCCTGTCCCAAGCAATCATGGATCTGTTTTCTCTTGCTTTAGATTAATTTTCATTTTCCAGAGTTTTATATAAATGGAATCATACAGTATGTGTTCTTTTTTGTCTGGCTTCCTTTACTCAGCATAATAATTTTAAGATTAATCCACATGATTGTATGTATCAATAGTTCATTCCTTTTCATTTCTCAATAATATTCCATTACATGGATATAGCATATTACATTTATTCATTCATCTGTTGATGGATATTTGGGTTTTTTCCAGTATGGGGCTATTACAAATAAAGCTCCTATGGATATTCATTTCCAAGTCATTATGCCAGCATATATGTGTTCATTTCTTTTGTGTAAATACCTAGGAGTGGAATGGCTGAGTCAAATGGTAAGTATACATTTTACTTTTTAACATATTGTCAAATTTTTTTCCAAAATGGCTATATCATTTTACATTAACACAAGCAGTCTTTGAGAGTCCCAGTAACTTCAGATTCTCATCAACACCTGACATGATCAGTCTTATTAATTTTAACCATTTAAAAATATGGATCAACTTGGGGATAAATGACATCTTAATAATATTGAGTCTTCTGATCCACGAATATAATACACCTCTCTGTCGATTTAGGCTTTCTGTAGTTTCTCTCAACAATGTTTTGATGTTTTTTGTGTTCATGTCTTGTACAAATTTTGTCATATTTATCCCTAAGAATTTCATGTCTTTGATGCTATGATGCATGGTATTATTTTTATTTTTATTTCATTTTCTGATTGTTTACTGCTAGTATATAGAAATACAAATATTTTTGTACATTGACTTTATATCCTGTAACTTTTCAAAGCTTATTTATTAGTTCTAGTAGCTTTTTTTTTAATTGGTTAACTCCATAGGATTTTCAATACAAATGATCATGTAATCTGTGAATATAGAGTTTTATTTCTCCCTTTCCAATTTGCATGCCTTTTTATCCCTTGCCTGGCTAGAATTTCTGGTTCAGAGTTAAAGAGAACTGATAAGGGAGCTGGGAATTTTAATTTAGGTAGGCAGAACTTACAAGTTGGGAATTTTCCCAAATATAAAAAGTTTACTTAAAGGGGAATGGAGAATCACAAATATGACATCCACTTTGGGAGAGAGGAGAGTTGGGCAGGGACAGTAAGAGGAAAGTGAAAGAAGTAAAAAACAAGAAACAAAAATAAAAACATCTTTGTCATACACCTGAAACTAATATAATATTATAAATCAACCATACCTCAATAAAAATTTTTAAAAACACCATCCTTTGTCCTTCAATTTTTTTTCCAGATTGGGTCTTTCTACAGTAGATTAAGAAAATGGACCCAACTAAGATGTAAAAAATATAATCCTAAAGATAAGAAAGTGAACTGAACCACACATGAAATTCACTTTTCCTTAGGAACATTGAATTAATTTTCTTCATAAACATCTATGATACTCAATGACTAATGACTCAATACACTTTACTGCTAATTAGACTATTATGAACAGTTTTGATTTTGTGAATAGTTAGGCAGTTTAACATGTTTGAAGTTCTCTGAGTTGAAGAGTGTCCACTCAAAATTCATGTCCACCCAGAATCTCAGAACATGATCTTATTTGGAAATATAATCTTTGCAGGTGTAATTAATTAAGATAAAGTCATACTGGGTTAGAGTCCTAAAGCCAATAACTAGTATTTTTATAATAAGGCCATGTGGAGAGACAGAAGGAAGAAAGACATATGATGACAGAGGCAGAGATTGGAGTGATATAGCTCTAAGCCAGAAGTGCCAAAGATTGCCAGCAAACACCAGAAGCTAAAAAGAGGCAAGGTGGAAGCTCCTTTCAAACACCTTAATTTTGGACTTCTAGCCTCCATACCTGTGAGACAATACAGTTCTGTTGTTTTAAGCTATCTAGTTTATGGTACTGTGTTACAGAACCCTAGGAAACTAATACAGATTTTGATACTGAGGAGTGGGTATTGCTGTAACAAATACCTAAAAATGTGGAAATGACTTTGGAAGTGGGTAATGGGTAGAAGACTGGAATAATTTTGAGATGCATGGTAAGAAAAGCCTAGATTGCCTTAAAGAGATGGTTGGTAGAAACATGGACATTAAAGGTGATTTGATTAGATCATAGAAGGAAATGAAGAACATATTATTGGGCACTGTAGTAGAGACAGTTATTGTTATAAAGTGGCAGAAAACTTGGCTGATTTGTGTTCTAGTGTGGGGTGGAAAGTAGTGCTTGTAAGCGATGAACTTGGATATTTAGTGAAGGAGATTTCCAAACAAAGTGTGGAAGGTACAGCCTGGTTTCTCCTACTGCTTATCGTAAAATGCAAGGGAAAAGAGACACATTGAAGAAGGAACTGTTAAGCAAAAAGGAACCAGTACCTAATTTGGAAAATTCTTAACTTATGCAGATAGCAAAAGATGAGAAAGAGTTCTCTGGAGAGGACACCAGGGGTGTGGCTGGACAGACTTTTCCTAAAGAGACTAGGCATGGATCTCATGGATCCCAGCAACCATCTCAGCAGAAGTCAGGAATAAAGATGGGGTTATCCAGGAAAGATCTTTGGAAGACCTTCTTGTGTGATGTCTTAGATCCCCATAAATTATACAGAAGACCAACAAGGTTTTTGAAAATGTTATACCAGTAGAAATACTGCCAGCCTGGATTGAACATCATAGCTGGGAGGAAATAAAGGAAGAATGAATCCAAGGGTAAAGCCACAGATGCAGAGGGCATCCTGAGGCTCCAGATCCAGGCATCAAGCCACAGTTGATTACTCAGGCCTTGCAACCTAATGGAATTTGCTATGCTATTGTCAAGCACTGGACTCTAGTGGCAGTGTTTCCCATGGTATGTTCTTTAATAAATTTATTTTGTGCATGTGTGTGATATATGCACATCCTCAAGTGCAGGCCCTAGCACTGGTCGCCTTTTCCAAGTGTGGGAGTCTTGTGTTCTTAAATATTTAGTAAAGGAAAAATGGCACTGATTTATATTACATATAAATGGGCTCATTCTTCATCTGGTTTATCCTTAGCTCAAGCCATTGTCATAAATCAGCAGCTTAATTCTTGCTATAGGTCTGTATTTTGACTTATTTTTAAAAACTCAATGCTAAATTTTTACCCTTTTAATATGTTGATAACTAAGCAATTTTACTTAGGCTTTTATGGAAGCCAGATGAGTCATTTGATTTACTCTGATTTTGTTTGCATGCCTTTTATCAGCTAACACTAAAGTTATGGCTATTAATTTTGTAAAGAAAAAGAGTATTTTATCAATTGACTGAGTTAACTGATAAACATACAATGGCAGCACGTTTACTTAAGTTAATGATTCAAGTTAGACGAATAACAAAGTCAGAAGCAATACATGTGATAACACGAAAAAACGAAAAGGGAGGAAATCAGCATCTATTTTATCTAGTTTACTCCAAAATAATATTTTAAAACTGTATCTGATTAAATAGAACTATAACCTAGAAAGATGAGTACAAAGGGAGTTCAGGGTCCAGGCTTCTGACACTCAAATGGGCCAAAGCATTTGAGAAAATTACTGCCTCTCCAAGGGGATAAGCCACGACAGGTTGATCATGACTGAGTTTCTCAGTACACCAAATGCACATACAATGTTTCAGTGAATTTTAGCATTCTGAATTGAAATCTGTGTTGTTAATGGTTTAACTGCATAATAATCACAGAGAAGCCTTGATAGTGAGCAAATGATCAAAATCAATGTCAATGTACAAAATAATTTAAGTCAAAATACACATGACCCAAGCCTTTAGCAAGTAATGAGTTTTAATCATTTCAAATTATACTTTGAAAAGTTATCCAAAGTTCTGAGTGAATAAAATACCTTTTTTCTTTCATAATCTTTTTTTTTCAAATTAGCTTGTCAAGGCCAAAATGATATATCGTTACACACCACCAGTATGACTGCTTTTCAAACACAAAATGTCTGTAACAAAAATCAGATTCACCTGTTTGAATTAATACTAGGCCTTTGCGAAGAAATATTTTTAAATAAAAAACTTATTTTAAAATATAGTCGCTTGTTTTACACCAGACACTTTCTATAAAATCAACACATTTTAAATAAAAGTATTCAAGTATTATGTTCCTAAACTCAACTGAAATGAATTTGGATTTTTTATATTAAAGTTGTGCTCCCAAATTATACGTACATGATCATTTGGCCAACTTGGAGGGCGGTCCTAAAATAAAACATCCATTATATAGTCACAGTGGTTCTAAAAATAAGAAAGCTGTGTTTCCACCAATATTGAATCTTTCTCTACCTGTACAGTAGCTGTGGACATTCTAAGAACTGTATTTCCCCAGGTATGGGGTCAAAGGAAGCGGCCTGCCCTTGTCCTGATTGGTCTTGACCAAATCAAAGCTGTTACTCCTGCTGCTGGTATAACAGTACAATGCTTTATGCAGTCACAACTATTCATAAAGCAGACAGTCCTATGAGTTTTGTTGTTGTAAGTTTACTTATTAAATACCCAAATAATATGGGAAAAAGAAGCACAGAATAGAAAACCAGGAAAGAAAAGTTAAAGGAAGGATTAATTTCTAAAGAACATCATAAAACATAGCTTAGAAAAATATAAGCATATGCTTCTTAATATAAATTTTAAATTGTTTTAACTATGATGGCTTGAGAAAGGAAACATAGTATGTAAACTGTATGGCTTTTGTTACTAAACTCCTCATTGGCAGGGGTGTTCACACCAGGCCCAGTAGTTTTATAGGCTAACAGATAAAAAGAAAATATTAAAGAATGTGTATTTGTGTATAACTGAGTCACTGTGCTGTACAACAGAGATTACCACAACATTGTAAATCAACTATACTTCAATTTAAAAAATTTAAAAAGAAAATAATAAGCACACATAATCCTCCAATCAGAGATAATAGTTTGCTGGTTAGTTTCTGTTTGCATGTCTAGATCCACTTTCCACAGTTCTCTGCCCTGTTCTATGGGCCAGCAGACTGATCTCTAGGGACTACATTACTGGGCTTCACATGTATTGTGCCCAATGGGAGATCAGGAGATCACTGGGTAGGAAAAGAACTAGGTTGGGATCTTGCACAGCTTCAGCTCTCTCCAGTCTCTGGTCATAATTCCTTGCCCTTGCTTGCCCGAGGACTAGGGCTGATACCACCCTCTGCTGCACCCTCGGATTCTTTTCTCAGATAGGTTATCGCAGGATATTGAGTAGAGTTCCTTGTGCTGTACAGTAGGTCCTTTTTGGTTATCTATCTTATATATATTACTGTACATATGTTAATCCAAAGCTCCTGGTTTATCCCTCACCCCAACATTTCCCCTTTGGTAACCATAAGTTTGTTTTCAATATCTGTTTCCCTTTGGTAACCATAAGTTTTTTTTCAATATCTGTTGAAAACATTTCCCCTTTGGTAACCATAAGTTTGTTTTCAATATCTGTAGATCTGTTTCTGTTTTGTAAATAAGTTCATTTGTATCATTTTTTAATTGGATTTCACATGAGTGATATCATATGATATTTGTCTGTCTGTCCGACTTACTTCACTTAGTATGATAATCTCTAGGTCCACCCATGTTGCTACAAATGGCATTATTCTTTTTATAGCTGAGTAATATTCAATTGTATATATTTACCACATCTTCTTTATCCATTCATCTGTCAGTGGACATTTAGGTTGCTTCCATGTCTTGGCTTTTGTAAATAGTGCTGCAGTGAACATCAGGGTGCATGTATCTTTTTGAATTATGGTTTTCTCCAGATGCCCAAGAGTGGGATTGCTGTATCATATGGTAGTTCTATTTCTACTTTTTTAAGGAACCTCCGTACTGTTCCCCATATTGGTTGTACCAATTTACATTCCCACCAACAGTGTAAGGGGGTTCCCTTTTCTCCACACCCTCTCCAGCATTTATTGTTTGTAGACTTTTTAACATTAATTTTTATTGGAGTATAGTTGCTTTACAATGTTGTGCTAGCTTCTACTATGTATACATATAGCTGTTTGTAGACTTTTTGATAATGGCCATTCTGACCAGTGTGAGGTGATACCTCATTGTAGTTTTGATTTGCATTTCTCTAATAATGTTGAGCATCTTTTCATGTGCTTTTCAGCCATCTGTATGTCTTCTTTGGATAATTGCCTGTTTAGATCTTCTGCCCAGTTTTTGATTGGGTTGTTTGTCTGTTTGTTTGGCGCACCGTACAGCTTGCGGGATCTCAGTTCCCTGACCAAGGATGGAACCCAGGCCATGGCAGTGAAAGCACCAAATCCTAACCACTAGACCACCAGGGAAGTCTCTTGGGTTGTTTGTTTTTTTGTTATAGAGCTGCGTGAGCTGTTTGTATATTTTGGAGATTAATCCCTTGTCAGTCACTTTGTTTGCAAATAATTTCTCCCATCCTGTGGGTTGTCTTTTCATTTTGTTTATGGTTTACTTTGCTGTGCAGAGGCTTTTAAGTTTAACTAGGTTTCATTGTTTATTTTTGTTTTCGTTTTCATTATTCTAGGATGTGGATCAAAGGAGATATTGCTGCGATTTATGTCAAAGAGTGTTCTGCCTTCGTTTTTCTCTAAGAGCTTTATAGTGTCCAGCCTTACATTTAGCTTTTTGATCCATTTTGATTTTATTTTTGTGTATGGTGTTAGGAAGTGTTCTAATTTCATTCTTTTACTGGTAGCTGTCCAGTTTTCCCAGCACCACTTATTGAAAAGACTGTCTTTTCTCCATTGAATATTCTTGCCTCCTTTGTCATAGATTAATTGACCATAGGTGCGTGGCTTTATTTCTGGGCTTTCTATCCTGTTCTATTGATCTATATTTCTGTCCCTGCTCCAGTACCATATTGTTTTGATGACTGTATCTTTGGAGTATAGTCTGAAGTCAGGGAGCCTGATTCCTCCAGCTCTGTTTTTCTTTCTCAGAATTGCTTTGGCTATTTGGGGTCTTTTGTGTCTCCATACAAATTTAAAATTTTTTTGTTCTAGTTCTGTGAAAAATGTCATTGGTAATTTGATAGGGATTGCATATATGACAAACCCATCATTCTCAACAGTGAAAGGCTGAAAGCATTCTCTCCAAAATCAGGAACAAGACAAGGATATCCACTCTCCTATGGAAGTCCTAGCCATGGCAATCAGAGAAGAAAAAGAAATAAAAGGAATCTAAATTGGGAAAGAAGAAGTAAAACCGTCATTGTTTGCAGATGACATGATACTATACATAGAGAATCCTGAAGATCCTACCAGGAAACTACTAGAGCTCATCAATGAATTCAGTAAAGTTGCAGGATATGAAACTAATACACAGAAACCCTTGCATTCCTATACACTAACAATGAAAGATCAGAAAGAGAAATTAAGGAAACATCCCATTTACCATCACATCAAAAAGAATAAAATACCTAGGAATAAACCTACCTAAGGAGGTGAAAGACCTATACTTTGAAAACTATAAGACACTGATGAGGGCTTCCCTGGTGGCGCAGTGGTTGAGAGTCCGCCTGCCGATGCAGGGGACATGGGTTCATGCCCCGGTCCGGGAAGATCCCACATGCCGCGGAGCGGCTGGGCTCGTGAGCCATGGCCGCTGAGCCTGCGCGTCCGGAGCCTGTGCTCCGCAACGGGAGAGGCCACAACAGTGAGAGGCCTGTGTACCGCAAAAAAAAAAAAAAAAGACACTGATGAGAGAAATAGAAGTTGACACAAACAGATGGAAAGATATACCATGTTCTTGGATTGGAAGAATCAGTATTGTCAACATGACTAACTTGTGTGATATTGTGCAATCATTTGGAAACCCACACCTCAAAGGGTAGTAGAGAGGGTTCAAGAAGATAGCATTGGTAAAATGACTGGCACAGACAGGACCTATCAGGTAGAAAGCACTCCATAAAGGTAGCAGCAGCTGCTTCTGAATTATTTAATGCGCATGGTATTTACTCTTTGTACCCCAGACCTAGTTGGGTAGAGATGAACTGTTAGAGTTGATGGCAGATACTACAAGACATTTTCTTACATGTTTTGAGAAAGGAGTAGAAATAACTCTAACAAAGGCTCACCCACCCCCATCAGATCCCACTGTCCAAGCTGTATATGAAGCCCATATTGGACACTTTGGACACTAGAGTGGCTCCAGCACCCTTCCCCCAGACACTGATCTTGAACTCTGACCCTCCTGCTGGTGGTTTCAAGGTTCACAGAGAGGGAGGCAGAGGGGAATGCGGGGTCCCAGGCTTTTCCCATATGGGAACCAGGATAGACAAATTTGACAGTTTGATGGAGAAGCTGAAAACTCAGAGTAAGCAACCACTGAAAAGCTGTTTTACTTAGAGATGAAGCATGGATGGGACTGATCACACACTCTGAAGATGACCATCCTAGGTTCTACAGGAGCTCAGCCACTTACTGGCTGAATGGTCTGGGGCAAATCTCTACCTTTCAGGCCTGTGCTTCCCCAGACCAGGCCTGATGGGGCTGCTGCTTTAGGATGTACAGAGTAAATCCTTCTAGACTGTGGTACCCCTGAAGGCTTGGACATCGGGGTCCTGGATCCTTTGTTCCAACCTTTGCTAGCAGGAGGTAGGAGACTGCCACAGTGTACACTGCTTGGAGGTGGTGATGCTATGGCGATCCAGGAATGGTCTGGCAGGTAGACTACCAGGTGCTGGGACGTGTGGCAAAATTGGCAGTGGTTACTCAGCAGGGTCAGGAAACCCGTGGCTCTTCAGGAGCAGGGAGTAAACACGGAAGGCCTGTACCTTCCAACACAGGAGCACTGGATTGGAGGAATGAGGCAACACACTTTTCCCACCACGGCTCATCCATCATCACATATGCAGTGCCACAATTTGAGGCTCCCAGGTTTCAGGGTGCACCGCAGCCCTCTCGGGGCACAGGGGACTGTGGGTGCGCAGCCCCTCTCAGGCGCTCCATGCTCACCTGGCCACCGCCATGCCCTCACGTGCACCAGTATCCTTTGCTTACCTACTGCAATTTGTATGAGCTCTTCATATTTATAATTTTAGGTATATTTGCCTTATGTTGCTTTTATTGCAAATAGTCCCCTAGCCTGTATTTTGTCTTTTAATTTGATGATGATTTTACAGAAGCTTTCTTTTTAATGTGGTCAAATCTATCAATTATTTGTGTTATGATTTCTTTCCTTTATTAAGCTCACAAAGTTCATCTTCACTTGGAAATCAAAAATATATTCACTTATATACTATTTGTAACTTTTTGTTTTGAAATAATTTCAAACTCAGAAAAGTTGCATGAATAACTTAAAGAACTCTCATATACCCTCTACCAAGATTCATCCATTTTTAACATTTTGCCACATTTGCTTTTTTTGCTTTATCCCTCTTGCATGCTCCCAGACTCACTCTCTCTGTCTCTGTCTCTTATGTATGCCTGTGTGTAATTTAGTTTCCCTAAACTATTTGAGGATAGACTATATATATATATCTATATGTGTGTGTGTATATATATATATATATATATATATATATAAAATCATGACCCTTAACTCCTTAATATTTCAACATGCGTTTCCTAATACCAAGAATAATTGGTTTACAATACCACAGTACAATGATGGAGTCCCGGGAATTTAACATTGTTAGAAGACTTTAATCTGCAGTCTATACTCTAGTCTTTTTAAATGTCCCAATAATGTCCCTAATAGCATATTCCTCTCTTTAGTTCCATTTAATCTGGAGCAGTTTCTCAGTATCTCATTTCTCAGTCTGACATTTTAATTTTTCAAAAATACAAGCTATTTATTTTACAGAACATCCCTCAATTTGAGTTTATTTAATGTTTCCTCATGAGTAGATTAAGGTTATGCACCCCTGAGGGTGTGTCCTTCTCGTGGTATCACATCTAGATGCAAACAGTGTCCATTGACCCTCATTGATGATTTTAATTTTGATTAGTCATGGTGTTGTATGATTTTCCTACTGTGTAATAATATTTTCCTTTTGCAATGAATAACAATCTGTGAAGACATTATGAGATGAAACAAATATCATCTTCATCTTCAAGTATCAATTTCATCTTCAAACTTTCCCCCTAGATTTAGCAGCCACCGATGACTCTTGCTCTAATCAGTCTTTACCGTGTGGTTGCAAAATGCTGATTTTCTAACGCTACCATTCCCTCTGTACTCACTGGTGGACAGAAGAATCCTCTTTTTTCCCATTCATTTACTCATGTATCTGTTTTTATTAGTATGTCTTCATAGATATCTTGTTTATTTAATGTTTATTCTAATAGCTTGATTTTAAATCTTTTATCTGCTTTGTTAATTTTTAGTACAGCTGATTTTATTATTTATTATGGAAAAGCTTTATTCTTACAGAATTTACAGAGATATTACTATAATTTCAAAATATTTTTATAATCATTTTATCCCCATTTGAGTTATCTATTGATGTAAAATAACCACCCCAAACACAACAATTTATCATTTTTTATAATCCTATGGGTTAATGGAACAGTTCTTCTGCTAGTGTCTCTTTGGCTGTCTCATGTGGCTTCATTTAGCTGAAAGGATGATCCTGGATGGCCTCAGTCTAGTCTGGGTCATCAGCTGGGTCTTTGTCACCACCACATCGAGCCTGGACTTCTTCACATGGTGGCTCCAGGGTTCCATGAGGGCAAGAATGAAAACTTCAAGGCCACTTAAGGTCTTGCTTGAAAGTCACATGTCAATTTTACTGTATGTTATTTGTCAGAGCAAGTCACCAAACCAGTCCAGATTTAAGAGGCAAGGAAATAGACTGTTTCTCTTTATGGGAGGACCTGCAAAGTGTTCATAGCCATCCTTAATTCACTACAATCTTAACTGGAACTCTTAGAGATAAAGAGAGCCAGTTATTATCAATTCTCTTTTATAGATAAAGAAACTGTGGTACAAAGAGGTACATAGGTATAGTATAAAACAGTGCTACTTTTAAAATGGGTCATAGACCTGCACCACCTGGGCAGCTGTTAAAATTGCAGATTCTCAGATCCCACCCCAGACCTACTAAATTAGCATAGAGATACTATCTAAATAATAGAGATATTATAGTAATAGATACCATTAGTATTATTCTATAGTAATACACATTCTATACCTTAGAGTAGGTCCCAGGAATATGTTTTAATAAAGTCTCCAGGTGATGCTTATGCACCCTAGGGTTTCGGAGAAGTAGTGGCATTAGAACACATGGATTTGAAGTGAGTCAGACCACATTATTGTCCCAGTTTTGTCACGTGCTAGCTGGGTGATCCTGACTAGATCACTTATCCTTTTAGAACTTCAGTTTTTGTCATCAGGAAAAAAATGCTAATATCTGCTTTGCCTACTCCAGCAGCCTGTTATGAATATAAAAAGAAGATGTTGCATGGAAAAGCAGGCAGTAAAATAATGATGAATATGGTAATATTGTCTAAGATCACAGACTTTATTAGTGATAGAATCAAGACTAAAAGAGCTGGGTTCCTGGTCTTAAACCTCTTCAGGGACAAACGCTAATTGGGCCAGCAGCTTTTCAGCCTTTTCCAGGTCTTCAGAGCTATGGCAAACTGCAATACTGTTTACAAAAAAACAGGCAAACAGTGGAGTGTGATGTGCTTTCAATGAAACGAAGAGCCCATTCTCTCTCCTTTCTCCTTCCTCAGTGGCATAGACCCCTCCATTCCCTAAACAAGCTCACACAAGGCCCTAGCAGCAGGGCATGGCCGTCTTCCTTCCTTTTCATGGGAAAGGATTATTGAGTGGGAAGTGTTCAGGATGAGTGAGTGTTACCAGGGAGTGGGAGGTGGAGTGACAGTCCTGGCCTAGATTGTGTTTTTCAAGTTTGATGCATGTCAATGGAATGGCATCTACAGGCTGCTGAAGCTTTTGGAGAGTCAGAATTTGAGAGCTGGTGGGTGAGAAATTGCGATCTCTCCCTGATTATTCACCTCCTCCAACCTATATTTTTAATTCACCCACTCTTAATTCTAATCTTTGCTCCAAGCAACTTTCTAAAATTCAAGAAGCCAAATGCTGTTTTATCAGCTTTCTCAGTCTTCCTCAAACTCAATCTAATGTAGAGAGGAGGTAGTAAAGTCTAAATAATCCCCTTATCCTACTTAACCATAAACCCAAATTTCCAACCAAGTTGATAGAAAAAAAAAAAGGAGATGTATCTAGGTATTTAAAAAGTAGTTCAGCCTGTAAAAAGAAGTAGCACAGACTTCCCACATTCAAAGGCCAGCTCCATCCCTTACTGACCGTAAACACTTCCTCTGTTCCTCATTTCCTCTTCTGTGAAATGAGAATAATGTATATAACACATAGGTATTATGAGGGCTACATGCGTTAATACCTGTAAAGTGCTAGAATAGTACCTGGCACATGCAACTACATAAAACATTATAGATTTTGCCACAAAATCTATAGATTATCACAGCCATCTATCTACCCTTAATCTTTCCTTGCATTTAATCCATCCTCCCATCATTAACCTTTCTCAACATTGTCAAGTCCCCCTTCTCCCACCTTAAAAAATATTTTACCCATTGCACAAACTCTGTCTTGTTCTTTCTTCTGTAACATATTCCTCTGGTCATCTCATTTTATCTAAATTTCTATTTGTATTTTTATGTATGTGGTAGGTTAGTTACCTTTCTCGGCCTAGAAGAAGTGGCCCTCTGTAGGAGATGTCATACGTGTCCCACAAGTACACTCACCTCTCGTCACCCAAGGTCCAGGGGACCCTCCAAGACCAGCAGGTAGATCTGGCCCAGGCTCCTGTGAAGTCACTGCTTTTGCCCCGGGTTCCAGTGCATTTGAGACCTTGTGTGTACCCTTCAAGAGTGGAGTCTCTGTTTCCCCCAGTCCTGTGGAGCTCCTGCAAATCAAGCCCCTCTGGCCTTCAAAGCCAAATTCTTTGGAGGATGACTCCTCCCGATGCCAGACCCCCAAGCGAGGGAGCCTGATGTGGGGCTCAGAACTCTCCTGTGGAAGAACTTCTATGATATAATTATTCTCCAGTTTGTGGGTTGCCCAACCGGGTGGGTATGGGATTTGATTACATCATGAGTGCACCCCTGCTGCCATCTCCTTGTGGCTTCTTCTTTATGTCTTTGCATGTAGAATATCTTTTTTGGTAAGTTCCAGTCTTTTTTACTGATGGTTGTTGAGCAGTTAGTTGTGATTTTGGAGTGCTCATGAGAGGAGGTGAGCTCAGGGTCATACTCCACCATCTTGTCTGGAAATCTCCCTGTTGTACAAACTCTAAATTTGGCTTAGGATTTAAGACACTTCTCGTCAGTTCCCTCCAACTCTGTCTGGTTTCTTACCTACAGCACTACAGACCTTTTGGGCTGGATAATTCTTTGTTGTGGGAGGCTGTCCTCTACATTGTAAGATGTTTTGCAGCAACCCTGTCCTCTACCCAGTAGATGCCAGTAGCAACCTTTCAATTGTGGCAACCAAAAATGTCCCCTAGGGGATAAAAATCTCTCCTATTTGAGACCCCTTTTCTCTTGCTGTGCTTTCCTAGCCATTTCTCAAATATGCCTAGACCAATCTCACTGATTCTTTTACTCGAAGTTATTAATTTTTTTATTGTGTAAAATATATGTAACAATATTTACCATTTTAAGTGTACAGTTCAGTAGCATTAAGTACATTCGCATTGCTGTGAAACCATCACCACCATCCATCTCCATAACTTTTTCATTTTCCTAACCTGAAACTCTGTGCTTGTTAAATAACTACTCCCATCTTTCCTCCCCCCACCCCCTGAAAAGAACAATTCTACTTTCTGACTTTATGAATTTGACTACTCTAAGTACCTCATAGAAGTGGAATCATAGAATATTTGTCCTTTTATATCTGGCTTATTTCACTTGGCATAATGTCTTCAGGGTTCATCCATGTTGTAGCATGTGTCAGAATTTCCTTCCTTTTTAAGGCTGAATAATATTCCATTGTATATATATATACCACATGTTGTTTGTACCTTTTGACTATACTGAATAATGCTGCTATGAAAGTGGGTGTACAGATGCCTGTTCAAGTCCCTACTTTCAGTTCCTTGGGGTATATACTCAGAAGTGGATATTCTGGACCATATGGTAATTCTGTGTTTACTTTTTTGAGGAAACTGTTTTCCACAGAAACTGCACCATTTTATATTTCTACCAGCAATGCACAAGGGTTCCAGTTTCTTCACATCCTCACCAATGCTTGCTATTTTCTGTTTTTTTGATAATAGATATCCTAATAGTGTGAAGTAATATCTAATTGTGATTTTGACTTGCATTTCCCTAGTGATTAGTGATATTGAGCATCTTTTCATGTGCTTATTGGTCATTTGTATATCTTCTTTGGAGAAGTATCTATTCAAGTCCTTTGCCCATTTTTAGTGGGGTTTTTTGTTGTTGTTTTGTTGAATTATAGAGTTCTTTATATATTTTGGATATTAATCCCTTATCAGATATATGATTTGCAAATATTTTGCCCCATCCTGTGGGTTGCTTTTTCACTCTGTCGATAGTGTCATTTAATGTACTAAGTTCAAAGTATATTAACTTCCAGTGAAAAAAATTAAGTGCTATGAAATCTTAAAAAGAGGCATCCCAAAACAAATAGAAACCTGCAATATGTAATTTGGTACTATACACATAAAATGTATTCATTTTCTATTGCTACTGTAACAAAGTACCACAAATTTAGTGGTTTAACACAATACAAATTTATTATCCTATAGTTCTGTAGGTCAGAGTTCTGAAATGGGTCTTACAGGGCTAAAATCAAGGTGTCAGCAAGGCTGCATTCCTTCTGGAGGGTCTAG
Organism: Neophocaena asiaeorientalis asiaeorientalis; assembly: GCF_003031525.2. Taxonomy (NCBI): domain Eukaryota; kingdom Metazoa; phylum Chordata; class Mammalia; order Artiodactyla; family Phocoenidae; genus Neophocaena; species Neophocaena asiaeorientalis. Next base: position 1,193,060 of record NW_020175825.1, on the reverse strand, counting down.
AGGAGAATATATTTCCTTGCCTTTTCTAGCTCCTAGAGGCCAGCCACATTCCTTGGCTCACGGCTCCCTTCTACCATTTTCAAAGCCAGCAACACTGCATTTTTCTCTGACCATTCCTTCATAACCACATCACCCTCTGACTCTCATCTCAGTCAAGAAAGTTTCTTTTAAAGATTCATTTGATTAGGTTGGGCCCACTCAGATAATCCAGGATAATCTGCCCATCCCAAGGTCCTTAAACTTAATCTTCAAAGTTCCTTTTGCCATGTAAGGTAACATAGTAACAGGTTCCAGAGATTAGAGATCTTTGGGGGGGGCCCATTACTCTGCCTTTCAAAAAGAGTGGAAAAAAATGTGAAACATAAGAAAACCTGGAATCGGTGTTGTTATATGACTTTCTGAACACATTTTCTCCCCCTCATCCTAGCCAAGCCCTGTGATAACTCTTCATCCTCTGGACTTTGGGATGCTAACTGAGTTTCTGTAGATTCTTATGACCACCTACTTTACTGACCAAGATATTTCATGAATTACATTATTTTTTCTGGTTTAAAATAATTGATTTCAGAAACAGATAGGGTGAAATCTTTGAAAGTTTTGTCATAACTTTAGCAAAGGAACTTAGAAAAATCTAGCAAACTTGAAATACTACCTCCATATTAAGTATTAGCATTAGTATGTAAACTGTATGTATATTAAGTATACATATTAGTAAGTGTGCTAATTAATCACATACTTATATAAGTAACTAAGTAATCACATAGTTTATTTTCAGCACAAGGTACCCCAAATCAATCTTGTGCTCTATAACCAATCCATACTCCTCAGACTATGTCCATCTAGAAGAAGAGGCACTTTTTTTCTCATTTTACAGAGGTGTCATATGAGCTAGTTGTGGCCTGACCTGGAGGGCATTCAGAGGGGGCTTACTACTGGGTCACAATTCATCATACATACCAATGACACTGACAGAAGTTAATCACATGCTATCCAAAGTATTCTAGTTCACTGCTGGAAGAGTATGGAACAGCCAATATAAATAACACCTACCCCTAAATGTCCAGCTGAAATATTCTGTACAGATAGAATGTGACCAGGACAGAGTCAAGCACTGGCAGACTCTCCATATGTATATATCAATCTGTCATGGTCTCCACCTTACCTTTTACCCTGCCATTCTATAGCCATTTTCAGCCAGGTCTACCATGAACTGTTTATTTTAGCTCAGTCGTTCCCTTATCAATCAATATACATTGATTAGGTATACAGCTGCTTTCTGACAGAGATATTAAAATATCAGCTTATACCTAAAATACCTCCCCAAAGTGACAAGGTGCTCTACCAAAGTAAACCCTACTTAAATAGGATCAATTATTTTTAAGCATCTCATCTTATTTAATATGAAAATATATTTGACTGATCTCAATACCAGCCAGTTTGGAACTACACTCCAGCCATCAAGTCTGTAGGTATAGATTAATAAAGGATTTTTTGATATAATACATAATAAAATAATATTAGTATGTTTCCAGGTGTTATGGCCCCTCTGTAGACAAGTAGATAGGTAGAAAAAGATGGGGTAGGTGGGGGCAGAAAGACAGAGAGAGTGAAAGGGGCATTAGAAATCACCCAGCATAACCCCACATACAAAGATAAAATTCATCATCATCAAAAGAATTCTCTGAGATGCTTTTTATTAAGAGCCCACAATTTGCTTGTCCCCATGCAAAAAAGCACTATTCAAACACTGACAAACACTATCTCTAAGAATTCCTAGTGGAGATAATGCTATACCATTGGCTTGTCATTCATTTTAAGAACTTTTTTTGTGGAATAGGAAAGATATGATAGAAAGTATTATGGTTCTGTAGAAATATATATTTCAGCAAAATCACACACGTTTCTAAAGATCCATACACTGGATGTCTGTTTCTTTTAGAAAAATCAAATAAAAATAAATGTTGTTAGAAAGAGTTATATTGGAATTCATTCTCAAAATCTTTTTTTTTCCCTTTTGTATACATCTTAGAAGAAAGGAAATGCAATCCTTTACAGAGGCAATGAAGTGAGAGCTTGTCCCACAACTCTAGGATTTTGAGTAAAAGTGCATTCTAGCTCAGTATTCAATGGACAAATAAACATGTAGTTCACAGCCTGCCCACAGCTTACCTGGTTGGGATTTCCAAGCTCCTGTCTACCCTCTTCCTCTTCATGTGGCCATATCTCTAAGCACACTAAATTTCCCACTGTTCCCTGAATTTTCTTCCCAGTATCTGGAATCTTCTTGCCTCCTCATCAACCTGACAAACTCCTGTTCATCAATTAAGTCCCAGATGAAATGCCATCTCTTATTCGTTTCCCTGACCTTTCTCAGGTCGTTTCCCTGACCTTTCTCATCCCATTCCCTGACCTTTCTCATCCCATTCCCCCTTCATAATTATTAACTTCACATTTGTTTCCAAAGCACTTATATGTGTCTCTCTATTACAGCACCCATCGCAATGCATTATTTGTGTACATGTACATATGCCACTCACCTCTAGACAGAGTTTCTTGAAGATTGGGTTTTTTCCTCATTTTTCTGGTATTCAGAGGCTAGCACATTACACAGCATAGTCTGGTGAACAGAATTTAATAGAAGAAACACATGAGAGATGAACTTTCTTTTCCCTGAGATGATATCTGTCCCAGAGAATATAGAAATATCTTCACAAGACCAATAATGAGCTTAATGGTACTTAATATCAATTATGTTCAATCTTCAATTTTAGAAATAGCTTCAGATTTAGGGTTTTTTACCAATGGCAGTTAAACAAAGATATTAAAGAAAATTTTATGGCAGCAATTGCTCAAGTTGAAACAGGTTTGAGAACAAATTCAATTTAAATACATGTCATTTACTTGTATTTACCTATAAAATGGAACACTTTGGGGCAGAATTATAAAACTCTCCGTCTTCAATTGTGAATTGTGAAGAAGTCTTTTTTACAGCTTTTCAAACATAGTACTGCAGTTGGTTATTCAAAAGTTCAAATTATCTCAGATCGTTCAACGCCATAGATTGCTAACTGTATGTTCATTCAGATGAACCTGTGCTCTATGGAAAGCTTTAGTTCCAATGGATTGGCTGTAGGCTTCCCCCAAGATGGCACAAATTAGGACAATTTCCCTAGGTGCTGCTCTCTACAGCTCCATGCTCCCATAGTAACGGGCAGCAACTCGGGACACCACTTGATGAGGAAGGCTGTACCTCCTCCAGCTGGGATTTTTTGAAAGGCCTGAAGCCAGCAAAGATCTTTAAAATGATAATACCCAATTAATGAAGTTGTGGGGTAACTAACATTCCTATAATATTTTGATGAGCTTTGGTAACATAAAATACTAAAACTAGTCTGGAGAGCAAAGCCAAGAATATATATCAGGAGCTCTTATTTCTTTGGTCTCCTATTTCATCCCTAAAACTCTCCTGTAAAGACCTAAATGATGATGTTTCTAGTTGATATCTGAGTTGTTGCTCTGTATAACACTTAGACTCTTTATGCCACTTGCTTTCCCAAGAGTAAGTTCATCCTCCATTTACCCAAAGGATCTTGAAACAGGGCCTGTTATTTATGTGGCTGGCCCAGCTGCTTTTCCTCGGGAGTCAGTTTTTCTCTCACTTGAATGGTTATGCAGGTATATTTAGTCATTATTTGAATATCTTGATCATATTTTCTTACATGTTTAGAATAATGTATTCTGCATTGTCTCATTTGTAGCACTAAACATAAAACAAGGTTTGATTTTAGAGTAAATCCAGTTGAGTTGTTCAGCTGATGGTGTTTGGGAAAAAAGAAAGGAACTGGACTTAGAAATTGGCCCTCGGACTTCCCTGGTGGTGCAGTGGTTAAGAATCCACCTGCCAATGCAGGGGACACGGGTTCAAGCCCTGGTCTGGGAAGATCCCACATGCCACAGAGCAACTAAGCCCACGCACCACAACTACTGAGCCTGTGCTCTAGAGCCCGCGAGCCACAACTACTGAGCCCACTGCCACAACTACTGAAGCCACACGCCTAGAGCCCATGCTCTGCAACAAGAGAAGCCACAGCAGTGAGAAGCCCACATACCACAACGAAGAGTAGCCCCCGCTCGCCACAACTAGAGAAAGCCCGCAAGCAGCAGTGAAGACCCAACGCAGACAAAAATTAATTAATTAATTAATTAATTTAATTTAAAAAAAAAAGAATGAAGGGAACAAGTACTTAAAAAAAAAAAAGAAAGAAAGAAATTGGCCCTCATTTTTTAAGCCTTATAACCCTTCGTCCAAAGGAAATTTTACACGTATGAAAATAAGTACTTTTTTTAAGGAGAAGAGCATCTATGACAGAAGAAGGAGTCAAGAGGCTCCGAACAACATGTAGGTCCCACCTTATCCCTTCCCCTACTCCTGGGCCTCCCCTGAACACTGTACACAAAACACTTTTATTGTGTCTGTAAGTTGTTGATTGAGAATTGAAACATCTTGTTTCAGGTTCTCTATATTTAAGTACAAAAAACGTCCATTTCAAACAGCACTTCTTATCTAGAGAGAAAGAGGAGTGCATAAATGGATATATAGTATACACATATGTGCTGCTTTTATTTTCGATTATCTGGGTTCTTAAACAAAATGCTGTTTCTCTTTATGCATAGTTTCACTTTGTCCAGCAACTTGATCTTCTGAGATGCTCATTTCTTTCCAGGTCATGAGAGAAAAAGAACACAGCAAGACAAAGTTATATGTGGTCGAAAGACCAGCATGGAACCCTGGCGTCACCCTTATCACCATGTGACCTTTACTGAGTGTTCACCTCCTCATGTGTGAATGAAAAGCAGTATGCAAATCACAGGGCTGATGTTTGCATTTGATTAAATTAAACACATAGAAAGTCCTCAGTCAAAGTGCATTTCTGCTTTCCACAGTGATTATAGAGTTGGAGAACTTCGCAGCCATAATAAAGGATGCAGGAGCATGCCCCACAACCATTGTTTCTACCACCACCAACTGATTTATCTTTTAAGAGATAAGAGGCATAGCATTATCCCTCCCCTGATTTCCTGGAGAGGCTGGTTTTCCTGAGAACTCAGAGCTGTTCACAACCCCAAAACTTGTGAACCAAATGCACCTCCCAAGACTGCAGAAGTCAAACTGTGAACTGGCATTGAACACCCAAGTATCACATCGTCCTTCTGACATTTGCCCATCCTCAAATCTCCCCTTCCTTCTCCCACACACATACACACAGGGGTGTGTATCGTTTATCTCATCTCTTCAGGGTACCCTTATGTTGCCTAAATTTATGAAGAATCCATCAATTTAAAAAGTGGTTCACTTACACATTTAACTGTTGTCCTCTTGTTATTCTTGTCTTCAGGTCAAACTTACTTATCATCGAATTACTTATCTACTCAAAAGCCTTTCATTTCCTTTTACTTTAATTCTAATTCTAGTGCCCTTGATCTCCTGGCATTACTCCTAACCATCCAAAAGTACTTTTCACTGCTGCTGATGGGTTCCTGCCATTCAAGTCACCACACGCCAACATGGCAGTCTCCTGGGATGACCTCTCTGCTTCTGGCCACTCCCTTCAATCATAGTCTCACTCAAGGACTACTCCTCAGGCCCTGAAACCTTCCTGCTACTCCAGTCCTGCTACACTTCTCCTCCTCAAACTTCCTACAAATCCTGGAAACAACAACACATAGTTTCATTCTCAGTTAACTACTACTTTGTCTTTATTGTTTTGTTTCACTGTCTCATATCCACCTTATCTCTCCAGTTACATTGTAAACTCTTTGAGACAGGAGTAATACATGTATGTGTCTCACATCCCTCTTAGCACATGGTTGGAAATGTTGATGGCCTATGTGGTTTGCCTGGTCTGGTAATTCATTATAAAAGTCATAGTAACTACACCAGTGGAGGAAATTGCAGGCAGGTAGGGAATGCTTGGGGGAACGACAACTTGACCTTCAACTCCATTCATGCAGGCCGTGTCCTCTTCTTTCCTACAGAGGTCAGCCCTGGACACAAACTGACATTTCTGTGGTTCTAAGAATCACCGTGAATTAACTCGGTGCTACATCTCACTGGAAATTTCCTGGAAGAGGTGAGATTTGCTTGATTGATACACAATAATGACTCAGTTATCTAGAATACATGGGTAACAAATGACTCCAGAGTTATATTTCTAGGTAAACAAAAATATACTCTTAAATTTAAAGCATCATAATCTTTTATATTTTAACCATTTGATGGAAATCTGTGCTTTGTCCTAGAATGCAGAATATACTTCTCTGTTTTCTCAAATAGGCCAACATGGACTTGATTTAACAATGAGAGCATCATCTCTCAAATTTGTCTACACAACTTTTATCAGCCTAACAGATGAACATTAGTTTCCAAGAGACTAGGCATGAAATGCCCTATTTTTATCTTAAATTATTATCTAAATTTTGCATTTCATAATATATCTTTGTTTAAAAATGAAGTTAGTTATGTAAATCAGTGGTTTCCTAACACTGGTTCATAGATTTGACAAACTGTCCACTTGGCCAAATGACCTCTTTTGGGTAGGTTTATGTCGCTCCTATTTGGTTAATGTTAAAATAACCTTCCTTTATGAAATGATATTGATAAATGTCTTTAATTGGGAAGAAAACACAGAGCCCCTCCTCTTTTACTTGTCCATAAAATGCAAAAGTCTGGACCTACTATTTTAATTTACCATAAAGTCTAAAAAGAAAGTTTAAAACTTCAAAAAGATGACCCATGTTTACCTATCCTAGCATGCTACATTATGCCCCAAAAGTATGCATCTTTGTGAACCTCTGTTTTGGAGCCTTGCAGGAAAGCAGTGATGCTCTCAGGGCCTGCAGAAGTAGGTTGATTTCTGGCTCCACACTGAATATTCCAGACTACTGTACTTCCCATGTTTTCTCACTTCCTATCAAACTATATGTTATCTATGTATTTCCTTTCAGGTGCCTAATGTAAAAGCCTTTATCTCACATTTATATTACTTCTTATACTTTCTCATACCTAGGACAACAGATTAGCAAAGACTTTATATTGAATATAAAAGTTAGATTAAATATATCTAAGTGAGTGTGTGAAGAATTCTCCTATGAATAAATGTGTGAGTGTTAGTATGTGGACATTTTATCTCTTTTGGCCACTGGGAGATCTCTTTCTCTCTCTTCTGTGTTCTTGGCTGCATTACAGATGAATGAGGTTTCTGGCAGCCAAATTCTGACTAGATGAATTGCTACTAATCTTAAGTGATAGAGTGGACAATAAATATCCCACTTATATTAAGAAATAGTGCTTGGTAGTAAAAGCTGTGTTGTTATCTATTGCAACATTAAAAAGTCAACCCCAAAATGCAGAGGCATGTAACAATAGACATTTATTCTTATGCTTACAGGCTCTAGGTCAGTTAAGATTCAGCTCATCTAAGCTGGGTTCAGTGGGAAACTGCTTCAGGTTGTAGGTCTGACTGGATGTGACTCCTTGCTGCAGGCTGGGCTCAGTTCTGTTCCATGTGTATTCATTCTGGGATCCAGGCTGAAAGTGCAAGCAGCTACCAGGGGAAGCTCTTCTCATGGTGACACACAAGAGGGCAGGCCCATCTATAATAAGCACATTTCAAACCTCTGCTTATGGCACATCTGTTAACACCCATTGGTCAAAGCAAGTCACATGACAAAGTCCCAGAGTCAAAGACAGGAAATTTTCTTCACCTACCATGAGGTTATATCGAACATGTGGATGTATAATGCCCGTACAGGAGAGTGATGAATTTTAAGAAATTCAATCTACTACAGGCTGGGTGACTTCTGATGCAGCCACTAATCACAATGGACTTCCTAGAAAAAAAAGAAAAAACAAACTTTTTTGTTTCTGAAAGTGGAAGGAAGGTACCTTGTATAAAAAGTGAGAATGTTCAAATATGATTCATTGAATAAAGGACATGATTTAAAAACTGGAAAGTAATGCTTCCTAATGTGGCAGTTACATTAGGATGCATGTAAAACTGAGTTTGCTATAGGCTGGTTTTGTAAGTGATAATTGATTGCAAATTATATTGACAGTTATTGAACATAATTATTCACCACAGGAACCATCCTTAATCAATTAATCAGGGCACAATTCAGCTTCACTTCTTGCACATGGCATCAACCAATCTTTTTTTTTTTTCTGCTTTGCTTTTTTTCCCTTTACCTACTCTGCTGTTGTTGAAACATTTTAACAAATTAATTAGATGTTAATTCTTAGCAATAAGTGAAACCCTTAAGGTGCTTAAATTGTAAACTCCACAACAAAACGTGTTTATTCCCAAAGATTTTCCTTAGACTCTGAGTAAACACAGATCTTCTCCAGAGATTACATGCAATGAATGGTTGGAAGGCCCTCCTCACTGCTACCAGCCAGGAGAGATATCTCCGAGGACGTACTTCGGGTCTAGCTCTGTTTTATTGAGATTTTAATCAAATGCTTAAATAAACACATCGAAACCATACTTTTTTAAATCTTCAGCTGACCTAACAATGAAAAGGATAGGTACCATACTAGACACACATTCAAACTTCTAAACAGGCTGAATGATGTACAGAAGCTTACAAGATAAAACTTAGTAGGGAGAAAAGTAATGCCATGTTCTCACTGGTGGCATACGACCAAAGCTCCCTAACAGGGTGGTGGATATACAGAATGAGAGCAGCTCACATGAAAAGAATCCAGTTGTTTTGGTTAACATCAGCTAATAGAAATCAACAATGAAATGTAACTCCAAAAGCACTGGTGAAAACTTATGTATTGGGCTGCATGCATATCTGTAGAGTCCAAAATAAGAAAAGTTATCATCCCCTTGCCCTCTGTTCTAGTCAGACTCCAGGGAGAGTATCCTGATTATTATCAGTGTCATAGTTTTCAAAGGAAATTAAAATACAGAAATCTATATACAGAGGCTTGTGATTAGGGTAGAGAAGCGGTTCAACACAATCATATGATGGGGAAAAAAGACATATATAGTCTAAGGTAGCAAGAAGTTAGGAGAGACATGCGAGTGGCCTTTAAATATTTATAAGATTGGCCTGAGGGAAAAGGACGAAGATGGATTTTGAGCAACAACTACAAAATCCTGAAAGAGGGTTAATTGACAAAAACTTCAGAAAGGCATCTGTCGTCTCCATATGAATCTTAGATATCCCTTGCCCAAACTCTTTTCTCATGAAGGTGGCCTTCTGTTAGAGCCAGTCTGTGACCTAAAGTGCATTTCAGCCCCACAGTTCTAGGATTCTGTACAGGAAGAACAGATGTGTCAAATTTATTACACTGAATTTTTTATATTCTTTCTTCTATTGAAAAATCAAGTACATCTTTGCAAAATAAAAATAGAATTTTATTATAGCAGTACAAACATTTTATGCCATTCTTTATAGTTTCAAAACTATGAATATCCAATCAAACTTCATAATTGCTTTCATAAATGCCTAATTAAACTATAAATATTATTAAATATATCCATGTACAATAAGGAATGGAAACATCTGGATGAAAAATGAAAAATTTAGACAAGCAGCTGGATATTTTACCTACACAATGCTAGACACCAAGATATTCAGAAACATCAAATGGCTGATAGAATTTTGGCATGTCATCTGGTTATTTGACTCTATCTTTGACTTTATTTCAAATTACTTCTTAGTTTCTCAGTTTTTTATTTTTTAATGGGAATATTTTATATACTTCTCCTACTGAATAGCATTTTCCAGTCACAGCTAAAACACTGTTTCTCCTTCCCTGCCAGCTGCCTCTACTCTGACCTTACCCATTCACTTCACTGTCTACTGGAATAGCAGAAATTTGGGAAAAATTATGATAGGGGCTTTTGAAATACATTCCCTCCCTCTGTCCTCCCCTTTACAGCCTGTAATATGGTCAGAAAATCCAACCAATCTGATTTCAGAACCCTCCACTGTGAAATGTTCCTCGAACTACCCCCCGCCATCCCCACCACCCCCAGTATTGTTCTACCTTGGATACCAGTGATCCATTTCCAATTCAGTATCTTCTCTGACCCCAGTTTTCAGGGCGTCAGCTCCCTTGATTTGGATAATGGTCTCTGTCTTCACAGTGTTTACGGTCAGAATAATAATGATGAAAATACTAATTCCAATTTAATGAGCACTTATTGTGTTCAAACATTGCTTTAAGTGGTTTACATGAATTAATTCATTTAATAGTCACAACAACCCTATGAAGCAGGTACTATAATTAGTAGTATGAGGCAAATAAATTTAACAATTTGCCCAAATTCTCATAGTTATAGCACCCTAGACCCCCAGTACAAATTCAGGTTTTCTCACTTTGGAACCCCTCTCTTAACAACTATGCTATAGTACTGCCTGTCTAGCCAGTCTACTCTAATTTCCAACATTTTGCTGAAATTCAGGTGTTCTCAAACTCAAAGAAGGTGGTTGTAATGTATTCCTTCCAAGTTTCAAGCAGGATCTGAAACCCTACCTCTTTCTAGAAGCCTATGTGTACTTGGTATCAAGAAGATGACATTTTGTCCTAATTGAGAAATTTGAACAACTGCCTTCATAGGATAAAAGCACTTGTCCTTTGCTTGTTCTCGTTCTCAGTACAATATAAATACAGCACGTAATCTTGTACCATTTAAATACTTTTACATGTTTTATAATGGTTAATCCACATGAATGAAATATTTCATTCATTCATTTAACAAATGTTTACTCAACTATTCTAGGCACTGATGACACAATAATGAATAACACAGACAAAAATCTCTGCCCTCATGGAACTTACATTCTTGCCAGGGAGACATGATAAGCAAGATAAATATATAACTTGTATGTTAAAGAATGACAAGTACTAAAGAGAATGTAAAGATGTGTGGTATGAGAAAAACAGGAGTCAAAAAGACAATGAGATTTTTGGTCTGGATGAATATAAGAGGGCTGATTAAAAACTCCCTGAAGAAAGAATCAGCCACACATATTCACTTAATACATAATTAATATAAATTTTAAAATAGTAAAATGAGTTGAAATTCCTCTGGAAAGTGTTAAGTATGTGTAAAGCAAAAATAGGATACTATGAAGGTGTGGTATTAAAATACAGTGTACTTCTTGGGCTTCCCTGGTGGCGCAGTGGTTGAGAGTCCGCCTGCCGATGCAGGGGACATGGGTTCGTGCCCCGGTCCGGGAGGGTCCCACGTGCCGCAGAGCGGCTGGGCCCATGAGCCATGGCCGCTGGGCCTGCGCGTCTGGAGCCTGTGCTCCGCAACGGGAGAGGCCACAACAGTGAGAGGCCCGTGTACCGCAAAAAAAAAAAAAAAAAAAAAAAAAAAAAAAAAATATATATATAGTGTACTTCTCAATTTAAATATGACAGTGATAGTCCCAAGCACCCAGTAAATAAAAAGAAAGACTTAATTCTTTCCACAATGATGTTCAGATAGCAGATACTGAACACAGCATTAAATATTTGCCAGAAAATCTGATAGTCAGATTTTGATATTTATTAAGAACTTTCCATATTGAGTTTAATTAAGGATTTGATTATGAATTCTACCTTGAAGGCATGATTACTACTTATCTCTTCACTCTTGGGCCAAAGAGAATTACAGATGCTGAGTATCTCTCCACTGCGTCTATGAAATAGTCATTAGTTTGAAAAGGCATCTTTTTTCTTAGTGTTGAAAATTGCCTAGAGAAATTTAACTCATTCAGCTTTTATAGTACTCTTGTAAGGAATTCTGGTTGTATTTTTAATGTTATAACCAAGAAGACAGATGAATAATCACAGCTAGTTTCCTGATAAATATGCAATTGACTTTTTTAATTAATTTATTTATTTATTTTGGTTGTGCTGGATCTTTGTTGCAGCATGTGGGATCTTTGTTGCCACATACGGGGTCTTTAGTTGTGGCATGCGAACTCTTAGTTGCTGCACGCATGAGGGATCTAGTTCCCCGACCAGGGATCAAAGCTGGGCCGCCTGCATTGGGAGCATGGAGTCTTACCCACTGGACCACCAGGGAAGTCCCTGCAGTTGCCTTTTATTACCCTTTTATTATCACATATTAGGCTTTTATTCTTGTTAATACTGTGAAGTATGACTGGGAAGTAATGCTGATTTCCTAGAGGGTGTGTATAAAACTCATTTACTCACTTTCATTACTTAGCTTAGTGTCTTCTTTTCCTAATTTTTTCATGTCCAGTAATATGTCAATAGAGAAACATCATCATGGAATAGGAGACTCACTCTTTAAGGAGCCCTGTCGTTAGCTAAATATTATGAATATCATAAAGAGCTGAAGTTATTGCATCTCACCTTAGCTCTTAAAAACTTTTGAAACACACTGTTAAATGTATAAGGAGTCATATGGTTATACAACAAAGAATAACCTGGGACATAAGTGGTCTCTTTCCTACGGACTTGAAAGGCTAGAATATTATAAACTGGCAATGGATGGCAGCCCCATAATCCTTCAAAAAGTAATGGTGCACTGCTTTTTTCTAATTGAACACTCCTATCTTAGACCCTCTCCACTTCATTCCACCTAGGATTTACTTTTACCTATTCTTAGGCTCGGAAATATTTAGAAACCCTTGTTCCCTTTGAAGATGTAAGAATGATTAAAGACGCAATAATCATATTGTACAATCAAGCCAGTAGGAGGGGAAAACAAGCAAGGATGACTACCCGCCCTTGCTCTCCCTTTGCAAATGATCTGGGAAAATTAACCCAAATGCTAATGAATTTTAAAAGCATCATGTGAAATGATTGACCAGGAAAACAATGATCAAAATGTAGTCTAATCCAATTACAGCAGAAACAAGTTTTTAAGCCCTGTACTCAGATGTATAAAAATTTTAACTTCCTTTTTTTTTTTTCCTATAACATCTCACTTTGTGTTCAGATAACCTCCCCCAGTGGTATGACAGGATGGTCTGGTACTGGCTCAAAAGCTGATTGTGTTCATTTCTTCCCAGGTCCAAACTCAGTGACATCAGGTTGCTAGTTTGAAATTGGCTGAGGTGGGAGTATTTGCACCGTGGAAATCAGCAAATGTTACAAATCTGGGTTTGGTTTGGTTTTGTTTTGTTTCCTTGCCGGAGAGAGCCAGCTGTTAAACATTTACCGGCATGCTGCTGCTCTCCCCTATGACAGATATGTGATCCTAGTCAATTATGGATAAACTTTCCCTCCGTCTCCTTCTCCCTAGAGAAACATTTACATTCTAAGGTCCTCCTGTATTGTCCATGCCTCTGGGGAAGAGACCTAGTCCACCATGACATCCTCTGACATGCTCATACGATCCCATTTAGTCCTCAACTGACATCTTCTGTGGTGGAAACCACCAAGGTATCTCCAACCACCCCTACTCCTAAATTGTGTGGTGCAGTCTGCCTTCCATTATAGCATCCCTGTGTCACAATTGTGAGGTCCATTTAGGTTCACCTACTGACCCTCAGCTAACTTCTGTACAGCTCTCTCAGAGAACAGGACAATGTGGCAATTTCAGCATTTACTCTTGGTAATGGAAGTACAAGTTTTGATGGGCTATCTTAGACTCTTTCAAGCCAAACATAACTTGTCACCATAGGCACTCTCTTGCTGCTATATCATGTCAGGTGTGTGGAGGAACTCTGGACCTTGTCATTTCTTGAGCCACTTCCCGGTATCTTCCGCATGCATCTCCATTGCTCAGATTGCCAAGTATGTCAGAGGATTTGAGTCCTCTGCCCTGGGACTTTGCCTGAGGAGGTGGCATGGGGCAGCATCCCTTCTCAGTGATCTAGAGCTCTCTGGCTTTCTCTCTAACCCTCACTCTCTCTTCCCCAGCCCAAAGAAATGTTTGATTTTCCCCCTTGCATAGGGGGCAGGGGGAAGAAGCAGAGAACCTAGCTCGATAAATATTTTTCCATATCTATCATTTATACCAAGATCTTGGCCTTGAGTTCACTTGGCTTGTACATGGCCTCTTCAGTTATGTGTATAACCCCTGCTTAATTTGGTGAAGAAGGAATAGTGAGAAATTGGATATCCATCCCCATTTCTTTCTTCTACCTTAAAAACTCAACATAAACATATCAATTTTTCAGGAAGGAAAAATAAGTCAATGTTATTTCATCCATCACCAACGTCAAAATACAACATGAACATTTATCTTCCTAGTTAAAGAAATATGAAGGGGAAGGGTGATATTTTTTTCTAATCTTTCTCTCACATGACTTGACCACTTCAGGTTTTATTCTCTATTCTATTCTCTATATTTGTCCATGGATTAAGTGTCATTTATTAGTGGCATGTTCCTCTGTTTTAGACAATGTCAGTCATGGCTGTAACCCTGGCTAACCTGTTCCTCCAGAACTATAGCCCAGTTTTAATCTTCATTCCTGTCTTATTATTCCCACTGGGAGCTAACACATATTCAGATAGTTTTTCCAGGCTCCATATTAATGGTTAGTTTCTATAATATTCCTTTTAAAAAGACAGCCTCATCATAATATTGGAAATAACTATGTTTTCAGATTTCTCTAATTGTCTTACATGTAATAATAAATATAATTAAAAGAATAATAATAAATTACAGTGCATTTATTTTGAGTATTCAAATTAGTGGAATCAGTTTTCCTACCAATATTCTTCTTTGAGAATCACATTCAGAACTTACAAACTGCAAATGTTTATTTTTATAAAGAAAGGTAGTTTGCTAAATATATTTAATATCAGGAATAAATATGAATTTGTGAGAGAGAGAATTGATTTAGTGCCAATCATGTGTCATTGTTTTGAAGGTAACATAGAGAGCTTTTCCCAAAACAAATAAAATAAAAACCTGCCTCTCTCTTTCTTAGACAAACACTTAAATGTAAATATGCAAAGCAAGGGATCCACTTTCCTCTGGGTAAAAATGCTGAAAAAAATTATTAAGAATAAGAGTCTGTATATCCTGTGCTAAGTGCCAGATATTTGGTAGCAACAACAGAAAGTGTAGACAGACTACAGGAGTTTAAAGGAAGAAGGGGCCACTCTAGGCTAAGACTGTCAATGAAGGTTTTAAAAAGGAGGCAGAGGGCTTCCCTGGTGGCGCAGTGGTTGAGAGTCCGCCTGCCGATGCAGGGGACGCGGGTTCGTGCCCCGGTCCGGGGGGATCCCGCATGCCGCGGAGCGGCTGGGCCCGTGACCCATGGCCGCTGGGCCTGCGCGTCCGGAGCCTGTGCTCCGCAACGGGAGAGGCCACAACAGTGAGAGGCCCGCGTACCACAAAAAAAAAAAAAAAATCATAAAAAGGAGGCAGAATTTGAGGTGGGCTTTTTAAGACAGGTAGGATTTAGATAGTTGTAGAGGAAATAGGAAACATATCTCAGCGGAGAGACTGGCATTAGCATGGTGAGTATACTTAGCTGTTTTTAAAAAATAGAAAAGTGAATGCATCTAGTTAGAATGAGTAGAATGAGAGATCAAGAAAGGTAAGACTAGAAGATAGATTGGCAGCAGATCCTGGAGGACTGTATGGCCCAGAAGTGTGAACTTCAAAGGTTAATATCCAGAAAATGAAAAGACAACCGGCATAATGGGAGAAAATATTTGCAAATCATTTATGTGATGAGTGTCAAATATTAACAATATACAAAGAACTCATACAACTCAACAACAAAAAGACAAATAGCTCTGTTTTAAAATGAGGAGGGGACTTCCCTGGTGGTCCAGTGATTAAGAATCCACCTTCCAATGCAGGGGATGCAGGTTTGATCCCTGGTCGGGGAGCTAAGATCCCACATGCCACAGGGCAACTAAGCATGTGCACCGCAACTACTGAGCCTGCGTGCTTTGGAGCCTGTGTGCCACAACTAGAGAGACTGTGCGCCACAACGAAGAGCCCATGCGCTGCAATGAAAGATCCCTCATGCTGTAATGAGATCCCACGTTCTGCAACTAAGACCCGATGCAGCCATATAAATAAATAAATAAATGTTTTTTAAGGATGAGGAAGGTATTTGAATAGACATTTCTCCAAATAAGACACACAAGTGGCCAATAAGCACATGAAAAGATGCTCAATATCATTAGGCATTAGGGAAATGCAAATCAAAACCACAATGAGATACCACTTCACACACACTAGGATCTCTATGATCAAGAAGATAAATAAGGGGCTTCCCTGGTGGCGCAGTGGTTGAGAGTCTGCCTGCCGATGCAGGGGACACGGGTTCGTGCCCCGGTCCAGGAAGATCCCACGTGCCACTGAGCGGCTGGGCCTGTGAGCCATGGCCCCTGAGCCTGCGTGTCCGGAGCCTGTGCTCTGCAACGGGAGGGGCCACAAAAGTGAGAGGCCCGTGTACTGCAAAAAAAAAGATAAATAATAACAAATGTTAGCAAGGATATGAAGAAATCAAAACCCTGATACATTGGGCGATAGAAATGTAAAATGGTACATTTGCTGTGGAAAACAGTTTGGCAGTTCCTCAAAATGTTAAACATATGTTTATGTTACCATATGGCCCACCAATACCACACCTAAGAGAAATAAAAATATGTTCACACAAAATAAAAAAACATGTCCACAAAATAAAAACTTGTACACAAATGCTCATAGCAGCATTATTCATAATTGCCAAAAGGTGGGAACAACCTAAATACCCATCAGGTAAAGAAAGATAGGATAAACAAAATGTGGTATATCCATGCAATGGAATATTATTCATCCATAAAAAAGAATGAGGTACTGATACATGCTACAATATGAGTAAAGCTTTCAAACATTATACTAAGTGAAAGAAGACATAACACAAAAGGCACATATATTTTATTATTCCATTTGTATTCAAAAAGTCCAGAATAGGCAAATCCGTAGGTGCAGAAGATAGATTCGTGGTTGCTAGGGGCTGGGAGGGGGGGTGAATGGAGAATGACTGTTCACAGGTATGAGTTTTTTTTGTGGAGGGGTGATGAAAATGTTCTGGAATTAGATGGTGT
This sequence comes from Neophocaena asiaeorientalis asiaeorientalis, assembly GCF_003031525.2. Lineage (NCBI taxonomy): Eukaryota > Metazoa > Chordata > Mammalia > Artiodactyla > Phocoenidae > Neophocaena > Neophocaena asiaeorientalis. The sequence continues at coordinate 1,176,022 of NW_020175825.1, read as the reverse complement.
TGATGGTTGCACAACTCTGAGAATATACTAATAAGTACTGAATTGTACATTTTAAAATGGAGAATTTTATGGTATATAAGTTATACATCAATAAGAAGAAAAAAGAAATATGAGCTGTATCTTCTAGGCCCTAAGAGCTACCGCATATTTTTGAGTAAGAGAATGACCTGTTCACCTTTGCATTTTGATCTCTCCCTTTGCTTTATCTTGTCCCTTGATCTGCAACAGCATTTCTCACAGTGAAATTGTTTTCTCCTTCTTTCTCTACACAACCTCCACTTGCTTTTACCCTGTCTTGCTTCCTGGGTCTTGCCATCTGGCATCCAGCTTCATCACATTATTAAAATTCTTCTCTTAAAGTTACCAAAAAGTTCTTGGCTACTAATCTAGCAGGTGGATGCTTATTTGTGCTCAAGAAAGTAAATCTTTTTATTTTGTGATAACGATAACCACCTTTTTCTTGCAATTCTCTCTGCTCCCCACCTCTCTGAACACCTTTTTTCCTCCTTTTGCATCCTAAGTGAGAGATATCCCCCTAAAGATGTATTCTTGACCATTTTATCTTCTGAAGACCTTGATGATCTTAGCCAACCCTTCTATAGGACTTCTATAGGACTTGGACTCTTCGCCCCAGCACCTTTCCACAGCTCCAGTCCCTCATTTCTTACTGCGGGCTGCACCTGTCCACCTGAACAGACAAAAAGCCTGCTCAGTCTCACCGTGACCTAAACTAAACATACAGATTTTTCTCTATCCATAATGAGCTCAGTATCTTCACAATTACTCCAGCTCAGAAATCACAACACTTTCTTACTCTTTTTATCAAATCACTTGCTAATCACCTATTGATTCTGCATTCATCTCTCTCACTCCTATGCCCTATTCTCTATTCCTATGGAAAACAGCCTAATTCAAGTGCTCACAACAGCTTGACCGGAATATCCTACCCTATATCCATGTGTCTCAGCCATCCTTCAGTACCTTCAGTTTAAAACACCAGTCTCTCCATGATGTCTTCTCCAACTTCTCTGTCTGGAAGTGATCTCTCCCTCCTCTGAAGGCTTACTATACTCTTTCCACACCCTCACAGTTACAAGAATCCCCATAAAATAAGGTGGAGAATACTATCTTCTCCACTGCTGGAAGCTCCTGAAGTCAAGAAAAATAACTACTAGAATACACTTTGCAATTTAAATTTTCTACCGCATTGCTTTGTACCCAACTAGCTCCTAAAAGAATTTAGCATAGCTAGTGCCTTATACAAAGTAAGCCCTCAATAAACAAATGTTTACATGATCTTTATTTTTTAGCAAGAACTTCTCTCTTAAGCAGTGCTGATAATTTGCAGGCAGAATTCAGAAGATCCCAAAAAGAGAATACTCAGTACAAACAGGCTCCCAACCTACTTGTATCCCATACGTGCGGATAACACCTCATCTGAACTAAGATAGGAATTCTCTGTCCCTCTGCTGCTTCCTTTACCACGACGTCCTTAACCTTCAAGAGAGAGAAAACCACTGCTGCTGCCTCCTCCTTCCTGCCACGGCAGGGACTTGGTCAGATTGAAGTCAGAACTTTAGGCCCCTGGTGATCATTATCTCCTTCACCATCCCCTTCCATCCCTCTGTCCCTGAGCATCTCAGTTCCATGCCTCCCGTTCCAGTCCCTCAGCTGTGCTCATTCATGCCCCCGTCCTGCTGAAAATTCTTCTCCAGCCACAGGAGCCACCACTGGTGCTTTCAATCCTCAGCACTTCAAATCCTGTGGTCACATGTTCCTGCCCCTACTTGGGATCTGGGGAATGACCTTCCCTGACATTCTAGGACACTCTGAATACGTTTTTCCATAGAAATAATATTTTAAATAACAATTACTTTCTGCATTTCAAATACATTTCACAGGTGAACCAAGAAACTCAATAACAATTTATTACAATGTTTTCATGGGAAAAATGGCTTCTGAGTTTTAAACATGAATTTACAAATGAAATTAATTGTAGAACTAGCTATTTGTATATTGGGAACTGCATTTAACCTTTAATAGAAAGTTATCATTGTTTTTATTTTAATTATTAATCCTAAACTCTGGTCTTTGTTTTGTTGCTATCAGTAGCTCAAGAGATTAAATCAATTCAATCCAGGAAAGATCCCTCCAGTTAAATTAACTTTTAGAGATGAAATTTGGGAAGCTGTGCCTTAGGTTCTTTTGGGTAAAGTGAACAAATATTTTGGGTGAAACCCAAATGGATGCTTCATTTTCCAACTGACTTAAATGTGTGAGCCTTTCTTTCTAAGGTGAAGTCAGTCAAGGTTTTAATATTAAAATAATGAGAACTTTTTAGCCACCCTTCAATCTGCTTCAGATTTCTCCCCATCACCTTAGGAAGATGTTATACTGCTGACAACCAGGTGTGATTTTGTCACATCAAAATACATATACACCTGTGCTTAAGACAGAAAGGTGATTGTGAATAAGGCTTACAGTTCAAAGGTACAGCAGGATGGTACAGAGCAGAAGGTTTGATAATGAGAAATCACAGTTTCCTGCAATTCTCGAGGACCGGAGGGAGGAAATTATTTGCTTTATGCTGGTAGCAATTTCCCTAAACCCTGTGAGATGGCATAGCTCAAGCTGTTGCTAATGTAGACAAGAGTGGCTACCAGCCATAGCTCTTGGTTAGAGTAAGATTCCCTGGGATATGAAATATATTGAAAAACCATTCTAGGTAGGATTGATCACTTAATTTGACTGTTTTAGGGAAAATCCTACATAAGTTTTCAATATCTAGTATTTGTTCAAACTCCCTGGAAGCTTAATAATCACTTCTGCCATATATGTGTGTATATATATTTATGTATATTTTAATTAGATAACCTAATCACAGAGATAATCATAAATATGCTACATTAAAAGTGCTAAACACTAGTTATAGAATATTCCTCAGCTTGGCTTTCACATTATAGTACCATAAGCAGCAGGCTCTTCCTCTGAGAAAAAATATTAAATCTTTACAAGAAGTTTGTGTCTTTTTTCCAAGATAGGTGCGGCGACATCAACTGTTGCCACCAGTCCTCAAAACAAAACAACCAGCGGCACAAAAAGAACCATCACGTTTAAAAACAGAGAAGCCGATAGCTGGTTTGTTAGCCATACACTTTATTTTGAGGGGTTAACTTTGGCCTCTCACACTTTTTCTTTCATGAATGAGCAATTAATTACTTTGCTGCTGTGGCTGTTTCAGCGCTTCAGTTTATAATAGCCTTTTGTTTTCTTGCAAACGAAAAGAGCTTTGAAGGATTTCAATCTTCAAAAACATGGAACACTTTCTTTTTATTTCTGAACACAAAAAAGTGTCTATTCTTATGTATATTTAATAACAGTCTTCAAGAAGAGCCTATTGTGCACCTTAACATGATCTGATTGATTCCTGCAGCTAAGTCAAAGGAACACATACAAATCCTAGTTCTGGGAAACATTTTCTATTTAAAAATTTTAAAGTGTAAACTTTATAATAAACTAGGGGAGAAAAGGTAAATATGTTGTATTTCATTTAAATACAGTTAAGAGCAGTTTAAACACAGCCAGCTCTTTCCAGATGATAATGTGACTTGGATAATGAAGTATTGATACTTCATCTTAAGTCACAGAAAGTTCAGTGCTGTTACAGTTTACAATTAGAGGGAAAACTCTGTATGTCCTTATTTAAAGATGTTTATCTCTGGAAAACAAGGATATGCGTGTTATTTATGTATACACACATATGTGTATATATAGTCTTCATAGGCAAAAGAAAGTAAAAGGCTGAGACATTACCTGGTAGAGTTAGTGGGAGTTGATAATACCTGAGACATAAATCCCTAATATCCCTCTTTTATTTCTTTTTTTTCTTTTAATAAATTTATTTATTTTGGGCTGCATTGGGTCTTCGTTGCTGTGCACGGGCTTTAGTTGCAGTGAGCGGGGGCTACTCTTCCTTGTGGTATGCGGGCATCTCACTGCGGCGGCTTCTCTTCTTGTGGAGCACGGGCTTTAGGCACACGGGCTTCAGTAATCGTGGCTCACAGGCTCTAGAGTGCAGGCTCAGTAGTTGTAGTGCACGGGCTTAGTTGCTACAAGGCATGTGGGATCTTCCCGGACGAGGGTTCAAACCCATGTCCCCTGCATTGGCAGGCGGATTCTCAACCACTGCGCCACCAGGGAAGCCCCCTCTTTTATTTCTTAAAAACAGATGTGGGTGGGGCAATTAATTTGTCTAGGATAATAAAACTTCTAGTATCTAGAACAGTTACAGAATTGAAATGTCCTAGTTTATTTAAAAGTCTGATTAATTATGCATTAACCAGTATATACTTTGTTTTAACCCATGAAATTAAAAATATGAGTAATTCAACTAAATGTATAGAATAATTTCCATCCTTGGTAAAAATAAACTGAACTTGGAATATGTCTTAGTCTTCCTATTAAAAAAATTTATAGTTCTGACACAAGTTTACTGATTGTCAATCACTTCTTTCTCATAATATTGGTGAGAGTGCCCACAGGTACACACACACACACACACACACACACACACACACACACACACACCAATTAATAGCGGACTCTTAAGTAAACTCCAGCAGGTTGAGAATATACTATAAGTATCTCAGCTTTACATTTAATTTTATATTTTACAAGTGTAGTAGTTTGTGTTTTTAAATGTTAATATCTTTTTCCTGGTCCACTGGAGAACTTATTAAGGCGTATTCCCAACATTTATGTCAAAATCATATGTAAAGTAAGACAGCAAGGCCTGGGGTATGGTAACCTGAGACTCCATTACCCAGTCAGCTCTTGTCTCAGGTAGTCAGAAATAGCTCGAACTCTAATGGTCAGGGTGACCACTGATTTGTCCTGGGCTTTGGGGATACCCTCCCCCATTCTTCATATAGTCAAACAGGGGTTCAAAGTCAGAGTCATCCTGTTAAATGAGGCCCTTGGAGAATGTTGGGAATCTAGTTAAGTTAGACAAGAACCCAGTTCTTTGTTTATGATAACCTCTCTGTGCCACCATGCTATTCTGGGCCTCCAATGGAAACAGCTGGAATTCAAGTGATCAAGAGGTTCTACATTGTGGGAGGCTAGGAGGATTTGGTCAATTCCAGCCAAAGAATCAGATTTCCAATTTTGTGGTTGTAACTTAATATGACTACATTGAAACAGACACATAAGATATAATAGACCATTTGAAAGTACCTTATGTTTAAATTCCTGCCAAGTCATATTATCTCTAGTATAATTTTCAGTATCTGAATGTATTATCCCATCATATAGCTATAGCATAATTTGTTTAACCAAGTCCCCGATGCTGGATATTAGGATATTTCCCATTTTTACAATAATATGCAGCTCTTCCATGACTGTTCATGCAGCAGTACTCTTGAGAAGTAAAGCTCAGTGGTTAACAGCATAATCTTTTGTCCCCATCAGACTGAGGTTTGGGTCCTGTCACTTTCTAGTGGTTGTGATCTTGGATAAATCTCTTAACATCTCAAAGCTTTAGTTCCTTCATCTGTAAAAGGAAGATAATTTCACCTAATTCCTAGGGATTTCATGGACCAGTGAGAAAGTACATGTAAGTTCATAGTAAATAAATGTTAGTTTGCTCTTGGTGAGCTAGTTACACTTATTTCCTTAAGATAAGTTTACAGACGTGGAATTATTTTGTCTGTGCACGTTCTTAAGGTTCTTGATACATACTGCCTAACTGCCCTTAAATTACACAATTCCCAGTGGCACTATCACATTATATTGTAATTAGGTGTGCATTGGTTTGTATCTAGAACTAACCTGCGAGTCCTCAAGCGGAGTTCTAGGTCTTATTTCATCTCTGTTCTCTGGGTGCCTACCACAGGGACAGAGCTATAACACATGCATAATCAGTGTTTATTTAGTAAATATCTATATCTTTCCTTCTGACATGAATAAGCACATCGGTTTTTTTAAACAAAACCACCTTTTCAGAGTTTCAGCAAAAGACCGGCTTCTCATGAATTCTGGAGGCCACTGTTGGTAAATAGAATCAAGTGGATTGCACAGTTAATGGCAGTAGCTCTCACCTGGGGATCGTATTTTAAAATGCAGATTCCTGTGTTCCACTTGCAGAGTAGATTCAGGAAGTTTCAGTAGGAGCCCAGGAATTTGAATTTTTATCTATCACTTCTAACCACCATCTTTTCCGACACAGATAGTATATACATTCCGTTGTGGTAGGCACTGGTCTCTGGAGTCTTTGCCTTATAATACCAGAACTCTTTAGGTTCTTTCCAACCCTGTGACTCTATAATGCATTAAAAAAAAAAATAATAACCAGTCAGAACAAACTCAGACCCCTTATAATTATTCCATAATATTTGATGATCAGTAGAAGATGCACTGTTGCTCAACTAGCCAGGCTTTCTATTGATTTGGAGGAAGAACAGGTGAAACAAGGATAAAAAGTTCATCCTGGTACTTGCCCAAAAAAAGCCAAGTTTCATCCAGGTACCTATTCACAGCATGGTAGGAACTGAGTTGGTGGGCTTGATTTTGACAGAAAGTAAAAACAATGTTATCACTCAGTCTCATTCTGTTTGATCCAGAATGCCTACAGATGGGCTGGGAGTGGCCTCTACAGAGGGGGCCAACATCAAAGCCTGTGAAGGCAAAGCCAAGCAGCTTCCCTATCTCTTGCTGTTCCTTAATGGGCAGCCCAAAACCAACAGACCCAGGTAGAGGTGAAGAAGGTGGCCCTCAGAAAGTTCTTCAAGATCAGCAGGGAAACCTCAAGGGTCACTGCAAACTTAGCAACTGAGACCTGGATGCCATTGCTTCTGAGAAAGGGGCATGCAAAGTGAAAAGACAAATGATACTAGTAAAGAGCCACTCTTTTTTTTTATTGAAGTATAACTGATTTACAATATGATATTCGTTTCAGGTGTACAACATAGTGATTCAGTATCTTTACACATTACAGTCCATTTAAAGTTATTACAAAATAATGGCTGTATTTCCCTGTGCTGTACAATATATCCTTGTTGCTTGTTTATAAATAGTAGTTTCTTTTTCTTAATCCCCTACCCCTATCTTGCCCCTCCCCGCTTCCCTGTCCCCACTGGTAACTATTAGTTTGTTCTATACCTATGAGTCTGTTTCTGTTTTGTCATATTCATTCATTTATTTTACTTTTTAGATTCTACATATAAGTGAAAATATAGAGTATTTGTCTTTCTCTGTCTGACTTATTTCACTAAGCATAATACCCTCTAGGTCCATCCACATTGTTGCAAGTGGCAGAATTTCATTCTTTTTTATGAATGAGTAATACCCTATTGTGTGTGTATATATATATACACACACAATCTTCTTTATCTATTCATCTATTGATGGACACTTAAGTTGCTTCCATATCTTGGTTATTGTAAATAATTCTACTATGAACATTGGGGGCATGTATCTTTTTGAATTAGTGTTTTCGTTTTCTTCTAATATATGGGAGTGGAATAGCTGGATTGTATGGAAGCTCTATTTTTAGTTTTTTGCGGAACCTCAATACTGTTTTCTACAGTGGATGTACCAATTTACGTTCCCACCAGCAGTGTACTAGGATTCTCTTTTCTCCACATCATCTCCAACATTTGTTGTTTGTAAATTTTTTGATGATGGCCATTCTGACAGGTGTGAGGTGATACCTCACTGTGGTTTTGATTTGCATTTCTCTGATGATTAGCAATATTGATCATCTTTTCATGTGCCTGTAGGCCAGCTGTATATCTTCTTTGGAGAAATGTCTATTCAGGTCTTCTGCCCATTTGTTAATCGGGTTGTTTGGGTTTTTTAAAATATTGAGTTGTCTGAGCTGTTTGTATATTTTTGGTATTAACCCCTTAAATGTAAAGAGCCACTCTTAAGCTTGATTGCCAGTCGATATAGTTTTGGCTTGTATAGTTCTTGGCACACCTACATCCAACTGTTCTCAGAATGGTTCCTAATTACCCAGCTACCCAAGCTTCAGGTAAGAAAACAAATGCTATCTTACATCACTTTTTTCTTCTTATGTAAAATAATGATAGGGTTATTAGGAAGATTACATTAGATGACTTAGCAGAATACCTGTTGCATAGTACAAAGGTCCTTCATTTTCCTTCTCTTTTCCTCTCTGTGTACCCTCACCCCTTCCTTACTCCCAATATCAATCCTTCTATATCTGAATAGGACTGCTAGTTCACATATTTCTATGTATTACCTTTTACATAACCAACAAGAATTTGTTGAAAACATAATTACCTACCAGCATATTTATTATGGAGTTTACAAAGAAATATAAATCATAATTCATAACCTCAATGAATTTATAGCCTGATAGGAAAAAGAAAACTAACACACATGTAACAACTAGGGAACACTAAAAATTTTATTTATTAAGTAATTCAATATATTATTTAATTAATTAAAATTTAGTCTATTAAAATATATCTGCTGGATCAGCTGTAAGTACTATAGCAATTCAGAGAAAAAAGGAATGTATGGGTCTGAATTTCCAGAGAAGGCCTCAAGGGTTTCATTTTGGCTCTGAAATGAAAACTTTTATATATTACTATATGTCAGTTATTATACTGAATAGAGATAGTATTTAGTATAATAAATTACTTTTATCCTTATCATTACTGCCTTCCTCTTTATGAAAGTGCCATTCAGTTTGCACAGAGACAAGGACATACAGTTGTAACGTCTAAGAGACAAGAATGGGATAGAAGAAACTCTGAGATAAAAGACATGTGGGGATTTGTTTGATGCATTATTTAAGCAACTTCACTCTACAAATAAGCCCTTTTGAACGCAACATACGAGGCTTTCACCATGCTTTCCCACCCAAGACAATTATAGTCTATACCACACCACCCACACAATTCAACTTCTCATCATTAATTGATAAAGCAAAATAGTCCATGACATTAGAGTCTAAGAAGCATTCTATGCAAAATCATGGCGAGTTACAGGAGGAATAAGGCAATATTTTATTCTTCAAGTTATGGTCATGGAATTAACCTGACTTTTCTTGGACCATAGGACTTTTGCTGGGAGGATATGATGCAGCGTGAGGTAGTGGAAAGTGGACTGGTTTTGGCAACAGGTCACCAGAGTTAGAATTCCTCCACTTCCCCGACCCCTGCCACTTGCTATGTGACCTTGGATGAATTTTTAGTCTCTCTGAGTTGGTTTCCCTATGTGTAAATTGAAGGTATAAAAATAATACTTGTAGTACAGGGTATTTGTGAGGGTCAAAGGAAACAATCTCCTTGAATGCCTTTTGCAAATTATAAAGCATCACAGAAATATTATTGCTGTTGCTCCTTTTATTACCATTTGAAGAAGTCAGTGTTCCTACATCAGATTAATAAATTTAAGTTTACTTAGAAGGAAATTATTCCTGTTAAATATATGCTTGGCCTTTCTTCACGCATACTAAACTTCAGCTCTACAGGACAAGCTCACACATTTAACTGTCTTTTCTGCATAAAGCTTATATGTGTGACTCACACAGTCAGATCCCTTTGCCTTATGAGGATGTTCAAAACGCCTTTATCTATCCTAGAAAATAGAATTTCAGAAGCTGTTGCTTTTTTCTCTGGGCCTATTTTTCAAAGAAAGATTATACAGCCAGAAGTATTAGCCGATCACTGCCTCTTTAAAAGACTCTCTTCTCTTCATCGTTCCTGGCTTATATTGAAACCAGATGGTAAAACCAAGACTGGAACATCCTTTGGTGTCCAGAAGGAGGCCAGTCTGGCCAAAGCATTGTCATTCTTGTCAGCAACCAGAGTCAAAAACATTTTTATAGTTAATCATCAGGAGTGCCTACTGGCTGTAACAGCCATTTATGCAGTATTTGTCAGCATGAAGGTTCCATCCACACCACAGATGACGCCATGTCGGCAAGAAATGTGTTTCAGTATCCTTCAGTAATGAGCTGAGCACATTTTCATGGCTGACTCCCAAAACAAACGCCAATAAAAAATTTAGTGCCGGACTTCTTTTTCACCAAACTGTGTGGATACCAGTACCTTGCATTGCTTAAAACTAACTCCCTTGGAGTAAGTTTGTCCTGGAGCATTCATTAAAACATAGGAAGTTAAAGAACTGAAGCAAATTACCACAAATATTTATAAAGAAGTTGACCCACCATAAAATGAACTTCTATTTCAAAAGATGTGAAGTTGCAGTCTCAGACTCTGAGAAACCAGAGTAATTTCATGGATGCGAGCCCACCAGCAAATTCCTATCTCTGCCTGCATTTCAGTAATCATTTGCAGCAAGGAGACAGTGAATATGAAAAATAACATAATTAGAGTAAATGCACTATGCTTTGGAGCTGAAATAGAGGAGTTTGGGTGGCCACAGAAAAGAAAGGCATTGAATAATAATATTTTAAAATGTGTCAAGGGCGTGAGCTTATCAGGCCTTGTATATCGCTGATGGAAACTATTTTTTCAAGTGCTGTAGAGAAGCAAATCCAGATATCTGGAGAGGGACATCCAAAAACAGCTTCTCCACTTTACAGCTGAGGCTTGCCACCATATCAGAAGGACTCAGATGAATATTTCATGTGAAAGGTACATGTAGAATATTTTGAAGGAAATGCCTAGGGCAGCAAAACTAAATTGCAATTACATGCTACAATATTGCAGGAAGATCTAACACAGATCTGACTTCTTTGTATGATGAAACCGTACATGTGTATCAGCAAAACAGTGTTAAGGGTGCAAACCATGGAAGTTTCAGGTCATAACTGATGAACACTTGCAGAAACTAGAATCCCATAACACTGAGGTTATCCTGCCTGCCATGACATTTATATCCATAGTGTGTATAATTCATAGTTTTTATTTTTTTTATTTTTTTAAGATTTTGGCCGCATCATGCGGCATGCAGGATCTTAATTCCCTGACCAGGGGTCAAACCTGTGCCCCCTGCAGTGGAAGCGCGGGTCTTAACCACTGGACCTCCAGGGAAGTCCAATTCATAGTTTTTACACAAAACAAAGTAAAATAAAATTTGCTGTGCTTTGGGATTGACATATATACACTAATATGTATAAAATAGATAACTAATAAAAAACCTGCTAAAAAAAATTTGCTGTGCTTTGGGATTGACATATATACACTAATATGTATAAAATAGATAACTAATAAAAAACCTGCTAAAAAAAATTTGCTGTGCTAACCATAATATTCTCAGTAGTGGAAGCTAAGATCCTTGATGAAATGCAGCTTTATTTACTTTGGGTTGATAACATTTGAAATGTGATGATCAATGTCACTTATCCTTTTTTTCTTTAAAAATGTTTCAGACATGGACATATATACACTACCAAGTGTAAAATAGATAGCTAGTGGGAAGCAGCTGCATAGCACAGGGAGATCAGCTAGGTGCTCTGTGACCACCTAGAGGGGTGGGATAGGTAGGGTGGGAGGGAGACGCAAGAGGGAGGGAATATGGGGATATATGTATATGTATAGCTGATTCACTTTGTGATACAGCAGAAACTAACACACCATTGTAAAACAATTATACTCCAATAAAGATGTTAAAAAAAATGTTTCAGAAATGGTCTGAAATATGTGGCCAATGATGGGAGGTTGTGGTTTGGTTTGGTTTCTATCCTTTTGTAATCAAGAGTAGTTGTTTTGCTATTAGTAAACCCATGGTTATCATCAGTAATGCTCTCTTTGTTATTTTAAAATTTTTACACTGAGAATATGCTACAATTGTCATAAAAGGGACAGAAGAAATTTAAAATAGACAATAATAGAAATCCTTAAGACTGTGAAAAGAGATTAGCATGTTCCATTTCAAAAGGGTAACAACTGAAAAAAAATTTGGAGAAAGAAGGAACCTGAGAAATTTAGTCAGACTTTTGTTTACAAACTGTTGTGTTATGCCTTGTCGTCCCATGGTGAAGCATAAGAAAAAGAATGTATCACATCTTAAAAAACCAAACACCACAGTAGAGAGCAATAATGTAGGAGACAGTACATGGATTTCTTTCCAAGAGCCCCCTGTCTAATTTAAATGTCTTTTGCTTGGCCAATCGTTTTCATTCCCAAGCCAAAATGATTGGAAAAGAGCTTCCTCCAACCCCCCACTTTAGTTGATAACTGAGCCAATCAAAAAAAAGACCAGTTTTGAACCTAAAAAGTAAATAGGCTCATACATTTAAAGAAACATGGCTTTCTAGCTGCCCTTTGTTGGATTAGAGAAGACATGCCTTATTTCATTCCTCAAGGAAAAGTTATTTACTTTGTTTTCTGAAACATAAAGTGAGCTATAAACAGCTTTATAATAAATTAAGATGTCATGAAAATCATCCCAATAGGAAAAGATAACAGTATTTCTGTTCATTAACCAAGGAGCTAGTCATTCTGTGATGGAAGCTGTGTTAGGTTAAAACACATTGTTCAGAAAGGAGTTTCAGAATTCTGACCTTCTTCTGCTCCATGTACTATATAAAAAGAGAGCTTGAAATCACCTGGAAGTAATAACAAAAAAATTTTAACAGGGTTCCTGAGATCAACTTTCTCCTCATGTTTATATTAAGAAGCTAATAAAATATAGATTAAATAAAGCCAAAGGATCCATATAAGCCCTCACTTGTTATGTAAGCGGCCAGAACCTTATGTAATATGCATTTTCTTACTAATTCTTCACATTCTGAATGCTTTGTATTATACCAAGGAATACTGAATAATGGGGTTTTAAATGTTTTTAAAAGCTGTTTCAATATGTGCAGAGCATTTGAGCTACTTTTGTCAGTAGTTTGGTGACATCTAGTGGAAATAGTGATTTGAAGCCTACAGTACTGAGATAGTTCAAATCCTATAGCAAAATGGAATTGTTTAGGACCAAAAACACAGATAAACAATTGAAGACATTTACCTACCACTTTCTGTCCTAAGTAACAAGAGTAAATAAGCAAGTTTAGGTAATCCTTCTGAGGGAAAATCACTTGACATCCATGTCAATTACTATCTTTTTTTTTTTTTTTGATTATGGAATACATGGTCTTTGTAAAGAATTTGGAATAACAAAAGAAAAAAATTATCCATACTCCTTTCATCCACCAGTAAACACCATTGATACTGTATTACTTTTCTTCCAGGATTATATATTTTTGTTGATAGTTTTTTTACCAAATTTTGATATTTCAAATATAGTTTTATATCGTAATTTTTTAACACTCTGTGAGCATTTTTTTGTATGTCATCGAGTATAAAAATTATTTTAATTATGAAAAGGAGAGAGCTACTTTGGGAGTAGGATACTACAAGGCTATAATTTTGTAAATTCTATCTGAGGATCCAGGAATCATGTAAAAACATGATTCCAATAAAGTTCTTTCATTAGCAGAGTTTTTTAAAAGACCATGCTATCCATAGAAATATCTAATATGTGTTTACATCAAATACATTTTATTAAGGACTTACTATATTACCAGACCCTAAGGGTATCAAAAATGGATGAGATCCAGACCTTACCTGTGAGGGGAAAAAAAAAAAAAGTCTAGTAAGAAAGAATAAAGTATTTTTACATAATAAGATTGTAGTCAATATAGAGAACTATAACTAAAGAGGGAGTTATAGTCTTTCGGGGAAAAGTAAATGGAAAAATCCTCAAAGAAGAGGTGACATCTGTGCAGGACTTTGAAAAATGAATAAGGATGAAGGGTGTTTTATATAGAAGAAAGCCTGGGTCAAGGCAAGAAGCATGGAATGGCCAGGTGTAAGTGGGTATCCCTGGAGAAAAATGGAAGATGTGACTAGAGAGGTGAACAGAAGCAGGTGGCTAAGGATCTTTATCACGGAGGTTATGGAAACCCACTAAAAGTTCTTTTTTAAGGAGAGTAACATGATTACATTAGCATTTTATAAAATCATGCTGACTGAAGCATGGAAAATGAATAGGAGAGAAGGAGACCAGCTCGTAGACTGTCACAGCAATTCAGGACGGAGATGGTGAGGCCGGAACCAAGAAAAAGCAGTGAGTTTTGACAGAAAACAGAGAGATGAAGACTGTATAGAAGGGGACAAACCATTGAATTTAAATTATGCTGGGTGATGGAAATATCGATGCCAAGAATGACCCTGAGTTCTGCTTTAGGTGACTGATATCTAGAACAACACTCAGACAGTTAGTAGTTCAGGGGGAAATGTTTGTGATTTGTAGGTTGTGCACTGCAACATAGTTTAGGATTAGACAAATCCTAATTTATCTTAACACTCTATGATATATAGCAGAGAAAGAGGTATACACACCTTATAAGACTGGTTCTAGTTATTGAATAGTTTTCTTTGGCACATAGGTCAAAGAAAAAGAAAATCTGGCATGTCCTCACCACTCGATGATGTTTTAAAAATCCCTCCGCTGTAGGCACAGAGCGGTTAACATCTCTAATTGGCCTCAGAACAGTGCCAAGACTCGGAGTGAGAGGAGTGCTAAAGAGGTTAGAAATGTAATCAAGGAGATTCAAAAGAAAAACTAATTTCAGCTGTCACAGAGATTTGTCTATATGGAGTGTCATTAGAAAGAATAAGTGACCTGCTGAACACTCTGGTATTGAGAAGACATTTCTAAAGTGCAGAGATCAAAATTATGTTCACTCAAAGGCTGTGTCTGCATGCCTCTGTGTATATGCCTCCACACATACAAAGTAAAGTGGAGAGAGAGCTTGTAGAGCATGTAATTGGGAGACCTGGATTCCCTGAGCAGTGGTCCACCAGTGATCTAATTTGCAAAGTCAGCAAGAGTCTTGTATTGTGCCCTTGCTATGTGCTCAATTCACCTGCTGCCAGGAAGCTGTCATTTGCAGCCACCACTGATGGAGAGCTCACCTTGTGCTAAGTGCTTTACAAACATTATCCAGTTTAATCCTTTCAACTCTGAGTTTAACCCTATTATGCTTAGGGAGGTTAAGCCATTGCCCAGGGTCACTCAGCCGGTAAGTGGAGAAGCTTGGATAAAACCCCAGTTTCCTCCAAATCCAGAGCTGTGCCCTTAACCATTACCCTGTCCTAGGTCAGCACTGTTTATTCATTTTTTAAAAATCAAATTCTCCTAAGTTTTGTTATCTAATGCTTTCAGGAACAAGATGAACCACGCATGCCACCAGCTTTTAAATTCTGAATATCAGCATAGAGTTTCATTCCTGCTTCCGACTTGTGGCTCCACAACTGCCTTTGCAATGTCTCTTATTCTGTTTCAGAATGTACAGAGCTGGTGTGTAAGAGACAGGTGGCAGCCAGTTGCTATGGCAATTGCCTGTCGTTAATGATAAAGAGTAATTACTGCAGCAAATTTCTGTTTAGCTGGAAAATCTGATTTGCCCTCTCCCCACAGGGGACACAACCTCTTATACCCTTCTTACTCACAATGGCCTATCATCTTGTGTAAGCTCTGCCTGAACGATTCTACTTTGCAGCAAAGAGCTAAGTAAAGCCTGACTTCGAAAAGATTTAGGAGAAGGAAGAAGCAATGAGTCACAGAAAGAAAAAAGCTCAGAAAAATACACTTTTCCCTCCTATACAGACTGTCTAAACTTGTTTTCCCTTAATTAAAGTGTGAAGGAGATAATCCCAAGTATTGCACATTCATGGACCAACTTCAATGGCTGTTTGAATGACCACATATGGTTAATTATTAGATGCTAAGACTGTAAGATCAAATAATGTTTTTAAACTGACTTAGAGAACGTGAAAAAGATGAAGATGTCCCAGAGAAAGTGATTCTGACAAAGTTATGTACTCAGTATTATTTACAAATCTTTCCAAGTCAGCTAACAGCCCTTTTGAAAGGGGAACTGTGTTTAGTATGTCAGGGCAATGTGGAGTGAAAAACTTCATTAGTACCTTTTAAATTTGTGTTCTATATGAGTTTTAAAAGGGAAGTTTCTATCCATAGTACGTTCAAGACTGTGGTATGTAAATAGCATGAAAATAAATGCCAAAGTGAAAAGCGCAGAAACTGGGACTCAACATAAAATCAAACACCTATTTCATCTCTCATTTCTTCCCATCCCTAAACCTGGAGTCCAAATACTTCTCCTCCCTTTAAGTTTCTTTTGAAATGCAGCCCGTTACTGCTTGACACACCAATGATGAATCCACAGGAATCATTCTCACAGACAGAAAGTCTAGTAATGACACTCCAGTCTAAGGCCTGTTTCATAATTATCTTTTTTATCGACTTCTCACTTACATTGAATACCCAGCCTACAGACAAGTGGACAAGTTTTGATCCAAAAGCTTGAACTATTCTCCACAAGAATATATGCTACTCCTTGGAGATCCATGTGCCAAGATGTCTGGAATCTTATCCTCGGAGTTTGGCCCATTAACAAGTCTCATCTTTTGCTCTGTTAAAACTTTCTTATGTGGCCAAAGTGTAGCTGGAGCAGAGAGAGTTTGGATAGGAAACAAACCAAGGGCTGGCTCACCCATATGGGCACAGGTGGGAAGGGGGGACGGTTCACCAGTATTTATAATCCTCAAAACTATGACTGTGAGAGTCACAGAGATTCATGCACTCTGGAGCCTATACTATAATGATCAGGCTCTTAACCCAGGAGCAAACATGTCTTTCGATCAAGACAGGATGACTCTTTCATTTTGAGAGTCTGCAACTGACAGAAAAAGATTGGGAGTTACATACAGAAAGCCATATTCGACTCACCTATTGCATTTCTGTTCCACGGTATGGAAAATTAAGGTCAGGAAATCTGGGGGAGAAAGAAAATTGAGAGCAGAATGGAACTGAATGAGGAAAAGGGAATCAATCGGGTTTGAAGTATTTGAGCCTGTAGGTATATATTTGTTCAATCAGGCTGTTACTGTTCTAAAAAGTTGATAGCTAATTTCCAAGAGGGAGGAAAGTTTCACCTGTTTTGTTCCCTGATATATCCCAAATCTCCCAAACAATGCCTGGCCCATGGTAAACTTTCAATGAATATTTTTTGTAAATATATATGAATAAAGCCATTTAGCTCCATTTTCTGGATTAAAGATTTAATCCTTAAATCTTTCTGTCTTTGTTTAAATTAGAATAACCAGCATAGTCTATCAGGGTATAAATTAGTAATTGGACCACAACAGCAGTAATAAGAGTAAGCAAATCCAAATAAAATCAGGCTGAAAATTTAAGATATGACCCTGATTTCCTCACCTGCTTTCAAGAATAATTTAAGACTAAGGCTAGCAATTTCACTCTTGCAATTTGCTTTGTCAGTTGAGACAAAAAGCACAGGTTTTATTGGGCAACCGGGGATGCTCTCTGGGACGAAGGGATGGGAACTCAGGAGGTCCCCATCAATTAGTAAGAAAGTTAGTGAGAGGAACAGAGCTGTGAAATATCTTCATATCTCTCAACTTTCCAACCGCAGACCTCTAGAGAGCCCCCAGGAACTTGGGACAAACTGGACACAATAATTGCTTCGTTTGACTTCACTCCTCCCCTTTCCTCTTGTCCTTGACAACAGGCTGGCTTTGTCAAAAAGGAAGATCGTATGTGGATATTCCTGTTTTTTATATACTTCCTCTCCCTCAACCAGGAGCAAATACTGTCCTCCAGGAGACATTTGGCAATGTCCGGTGGTATTTTTGTTTGTGAAAATTGGCAGTATGCTACCAGCATCTAGTGGTTGGAGGCCAGGGATATTGCTAAACGTCCTATAGCCGTCCCATAACAAAGAATTATCTGACCCAAAATGTCAATAGTACTAAGGCTGAGAAGCCTTGTTCTCCATTATCTGGCACTCACACTGTGCCAGGTGCTAATGCTGAATGCTCCTGATGCCTAATTTCATTAATCTTCCTAAGAATCTCTGAAGTGGACCTTACTTTATCTTCATTTTACAGATGAAGACAATAGAGGTTTGCAGAGTTACGTAATTTGTCCAAGTGTCTCCAAGCCCAGATAGACCTGCCTCAGAACTCACGCACTGCTGCCTTTCACAATTTCCAGCCTTCTCTTTTTATTTATTTATTTATTTATTTATTTATTTATTTATTTATGGCTACGTTGGGTCTTCGTTGCTGCGTGGGCTTTCTCTAGTTGTGGTGAGCGGGGGCTACTCTTCATTGTGGTATGCGGGCTTCTCATTGCGGTGGCTTCTCTTGTTGCACAGCACGGGCTCTAGGCGCACGGGCTTCACTAGTTGTGGCGCGTGGGCTCAGTAGCTGTGGCTCACAGGCTCTAGAGCGCAGGCTCGGTAGTTGTGGCACATGGGCTTAGTTGCTTCACGGCACGTGGGATCTTCCTGGACCAGGGATCGAACCCATGTCCCCTGCATTGGCAGGTGAATTCTTAACCACTGGGCCACCAGGGAAGTCCCCAGCCTTCTCTTAACAGATCATTATGCTAGCCATAGACAGTACTTACTCCCAGAAAGTAATTCCAGCCAGGGGCACGTGTAGATACTTTCATTTGTTCACATTTTAAAAGTCATAGCCCATGTAATAATAATGGGCACATAGCCCTTGTTTGTACCAGGCACTGCTATAAGGGCTTTGCTTCACATGTATGAACACACTGAATCCTCCACACAATCATATGAGGCAGGGACTAGTACTGTTCTCTTACAGATGAGGAAACCAAGGTTCATAGAAGTGAGGTCAAAAAGCCACTGAGGTACAGCGATAGGATATGGTTGCAAGAAGTCCAGCTTCAGTTTCTATAATTCTTAACCATTATTCTGTTTTGCCTAGTATACCTACAAAGCTGGGAGACATGGCCGCATCAGCCACTTGGTGGATCATGATCCTTCCTTCTTCACAACCTGTCCCCCAAATACCTCGGCAGGAACTAATCTTTGCTCCCTTTGCTGCTCTTTGTAGAGCTGCCAAGACCTCAGTAGATCTTGATACCAAAAGTAGGAGGATCAGAAATAAGCTCCTCACCAGTTTACTAGCCCCTGAAGGCGAACCAGCATCACCCTCACTTAGTGCTTTGAAATTCTCTTTCACTGTTTGCATAAAATTTCCTTTTATTAAGTGTGGGATTCAAAAAGGTTTTCAAATAATTACTACAGTTAGTCTAAATGTAAAAAAGCTAAAAGGAAAACTGTTTGCAATTAGGATTTGCATAATTTCTTCAGCATTGCCTAAGTTATCTACATTTGCAGCTAAAAGCAGAGCAGTATTTTGGATGAAACAAAATGAAATCCATTTGCCAAGCTGGCCCTGACCTTCGACACTTCTTTTAAGCATCTCAACTTGTTATGGGAACCCAAGTAATTAGATACTTGAGCACTTTTTCAGAGAATTGTATTATATCCTTGCTTATATATCTTAAGTGAACTTTTTAAAAGCAAAAGGTTAATTTATGGGCTTTCAAACATGAGTCAGTAAATCTTTTGAATCATTTTTCCTCATAGATGGCCTTCACATTCTCTCAGATTCCATCAGAAAAACATTCAACTCTTCTCACTCAGAAAAATTCATGTTTTATGTGTACCTATATATAACTATAATTTAACATAAATATATATATCGCCTAACTGCTAATTAGTATGCATTTACAGGCAGCGTCCAATAACCCTGATGATAAGTGAAAGTACATCAGTGATGAGACATCCCTGGGAAATGAATGGGAATCTCAGCAAGTATTTAACTTAAGAGTAGGTGGAGGAAACTCATTATTGGCCTGGCTTGTTGCCTTGTTCTGTATGAAACCTTGATTAAAGAAATAACAAACATGGAATGCTAATTAAACTGTTTGACCAATTTCAATAAACAAGCAGGTCTAATTTGGGGAGCAAAGAGAGGGGATAAAACATACAGCTCTGCTATTCATTTTCCTACATCAGTTCTGTGATTCCTACTGCAAGACTTCATGTCCCCAACGGCCTCCAGATCAGCAGGGTAGTTGATTCGAGGGTAAAGAGAGAGGAAAACATGTCAACTTGGTGAAGCTCCCTACAGGCTACAGCTGGCAGGGCTCCCTGAGATCACAGCCCATGATTGCAGCCTGTCCTGCTCATGGACCTTCACCTCGTAGGGCATGTTGTAAGTCGCGAAGACGGTGTTTAAGTATAAATAGCCTTGCCTGGCTTGAGCAAGCAAAACTGTTCCTTTAGTTCAGTGCACACACAGGTTGGAGGCCAGTGTCCTGGGCATACCAGTGGTATCTCCACATAAAATGAACGTCAGCAGTACCCTAGTATATAATATTGTCTATTAGACGGTGCATAAAGGCCTTCACTGTGTGTACATACTGTAGCCACACAGAAAACATTACCAAATGAGCCTGCTTTTAGCCCACTGCCTCATACAGTGGTAATTAAGGAGAACTGCTTTTTGATTTGCAACTATTTGCTGTTCTGCAGGAAAAACAGAGCTTAGACCATCTTGTTCCATTTGTTGTTGCCATGCTTAATCTTCTGATTCATGAGGAATTATTACACTCAGTACCTATGGGGAATTTAATTGTTTGGCTCCTACTCGTCTGGCAAGTATAATTATGGAGGAGGAGGATCTATAGATTAACATTTTTAAAAAGCTTCATCCAAGAAAAAATAAATAAAAGGAGGTGGAGTTTTTTTTATAAAACCTAGTATTGAATAACACGCACGGTTGGAACAGTGCCAGTGCTGAGCTTAAGAGAAAATGTCAATGCCTAAATGGGAGGTCAGAGCAGGGCCACGCGGCTCAGGAGTTTGATCCCATCACCATTAACTTGGAGATCAGCACACCCCATCTATCCCTTAGATATTTGTAGATAATTGGGATACATTTTGCATGGTGTATAAAAATATAAAATGAAGTGGTTTTGAATGAATTGGGAATGGGAACGTTTTAAGTCTCTTTCTCTTTCTCTTTAATGATAAAGTTCTGTTTTTCTGCAAACATAGATTAGTAAGAGACCTGTATTCCTCCAATAATTTAGAAGGCAGGGAAGATGTGATATTTTGTATTGTGACAATAAACTTTTGGGCACTGCTGAGCAGTTGGTGTGCAAACAAATGAATGAGAGCCATAGCAAACACCTTGAGAACCCCACCCATATTCCTAGGACTCTCCCATTTTAGCAGCAAACTTCTAGACACCAGTATCAAGACCTCTGTGCCTGAGGACTTTTTCTGGAATTGTGGAAAGCCATACCGTCTATAGTGGCAGGCCAGTGACTCTCAGGGGTTGGTGAATAATTACTCCAGCTCCCTTACCCCTCAGGTGGGATAATTTGAAGCATGTGTTTTATACCCTTTCCAGAGTTTCACCATAGGATTAAGCTACAGTTGCCCACAGTGGTAGCTAGCTTAATCCTTTATTGGCCTCCTTGCCTTCCTTGAGTCGCTTCCCTACCCCTCTGCAGGCAGTCTCTGCATCTGGACCCTTAGTCTCGGGATCTACTTTTGGAGAACCCAAATAAGGATAAGTTACCTGCCTTCAAAGAACACACAATCTGATAGGAGAAATGAGATTAGAAGGGAACAGGAGAGGAGCTGAGAGGAGAGGAGAGTGGAGGGGAAAGGATAGACTGATTGTGTGGTAAGTGTATTCATGTGGGTCAAGGATACCATATGCTAAGAAATGTGGTGTTTTGTTTGTTTATGATATCTTATCTCTAGGCAAGTCCATGTAATTCGTTCATCCAATGAATATTTATTGCATGCCTACTACATGCCAGACAATGGCACCAGAAGAAATCAAAAAGTCCTAGCTTATGTTCTAGTATATATATAAAATCACTCATAAGTCATGTGGTAATAGTGTTGCAAGGAAAAAGCAGAGTGTATTAGTCTTCTCAGGCTGTCTGTCATAAGATACCACAGACTGGGTGGCATAAACAACAGAAATCCATTTTCTTGCAGTTCTAGAGGCTAGAAGTCCAAGATCAAGGGGCTATCAGGCTTGATTTCTGGTGAGGCTTCTCTTCCTGCCTTGTCCTCACATGGCCTCATCTCTGTGAATGTGGAGAGAGAGCTCTGGTGTCTCTTCCTCTTCTTGTAAGGACATCAGTCCTATAGGATTAGAGCCCTACTCTTATAGGCTCATATACCTTTATTACCTCCGTATAGGCCCTATCTCCAAATACAGTCATATTGGGGGTTAGGGCATCAATATATGAATTTGGTGGGGTATACAATTCAGTCTATAACACAGGGTAAAAGAATGGATAGTAACCATAGAAACAGAGCTTATACCGATCAAACTAGTGAGGAATTTAAGCCCTAAAATTTATTCAGTATCTACTTGGAGCAAGTGTGGCTGTGCAGTAGCTGACTACTCTCGTGGTAAATCTACTACTAAGTGGATTTTAACATGACAAAATTTATGATCAAGATGCCAAAGTAATATAGAGTATATTTTGCTCATACAGAGTAAAATGCTTTCTCCCTCATTTTTATCTCTATGATTTGTCTTTATCATGTAGCTATGGCCTCTAAAAAATAAAGTTATGTTATAAAAAGTTTTCAGCTGATAGCAAAAGAAGACAATTTTAAGTCTTTAAAAACATGTTCCTAAATAGAAGGAATAAGTAAAATGGTGGTGTGGAAACCCTAAGCCAACCCAAGGAGAGCAGGGGACCCTCAGAGCTGCCATTACCGTGTCCTTATGGGCGTCAGAGAACACGGATCTTTTAGAAGAAGAAAATTTCCCATGTTAATTGTTAAGCTGTTTACAAGAGCCAGCTGCTCTCTCCAGAACATGCTTGGCTCTCCTTCAAACACTTTTCGACTTGACCAAATCAGGGAGCTGTATATAAACCATACATTAAAAAAAAAAAAAAAAAAAAAAAAAAAAAAGACAGTCCACGCCTTTAGTATAATTATATGGTACAAATAATAGAGTTTTTGTTAGCTACCAGGTCTTTTTGCAAAGCCTATCAAATATCAGAGGCGGTATAATGCTGTAATTGCATCTATGAACCTGTGTAACATTTAGACAATGAGTTCCAAAGGTCAAGGTACATAATACATATCCAATATATTTCTCTGATGAGCCCAAGAAGTTTAATATGACATAAAATGAAACTATGAACAGAACATATGCTTCTCAGTAAGAGATATTAACTTCTTTAGCTATTACCAAATGCCAAAATATTGTTTATTTTGAAAGAATCTTATATTAATTGCTTATTTACAATTTTACTTATTGAGATTACAGAAGGATTTGATTCAACATATGCTTGGTTTAACTTTTAGGCAATAATAAATGGTTCAAAAATCTCATCAGTGTTTTTGGAACTGATACTGAGATCAAACCTCAGTTGATACTGTCAAACACAGGTTGCTTAGTGATATCAAGAAATGACCTTTTTAATGTTGGGGCCAGAGGGCTCAATTCTTGGTTCTCTACGATTTTTCATTCAGTCTCTTGGCTTTAAATCCCATCTGTAGTCCAATGACCCTCAAGTTTACATCTTCAACACAGCCTTCACTCCTAACTTAGGACTCACATATCCAACTGCCTACTTGAAATTTCCACTTGGAAGTCTATTACCCATCAACAGCTCTGAAATCTGAGCTCCTAATTTTATCCCACCAAACCTGTTCTAATCACATCACATTTGATGGCAAACTTCATCCTTCTAGTGGCCCAAAACGAAAGTCTGTCAGTCATATTTTGCTCCTCTCTTTTATCCACCATATCTAATCTTCATAAAAACCAAATTGGTTCTACATTCAAAAGATATCCAGAATCCAACCTTTTCTTACCTTCTCTGCTATTACCACTGTAGTCCAAGCCACTAAAGTCTCTTTCCTGGATTATTTCAATAGCCTTTCAACTAGTTTCCCCGTTTCCACTTTTGAACCCCCTCCCTAAGTCTATTTTCACCGCCACAGCCAAAGGGATCCTTTCAAATATGTCAGATCATGTCACTCATCTGCTCATCTTACTCTAAATAAAATACAAAGTTCTAACATGGGCTCCAAGGCTCTAAGTGATAAGGCCTCTAACCTCCTCTCTGACTGACTCCATTCCAGTCATATTGGTCTACTAGATGTTCTTCAAATAGCCTTGGCAAATTCTCTCATTTGGGCTTTGGTACTGCTATGTGTTCTGCGAAAACTGCTCTTGCGTTTTGGGCTGACTCCCTCATCTCCTTCAAGCCTTTGAGGAAATATCACCTTCTCAATGAAGCCTACCCTCACCAACCTGTTTAAAACTGCAACTCACAATACCTCTCCTCACACCCCTGATGCCCTTTGCTCTGCTCTGTTTTCTCTTTTATCACATCCTAGATACTATATACTTTATTTATTACATTTATTGTTACCCAGACAGACTGTAAGGCCCATGAAGATAGAGAGCTTTCTCTGTTTTTATCACTGATATACAAAAACCTAGGACAGTGCTCAACATAATAAATACTTGTTGAATAGATGCAGTGCCTTTCTTAATTTCTTTGTCCAAGAAGTATCACTCGGGTTTTATCATAAGAAAAATGAGTCATCAAAGAGAAAGAACCAACCGTGCTGACTGCAAAACAGTAATACTGCATAATAATAAAGTCAAATAAAAGAATTTTTAATTTTAAAATCCAACAGTTTTATTTAGTGATATGTTTATGAGAAAAAAATTATTCAAAACGTGGAAATAGGCTAAAGAGATGGGTGTTCTTTCAGTGCAAGGCTAGACTTGATTTTATATTGCCTGTGTTATTTTGCAACTCTGTGGGGGCAGAAGTTAATCTGTAGGTGTTTTGTTCAGTAAATATGCAAATAAGTTCTGTCCAGCAGAACAGATGATCACAAAGGTTTATGAAGGATCATTGGACATTAAATAATTTTGTGTCTAACCCAGCAAAATTTCCTATAGGTACCTAGCTTCTCAAAGCTCGGTACAAATGTAACATCTTACTGGTTCCCTCATTAATTTATGAGATGAATAAAATCTTTGACATGTTTTCATCTTACATATACAAGAGAGTCATGATTTAGCCCTTTTGAAAATTATATTTTAAAATGTTCAATGGTCAGTTATCTTTTTCTGTATTTGAGAACTACTGTGAAATATCTCAAGAACTTGGAAAAGAAAGAAATAAGATAATCAACTAGAACATAAAAGAAGATGATATCATGTTCATTAACACAAAGATTCAATGTGATAAAGTTGTCATTCTTCATAAGTTAATTTACAAATTTATTAGAATCTGAACAAAGCATCATCAAGTTTTTTCTTATTTCTCTGTGTTGTTTATTTGAGTCCTGAAATACCTCTAAGTTAATTTGGAAAAAAATAAACAAGAATGGTCAGGAAACCAATGAAAGGAAAGAGCTATGAGGATTAGTCTTACCAAATATTAAATCATATTATAAAGCCTCAATAATTTAAAAGATATGATACCAGTACACAAATAAATAGGTGTAATAATGGGACTAATAGAAATAGATCCAGATACATACAGGAATTTAGCATCATTTAAAACATAGCAAAAATAACACCTCAAATCTGTGGGTAAAAGATGTTTCATTAAATAAATGGAGTTGGAATAAATCTAGGGGAAATACTATGCTGGATTCATACCTCAGAATTTAAACCAAATGACTTCAAGATTTCACTGTAAAAGTTGAAATCACATTTGTACTAGAAGAAAACCTAGAAGAATTCTTTTATATCCTTAAAGTAGGGAAGGCCTTTCTAGCTATGACTCAAAATCCAGCAGCCCCTCCCCAAAATAAATGATAAATTTAAAACTCTTAAAAGTATGAACATACTGTGTGTGTACGTTCCTCTCACATGTATAACTACAGAAAGTAGAAAAACAACTAACAAATTTGGGAAAGTATTCACAACTTATGTCATAGATAAAGGGCTAATCATATATATATATATTTTTTTTAACTCACATAAATCAATAAGAAAAAGACAAACAATCCAGTAGAAAAACAGGCAAATTATACGAACAGCCAGCTCACAGAAAAAGAAATACAAATAACTCTTAAATTATCTTCAGGAAAAGAGAAAGATGATTGCATAAGAAGATTTTGAACTCAAACTCACCTCCTCCCACTGACACAACAAATCTATAGCTATATATGGAATAGTTTCATCTGAAAAAACCCTGAAAACTGGATGAACAGAGCCTCCCAAACAAGGGATAAAAGGGCAGCATTGAGACAGGTAGGAGAGACAGAGACTTGGTCTCAGCAAAAAAAAAAAAAAAAACTCCCTAAGGAGCAAGAGATTTGTGTCCCACATCAGGCACCTAAACTCTCAGATCTTGCACAGGAAAGACCAGCCCCCAAAACACCTGGCTTTGAAAACCAACAGGGATTACATCCAAGAAAAATCATAGAACTGTAGGGAACAGAGAACACACTTTTAAAGGGCTTATGGGCAGACTCACTTGCCCTGAAACCCAGCGCAAAAACACCAGTTAGATGGGAATTCCCTGGCGATCCAGTGGTTAGGACTTGGCACTTTAACTGCTATGGCCCAGGTTCAATCTCTGGTTGGGGAACTAAGATCCTGCAAGCTGTGCAACACAGCCACACCAAAAAAACAAAACAAAAAAACCTACCAGTTGAAAAAGTGCCTACACCATTTGTGAAGGAGACCCACTTACTAATCTTAAAGCATCTTCCAGAGAGGCTCTGGAACCTGATGGGACTCTCTCTGAGAGTGGAGACACTGGTGGGCATCATTTGTGATCTCACTTTACTTTGCTAATGCCAGTGTTAGTGGGTGCCATTTTGGAACTCTCCCTCTCACCTGCCAGTGCTGTCCCACTGAGAGCCCCACCTACCCTTCTGCTACAGCTGTGTGCCACAGCTGGACTGGAAAGCCCCACCCACCCCTGCACCACAGCAAGTAGGTACATGCAACCCACACAGGAGATGCCTCTTGAACTCCCAGCTCTGATGGCAAGGGGTGGATTGCATTTCTAGACCCCACAGGACATCTCCTACACAAAGCCACTTTTTCAAAACTGGAACAGGTAGCCAATTTGCCTAATATATAGAAACAAACAGAGAGTTAGAAAAATTAGGGATATGTTCCAAAAAAAAAAAAAAGACAAAAACCTCAGAAAAAGACCTTAATGAAATGGAGATAAGCAATATAATTGATAAAGAGTTTAAATTAATGGTCATAAAGATGCTCACTGAACTCAGGAG
Organism: Neophocaena asiaeorientalis asiaeorientalis; assembly: GCF_003031525.2. Taxonomy (NCBI): domain Eukaryota; kingdom Metazoa; phylum Chordata; class Mammalia; order Artiodactyla; family Phocoenidae; genus Neophocaena; species Neophocaena asiaeorientalis. The sequence goes on along the minus strand of NW_020175825.1, from coordinate 1,148,892 downwards.
AAGAGTGTATGAACACAGTGAGAACTTCAACCAAGAGACAGAAAATACATGAAAGTACCAAACAGAAGTTACAGAGTACAAAGAATACAGTAACTGAACTGGAAAATACACTAGAGAGGTTCAACAACAGACTGGCTGAGACAGAAGATGGATTAGTGAGCTGGTAAACAAAGCAATGGAATTCACCCAGACAGAGCTGCAAAAAGAAAAAAGAATTTTAAAAAGAGAACATACTTTAAGGGACCTTTGGGACAATATCAAATGGAATAACATTCACATTATAGGGGCTCCAGAAAGAGAAGAGAGAGAGAAAGGGCCAGAAAACTTATTTGAAGAAATAATAGCTGAAAAATTCCCTAATTTGTGGAATAAAACAGACCCTGTAAGGCCAGAGATTTCTATAAAAGATGAACCCAAAGAGCTCCACACCAAGACACAGTATAATTAAAGTGTTAAAAGTTAGAGAGAGAATCTGAAAAGCAGCAAGAGGAAGACAGCCTGTTACATATAAGGGAAACCCATAAGACTATTAGCAGATTTTTCAGCAGAAACTTTATAGGCCAAAAGGAAGTGGCATGACATATTCAAAGTGCTAAAAGGAAAAAACTTCTAACCAAGAATTCTCTACCCAGCAAGGTTATTATTCAGAAATGAAGGAATGATTAAGACTTTTCCAGATAAGCAGAAGCTAAAGGAGTTCATTACCACTAAACCAGCCTTATAAGAAATGTTAAAGGAACTTCTTTAACCTGAAAAGAAATGGCACTAATTAGTAACAAGAAAACATACCAAAGTAAAAATCCCACTGAAAAGGTAAATATAATATATACTAAAGGTAATAGACCACTTATACAGAAAGTAAGAAGGTTAAAAGACAAAAGTAGTAAGTAACTAAAACTATAGTAATTAGTTAAGAGATACATAAACTTAAAGATATAAAAGGTGACATAAAAAATAGAATACATGTTGAGGGAGTAAAAATGTAAAGTTCTGGAATGTGTTCTAATTTAAGCTGTTATCAACTTAAAATGGACTGTTATATACATAGGATGTTATATGTGAACCTCACAGTAACCACAAAGCAAAAACTTATAACTTATGGTAAATACACAAAAGAAAATGAGGAAGGAACTAAACATAACACTAAAGAAACCACAAAGGAAGAGAGAACGAGAAGAAGGGAACGGAGAAGAACTACAAAAACAGCCAGAAAACAATTAACAAAATGACTATAAGTATATATCTATCAATAGTTACTTTAAATGTAAATGGACTAAATTCTTATTGAAAGACTTAGAGCGGCTGAACAGATAACCCATATATACACTACCTACAAGAGACTCACTTCAGAAGTAAGGACACACACAGACTGAGAGTGAAGGGATAGCAAAAGATATTCAATGCAAATGATAACAAAAAGAAAACTGGTTTAGCTATACTCATATCAGACGAAATAGACTTTAAAACAAAACCTATAATAAAAGAGAAGGATATTATATAATGATAAAGGGGTAAATCCAGCAAGATATAACATTTATAAATATATATGCACCCAACACAGGAGCACCAAAATATGTAAAGCAAATATTAACAGACCTAAAGGGAGAAATTGACAGCAATGCAATAATAGAAGGGGACTTTAACACCTCACTTAGACATCAATGGATAGATCATTCAGACAGAACGTCAATAAGGAAACATCAGCCTTAAGTGACACATTACACCAGTTTGACTATTAATAGATATATTCAGAACATTCCATCCAAAAGCAGCAGAGTACACATTCTTCTCAAGTGCACATGGAATATTCTCCAGGATAGATCACATGCTAGACCACAAAACAAGCCTCAGTAAATTTAAGAAGATCTTTTCCAATCACAAAATGGTATGAAACTAGAAATCAATTACAAGAAAAAACCTGGAAAAACACGAAAATGTGGAGATTAAACAACATGCTACTGAACAACCAATGAAGAAGTCAAAGGAGAAATTCAAAAACTATCTATAGACAATTAAAACAGAAATACAGCCAACCAAAATCTATAGGATGCAGCAAAAGCAGTTCTAAGAGGGAAGTTTATAGCAATACAGGCCTACCTCAAGAAACAAGAAAAATCTCAAATAAATGATCAAACTTTATACCTAAAAGATCTAGAAAAAGAAGAACAAACAAAGCCCAAAGTTAATAGAAAGAAGGAAATAATAAACATCAGAGTGGAAATAAATGAAATAGAGACTAAAAAAAAAAAAGATCAAGAAAGTAAGAGCTAGTTCTTTGAAAAGAAAAACAAAATTGACAAACCTTTAGCTAGGCTAACCAAGATAAAAGAGAGAGAGCTCAAATAGCTAGTCAGAAATGAAAGAGAAATTACAAAAACCTCCCCAAAACAAAAGTCCAGGGCCAGTCAGCTTCAATGGTGAATTCCACTGAACATTTAAAGCAGATTTAATACCTATCCTCAAACTCTTCCAGAAAATTGAAGAGGAGGGAAAGCTTCCAAACTCATTTTACATGGCCAGCGTTACTGTGATACCAATAGCAGACAAGGATACCACAAAAAAAAGAAAATTACAGGCCAATACCCTTGATGAACACAGATGCAGAAATCTTCAACAAAATATTAGCAAACTGAATTTAACAATACATTAAAAGGATCATACACCATGATCAAGTGGGATTTATTCCAGGGATGCAGGAATGGGTCAACATCCACAAATCAATCGGTGTGATACACTATTTTACCAAAATTAAGGATAAAAATCATATCATCTCAATAGATGCAGAAAAGGCATTTGACAAAATTCAACATCCATTTATGATAAAAACTCTCAACAAAGTGCGTATAGAGGGAACATACCTCAATGTAATAAAGGCCATACATGACAAACCCACAGCTAACATCATACTCAATGGTGAAAAGCTGAAAGCTTTTCCTCTAAGATCAGGAATGAGACAAGGATACCCACTCTCACCACCTTTATTCAAGATAGTATTGGAAGTCCTAGCCACAGCACTTAGACAAGAAATAGAAATAAAAGGCATCCAAATTGGGAAGAAAGAAATAAAATGTCACTATTTGCAGGTGCCATCATCAAAACCAAAAGTCAGCCTACTGAATGGGAGAAGATATTTGCAAATCATATATCTGATTAGGGGTTAATATCCAAAATACATTAGGAACTCATACAATTCAACAACAAAACAATATCCCAATTAAGAAATGGGCAGAGGATCTGAATAGACATTTTTCCAAAGAAGACATGAAGATGGCCAACAGGAACATGAAAAGATGCTCAACCTCACTAATTATTAGGGAAATGCAAATCAAAACCACAAATGAAATATCACCTCAAACCTGTTAGAATGGCTATTTTCAAAAACACAATAAATAAAAAGTGTTGGAGAGGATATGAAGAAAAGGGAACCCTTTGTACACTATTGGTGAGAATGTAAATTGGCGCAAGCACTATGAAAAACAGTATGAAGACGCCTCCAAAAATTAAGAATAGAACTACCATATGATCCAGCTATTCCACTTCTAAATATTTATCCAAAGAATACAAAAATGCTAATTTGAAAAGATATGTACATTCCTATGTCCATTGCAGCATCATTTACAATAGCCAAAATATGGAAACAACCTAAATGATGGATGAATGGATAAAGAAGACATGATATATATCACAGCCATAAAAAAGAATGAGATCTTGCCATTTGCAACAAGATGGATGGACCTTGAATGTATTATGTTAAATGAAATGTCAGATTGGGAAAGGTAAATGTATGATTTCACTTATATGTGGAATCTAAAACAAAACAAAACAAAAACAAACATACATACAAAAACAGATTGGCGGTTACCAGAAGGAAAGAAGGTTGGGGGGCATGGGGCAAAATGGGTGAAGGGGGTCAATTGTATGGTGATAAATGGTAACTAGACCTTTGGTGGTGATTACTTTGTAGTATTATAAAGATGTTTAATTACAATGTAATATAATGTACTAAACATAAAGTGTACTGATTTTACCTCAATAAGAAAAAATTTATCTTCAAACCTATGCTTTATAAAATGACAAATGCTAAGTAAAACAACACTGAGATACCACTTTTCACTTATATTGGAAAAACTGCAGACATTTGATAACACATTCAATTGTCAATGCTGTGGAGAAATAGGCACTCTGTACATCAGAAATATCAATATGTAAAATCCTGGTTATGGGTTTTATGCCCTATGGAGAGCAATTTGGCAACACCTATCACAATTACTTGCATATATCCTTTGACCCAGCAATTCCTTTCTGGAATTTATCCTACAGGTATATGTGCATATGTGCAAAATGATGTCTCTACAAGTTTAATCACAACAGCATTGTTTAGAATGGAAACCTTAACTGTCCATCAGTGATGACTAGTTAAAAAAATAAAAGATTATGGTACAGCCATACAACAGAACACTTGGCAACTGTAAAAGAAGAATTAGGACATGCTGTATGTACCAATATAGAAAGATCTTCAAGATTTAAATGAAAAAAGCAAGTGAAAAAAGTGACAAAGTACAAAATGCTAACTTATGTGTAAGAAAAAGGAAAAATAGGACTCTTGTATTAACTCATATGTGCAAAAATATACTTTGAAAAGATTCACAAAAAAACTAATAACAGTGTATAGTAGTCATTAACTCTGTCACTAAGACGTGCTGCTGCAGGGAGCATAATTGACTTATGGTCCTAGCTTCACACCCTCTGGCTCTACCACTCAGGTTGTGCCAAGGCTGACTTCTCACATGCTGTTCCCAGACAATGACTGAGCACAGCTGAGGTACTAAGTCAAGACCGCCCAGCCAGCCAGGCAGCTCCTTTTACAGGAAACTGCATATTGGCATGGCCAGTCTTTCTTGGAACTGTCTAAACCTCCTCTTACCCAGTCTTCTTTCCTTCTCCCTCCTTCCACAGATTATCAAACCTGCACATCTAATCCCAGTTTGGTGTCTGCTTCTCAGTGAACCATAGTTACCTTTTGAGGGGTGGGAGATGAAGGAGATGTGGAGCCAGAATTATTATTATTTTTGAATCATATTATCTATTCAAATATTAAATTTAAAAATACTCTCTAGCAGGGTTTTTTGAAGTGTTATTCTAGTATCTCCTGCAGCAGAGTCATCTGTCCTGGTCCCCACCCCGATCCATTGGAAAGATGTATCTCTTTGGGATCCAGGAATCTACATTTAAAAGTCCCCAGGTGCAGAAGACCTAAATAGACATTTCTCCAAAGAAGATATACAGATTGCCAACAAACACATGAAAGGATGCTCAACATCACTAATCATGAGAGAAATGCAGATCAAAACTGCAATGAGGTATCACCTCACACCAGTCAGAATGACCATCATCAAAAAATCTACAAACAGTAAATGCTGGAGAGGGTGTGGAGACAAGGGAACCCTCTTGCACTGTTGGTGGGAATGTAAACTGATACAGCCACTATAGAGAGCAGTATGGATGTTAAAAAACTAAAACTAAAACTTAAAAAACTAAAACTTAAAAAACTTAAAAAACTAAAACTTAAAAAACTTTAAAAAACTAAAAATAGAACTACCATATGACCCAGCAATCCCACTACTGGGCATATACCCTGAGAAAACCATAATTCAAAAAGAGTCATGTACCACAGTGTTCATTGCAGCTGTATTTACAATAACCAGGACATGGAAGCAACCTCAGTGTCCATCGACAGATGAATGTAAAAGAAGATGTGATAAAAAAAAAAACAGTCCCCAGGTGATACTGTAATACATAATTAAGGGACTAGAGGATTAAGTTATAAGATGTACATGAACTAGACCAAAATATAACCATGTAAAGTGAACTGAAAGAACCAGAATGACCATCATACTTACGTATCAATTAAATGATGAAACTCATCTAAACAATAAACATTTGGATTGGAGGGAATTGAGGGGACTAGAAAGAAAGATCAAGCAACCAAACCTAGCTTTTCCAAGCTTTTTTTCCAAGACAGAACAGTCCTCAAAGGACTTCAAGTATTCTGGTCCCACAGAGAAAGCCAACCCTCCCCTAAGAAGGATGGCTCAGGATGTCTTCCTACTGCCATTAAATGTTATTCAATTGATACTCTACCCGCCAAGCAACTTTGTAATGATAATTTGGGTTGCCACATAGTTCTGCCTACAGAAAGAGATTGATAATTTCTAAAGAAGAAAAGAACTTTATTGTGGGAATTCCCTGGCTGTCCAGCGGTTAGGACTCAGCACTCTCACTGCCAGCACTCTCACTGCCGGGGGTTCCGGGATCAATCCCAGGTTGAGGAACTAAGATCCCGCAAGCCGCATGGCATAGCCAAAAAATAAAAAACTGTGTTGTATTCTATAAAAGTATGAAAAACACTGTATTTGACACCATTTAATTCATTTAAATTATGCCATTCTTTGTATTCAGTAGTCATTTCTAGAAATGCTTGTATTTACTTCATTTTCATTCTCTAAATTACATGACCTGTGATATTCTAATCAAAAATTAACTCTGGACAGTCCCTGCCTATAGCTTTATTGCCAACCTTATTTTGCCAAAATAGCTAATAGAAAGCCAGGTCTTATAAATTAGAAATGTCAGGGACTTCTATTTCTGTTAAAGAATGTAAGCCCCAGGTAGTTGACTGGTTACTAGAACTATTGATTTAGGTGTATATTATTTTTAATTATCTGGAACCATTGTAATGAGATCACAAAAAGAATAGTAGGTACAATTTTAGAGGATCTCTTTTCATGGGATATTTTAAATCAAATGACTAGGGATATTTCACTATATAGTCTTCATTCTATTAGTTAGGTATTGCATTTGCATTGTAATAGCAAATTACACAATTAATGGTCATTTTTCTAGTTGACTTTCCAGAATAACTAGTAAAGTCTAGCCACTCAGCTTTAACTTACAATTCCAGCTTTATTCTATTACTTAAAACTTTGGTGTTGCAATATATTGCTCTTCGGTGCAACAAAAAATATCATATTTAGTGATTTCTTGGGCCATTACTCCAAATCTTCAGAGGCTTTGCATGACTTTGTTTCTTCTACAGGCAAGTGAAGATAAAAATGATGTGCTAGGGACTTCCCTGGTGGCACAGTGGTTAAGAATCCCCCTGCCAATGCAGGGGGCAGGGGTTCAAGCCCTGGTCCGGGAAGATCCCACATGCTGTGGAGCAACTAAGCCCGTGCACAACAGCTACTGAGCCTGCACAATAGAGCCCACGAGCCACAACTGCTGAGCCCGTGTGCCACAACTACTGAAGCCCACGTGCCTAGAGCCTATGCTCGGCAACAAGAGAAGCCACCGCAATGAGAAGCCCACACACCGCGACAAAGAGTAGCCCCAGCTCGCTGCAACTAGAGAAAGCCCACGTGCAGCAACAGACCCAATGCAGCCATAAATAAATAAATTTATTTTTTTTAAATGTGCTTTATTGTATAATTGAATTTGGAAAGAGAGAAGGTCGGAGAATGAAGGGGAAAATACTTTAGTATACTTGAAGTATGGCTTTTCATTCTGAATATTTAAAATGAAACTCCTGATGTGGGGTAGAATTCCTATGAAAGTACTGTTCTCATTATGTCTTCAGTTTGTATGCAAGCCTCAGCTGTGTTACTTTTATTGCCGTTTTCAGCAAGAATTCAGGGGAGAATGAAAGGATGGAAACAACAGAATGGCTAAACTGTAATACAAAGATAATGAACTCCACTGCAACGGGACAGCAAATTATAAGGCTGGGAAGTTGTTAGCCATAAAAAAGAAAAAGAAAAAGAGCTTTATTTCCACACTTTCGAAGCATTCTTTGGAAACTAGAAAAATCTAGCAAAACAGTTAACCCAGTTACTGTCAGTACAATTCTACTTTCAAAAGAAAGCCAGGCTAACATTTTTAAACAGCAATTATATTTCATGAAAAGGGAAGAAGGGGGAGTGAGAGGAACAATAAAACCCTCAAAAGCATGATGATGACAAGCCAATCAGAAAACAGTTTAAGATCTCCATTCCCTTAGCTTTTTGAAATAAGCATTTCCCGGTCCTTAGCACCCTCCACTTTATCAGACTGACAGAGACCTGGGGGACATCAGCATTTGCTGCCAAAGGGGTTCTTATGCTAAACTGAAACTCCTGTTTTCCAAACCAAAGAAAAAAGAAGTAAAACAAGTACCACCCACCTAGTCAGGAAACGAGGTAATTTGAGTTACATTTCTTTTACGCTCTTCTCAGGTGACTCACCAGTAATCTTGGAGAGGATGGGTCACCTTGAGTTTATTATAGGAGAGCTTCCCCACAATAAGTTTTAACCTTCTAAGTCACTAGATTGAGACCAAGACTCTTCTGAGTTATGGATGTTGTGATGCACTGGCCGTTGCTTACAAGTGGAGCATCTCAAAACAACAACAAGTAAACCAGACTCTAGGATGGCCTTTCAAAGCTGCAATACCCAAATCAGAGGTCACTCTTAATATTTCAAGCGATTTTTTTGAGTTTCCAAAGAATTTTCCTGAAGGAAAAAAAAAGAAGCCTCAAAATTCATAAGATGATCTTAACACATACTCCAGCTAAGATTTTAAATGTGATTAAATACAGCTAGTGAAGAAAAATCTTTTTATATTCTTATCATAAAGGTGTTTTGAGAAAATTACTTATAAAATCGCTTTTTTTCCCTTCTAACCCAGCAGGCTAAACATGTTTCATTTATTTTTAAACGAAGTGAAAATTAGCCAGGTGTGTTAGATAAGCTTTCTATACACAGGTCTAAATATTGACAAAAGGAGATATGTCACTGGAAAAATCATCAGTCTGGCAATTATCATGTTAGCATGTTAAGTAGAAAAAGATGTGAAACTTCCAAATGTGTCAATACAGATTATTTCATTTCCACTAGCTATCAGCTATACTGTGAACATCAGTCCTTTAATGTACGCTGAGCAAGGAATTCAGCTAAAGAAATTTCCCCTGTGCTTGGAAAAAAAAAACACAAGGTCTAGTGTGAAAGTACATATGTTTCTAACTACTACTTCCAATGACCTAAAAGAGGGGAATGTAAGGTCGGATCTTAACAAACGGCACCGAGAAACAGAGGAAAGCTTCAAGTGAGCTTTATTAGGGAGCGCTCCCGGGCAAGGTTCACTGGTCGGAGACAAAGGGGCCAGAGAAGTCGCACCCGGACGAGGGTTGGGCAAGATTTTATAGGGGAAGAAGGGAAAGGGGTGTGGTGAATCAGGGAGGGCACAGGGTATTCCTTATTTGGCGGTCTCTTCGGTATCGTGGCAATATCTGGTGCCGGATGCATCAGTCTTGGGACCGTTAGTCCCGCCCCTCGAAAGGCGGGAAGGTTGGGCCGGGTGGAAACTCCCCAGGTCAGTTCCTGGAACTGGGTGGTCCGGAAAGTCTCCAGGTCAGTTTCTGGAGCTGGGTGGTCCGGAGAGTTTCGGTCTGATGCAACCTGTGAATCTGATTGTGTTCCCCTGTCTCGGGCCAGTTGGCCTTACAGGGAAGGGAGTACAAATGATGACAAAAGTACCTTTCTATATTTATTTTTATAAGAACTGTGTCTGCACTCCTCTTTCATTGGGTTATGTGGATAATCCCTATCGTTCTCATTGGTCCCGAGCCCACAGCCCTTTCAGAAAATAGTGGCATTTGCAAACTCAGATCATATTACTATACTTATGGTGCTGCGAAAATCTAGCATCTCAGTAATAATTATCTCACTGCACACTTTACATTCCTATGAACTGCACTTGAAGATGAGAGTAAGTGCTATTAATTTTTGGTGTTATTAAGAAAGAATCAACTGTATATAAAAGTAAATCCTGGCAACATTAAAATTCCATCTTTTCATCAGTAGGTGATTAAGTAACCAGATAGGACATTAATGTCCCTGATAGAACATCCCTAAGTATATCCCTCAAAGACACATTTTGGTCCCTTTTCTTTCCCCTTTTTAAATTTTTTTTTTTTTTTTTTTTTTTTTTTTGCGGTACACTGGCCTCTCACTGTTGTGGCCTCTCCCGTTGCGGAGCACAGGCTCCGGACGCGCAGGCTCAGCGGCCATGGCTCACGGGCCCAGCCGCTCCGCGGCATGTGGGATCTTCCCGGACCGGGGCACGAACCCGTGTCTCCTGCATCGGCAGGCGGACTCTCAACCGCTGCGCCACCAGGGAAGCCCCACCCCCTTTTTAAATTTTTTTACCCACATTTTTCTTCTTTCTGGGCACTCAGTGGGGTTTGTGTTTACTAAACCACTGCTCCATTTCTTGCTTACTATTATTGGTCCTTGCCTTGCTTCTAATCACAACTCTTTTCTGGCTTCACCAAACCCAAGTACTAGCTTTTCAAATTCCCTAAAAATGTGGAGTTAATTCTGTCTGCTCAGGAGGGGCATGTTTGAACTCCCATTGAGTTTTCAGGATTGCTTTTTTTTTTTTCTTAATATCCATTTGTTTCACATTTGGTTATGAAGACCTAATGGTCTTTACTTTGTAACCATTTACTCGCTCCTTAAACTTTTATAATCTTGCCTCTGTCTTCCCATTTTGCTGAAATTTCTCTTTTAAAAGTCACCAATTACCTCCTCATCACAGAATCTAATGACACTGAAAGGCACTCATCTTTTTCTGCAGGCTTGGACCCTGCTGACTCTTTGTTTACCCTTTCTCTTCCTTTCCACAATATAACACTGTACTCTCCTGGGCCCTCCTGTTTCCTATTTCTCCCACTTCCTGAAGGTAAGAATCCACAATTCTGTTCTTGGCTTGGGCCTTAAAGTCCCACTGCAGCTTCAACCATTTCTACAGCCTCAAACTCACTTCTATTGTGACAGCTTCAAAACTTCCATTTCTGACCCCAGCCTCTCACAGATAAGAAGGCACATTTCCAAATGTTTGCTGATAATCCTTAGCAAAGTGTCTTTCTAGCATTTCAAATTCAGTTATGTTCAAAATAAACTCATCAACCTACCTCTCCAAATAACCTTATACAAACTACCTCTATTAATAAGACTACCGAACGTCCACATCTGAATCTGAATTCTGTCATCTTGGACTATCAACTTCATTCTCCATATCCTATAAATTACTGGGACATGTGAAGCCTTCCATTCTGATTGCTTTCCATCCTGTTGCCACCATTCTGGTTCAAGTGTTTATTTCCTTTGCCTGGACCAATGGTCCTCAAAGTGAACCAACAGCATCAGGGTCACCTGGAAATGTGTTAGAAATAAAAATTCTCAAGTACCCCCTTCCCAGACCTATTTAATCTGAAACTCTGGTAGTGAGGCCAGCAATCTGTTTTAACAAGACCTCCAGGTGATTTTGATGTGCACTAAAATTTGTGAACTATCTGTCCTGTATTATTGCAGATGACTTTTATTGGCCTTCCTAATCTCCAGCCTTTATTTTCATACCCTCCACACATTATTACTCTAAGAATTACCTTTCTGAAGAATAACTCTGATCATGCCACTGTCTTGATAAAAACATTTGACTCTGCAGTATCATCAAATAAAAGCCAAACTCCTCATTATGACATCTGAACACTTCCAGGGGATTTAAAGGAGTTGTAGTCAAACAGAAATGAAGTGAGCTATATCAAATACCATCTTAAGTAGGTTCTAAAGTCAAATCTATGTTTCTCTACTCTTTTTTCCATATTAGCCACTGTTAGGATCCTCCTACCACCTGCAATGTCTTCTTTGTTAAATAGTACAACTGAATAAGACCAGTAAGTGGATTGAAGGGACCAAAAACCCACCAAAATGGTATCAAAGTGAAAACATCTGAGCTACAGCAGATGCAAAAGGATATCTTATCTGAACCTCCCTCTTCTGACTAAAAAAAGCTTTGTAGAGTTTACAAGTGTCAGCTACCACAAACTGCCTCCCCACCCCTGAGAGGCCTCTAGTCTGGAGGGTACCTGACCTTGGGCAGCAGGACAGTCCCCTAAAAAAATGTGTAAACAAGCATCCGAACCTTCCATCATCTGAAGCCCTAGCTCCCTCCTCCACCCTCTACCTTATTAAGCTGATATATAAACCTTTAATCCTAACTATTCAGGGAGGTACTCTCTATATAGAGTACTCCTGCATGTGTAATAAACTTTTCTTTGGTTAATCTGTTGTCAATTAATTCATAGGCCCCAAACACTAGGACCTAAATTGATAGAGGAAAAGTTTTCCTCTCAGGGGATTATTCATTCTCATCCATTGACTTTGGTCGGGGGTGTGGAAGGGGGTGGATTCTTATGAACCCTAAGGCTAGCTAATCTTGGAGCCAAAGTCTTGAGAATGATTTTTCACTTGTGAAAACATTTTAATGCTCATGAGAAAGGTTTTATATCTATCTTAAGTTACTAGGAATATGTTCAAAAAATGTTTTAAAAACTGAAGCAAACTGTTTTTAAGAAAGAGTGAGACATAAAAACTCTCTAATCCAATGCAATAGAGACTTGGAGAAGAGGAGTTGCTCTCTGTATGCATCCCTCAATAGTACAAGTCAGAGAATCAGAAACACCTGCCTGTTGACTCCTCATTCCACTGTCATATACAAACATTAATCATTGTTCAAAACATGCCAAACCTATCAAAAACACATAATGGAAGCTCCAGCCACAGAGGAATAAAGAGGTCAACAAATCCTTTCCTCCAGGGCAACTATTAAACTGGACAACATTGTCAGAAACAAGCATTTCAGGGCTCTAGAAATTGTTAAAGACAAACAAAAGAGAAGTAGATATTCAGAAAAAAAAAAAAAAAAACTATGTAAGAACCCTGGGAGACAGTGGTGTTCTTGCCTGAGGCTTCTTTTATCTCCTCCACCATCGCCAGCTCTGCCAGTTCAGTAGTTCTGCCTGGGCAAGGCTGGTGGTTAAAAAGCAGCTTTGCTGCTGGTATGGGGGAAGTGAGGAAAGCAGGCTGGTTTAATTTGGAACTGAAGATGGAAAATCCATGCCCTTTGGCAGTGACAAAAGCCTTCAACTCTTCTAGCCCCAGGCCGCTCTCTGGAAGGCTGCATGCAACGGCAGTGGAAACCTGAGAGGACTCAATAAAAAGTAAAATCTGGAGCAGACTTGGTAACTGCTTGGACTGTCAATGTACTACCCAAACCAAACACAGAGTCACAAGCAGAGGGTAGAAGCCATAAAGGCTCAAGGTGTTTGAGCAGAACCTCTGACCAAACATTAGCTGACAAGTAAATTATTCAGGTACAGAGGCTAAAAAATAAAAATAAGACTTTTTTAACTGATTAAATATCAGTAGCTACATACCACATACCACAGGAGTGACAGATTCTTCAGATGAAGTCCAGAAAAGTTACTTATAAAAACAAAACAAAGGTAGTGGAACAAAAGGGTGAATATGTTGTTAAATAAAGTTCTTGGTGAAAATGAAAAAACAAAACAAAATAAAATCAACAATAATAAAACTCTCAGAAAAAAAATAAAGAAAATCAAACTTCAGGGTTGCTACGGTATATTATTTAAAATATCTAGTTTGAAAAAAAATACAAACCATCCAAAAAGCAGAAAATTTGACCTGTGTTTGAGGTTGGGGGAGGGGGGAGGCAGCTAATGGAAACTGTCCTTGATTGGACTCAGATGTTAGAGTTAGCAGATAAAGACTTCAATGAAGCTATTTTAAATATGTTCAAAAAACTGATGCAAACTATGTTTAACGATCTCAAGGAAAGTATGATGGCAATTATTCAACAAAAAGGGATTATCAATAAAGAAATAGAATCTATTAGAAAGAACCAAACAGAAATTCTAAAGATTAAAAAGCGCAATAAACAAAATGAAAATTCCTTGGTTGACTTAACAACAGTTATGAGAAAACAGAAGTAATAATCAGTGAACTTGAAGATAGATCAATATAATATATCCATTCTGAAGAATTTTTTGAAAAACAAATTAAAGAAAAATAGTCAAAGTATCAGAGACCTGTGGACAACATCAAGCATACTAAAGCCAAACAATGACATCCAAGAAAAAAAAACTACAGACAATTATCCCTCATGAATAATGATGCAAAAGTTCTTACCAATATATTAGTAAACCAAATCTAAGAACAGATAAAAAGGATTATACACTGTGACCAAGTGGAATTTATCCCAGGAATGCAAAGTTGGTTTAATATCCAAAAATCAATTGATAGATATACAATATTAATGACAAAAAACACATGATTACCTCATAGACACCAGAAGAGTATTTGACAACCCAACACCCATTTACAATAAAAACTCTCAACAAGTGAGGAATAAAAAGGAACTTCCTCATCTTGACAAGGAGCATCTATGAGAAACTTACAGCTAACCTCATATTCAATGGTAAAAGACTGAATGCTTTTCCCCCAAATCAAGAACTAGGCAAGATATTCACTCTCACCACTCCTATTCAACATCCTGTAGTAGGTTCTATGTAGTACAGTCAGACAAGAGAAAGCAATTGAAAGAATACAGATTGATGGGCTTCCCTGGTGGCGCAGTGGTTGAGAGTCTGCCTGCCGATGCAGGGGACATGGGTTCGTGCCCCGGTCCAGGAAGATCCCACATGCCGCAGAGCGGCTGGGCCCGTGAGCCATGGCCGCTGAGCCTGCGCGTCCGGAGCCTGTGCTCCGCAAAGGGAGAGGCCGCAACAGTGAGAGGCCCGCATACCGCAAAAAAAAAAAAAAAAAGAATACAGATTGAAAAGAAAGAAGTAAAACTGTTTTTATTCACAGATGGCATGATCCTAAGGAATCTACCAAAACAAATAAAACAATAAAAAAAACTATTAGAACTAAAACTAATAGAACTAGTTTATTAGAAATAAACTTAACAAGGTTACAGGATAGAAGATCAATATACAAAAATTATTTTATTGCTGATTGTTTTCTTAGCAAAAAAAAAATCTGGAAGGAAATTAAGAGACAATTCCATTCTCAATAAATTTAATGAAAATAACATACTTGGGGAAAATAACAAGAGAACTGGGAGAACTGTGCTCTGAAAACTACAAAACACTGAGAGAAATTAAAGATCTAAAGAATTGGAATCATATTCCATGTTCATGGACTGGAAACCTCAATAAATATTGCTAAGATGGCAGTTTTTCCCAAATTGATCTGTAGATTCAATGCAATCCCAAACAAGATCCCAGGAGTCATTTTTGTGGAACTAAGCTGATCCTAAAATTTACATGAAAATGCAAAGGACCTAAAATAGTTAAAACAATTTTTAAAAACAACAAATTTGCGGAACTTATACCACCCAATTTCAAAACTTACCATAAACCTATAATAACAA
The DNA here is from genome assembly GCF_003031525.2 of Neophocaena asiaeorientalis asiaeorientalis. Taxonomy (NCBI): domain Eukaryota; kingdom Metazoa; phylum Chordata; class Mammalia; order Artiodactyla; family Phocoenidae; genus Neophocaena; species Neophocaena asiaeorientalis. Next base: position 1,133,561 of record NW_020175825.1, on the reverse strand, counting down.
AGACACTGTGGTAAGTGTAAAGACAGATATGTAAATCAATGGAAAAGAATTCAGAGTCCAGAAATAAGCCCTTATATTTATGGTCAGTTGATTTAGTAGGAACACTACAATTGCTGGGACAATTGGATATCCATCTATAACAAAATGAATTTAAACCCTTACTTTATACTGCATACAAAAAGTAACTAAAAGCAGATCACAGACATAATTGTAAGAGCTAAAGTTATCAAACTTATGGAAGAAACCATAGAAGAAAACCTTGAATTAGGGAAGGATTCCCTAGATATGATATCAAAAGCATGATACATAAAAGAAAAAAAAAAATAAAGTAAATTAACCCAATTAAAAATAGTCAAAAGATTCTAGTAAACATTTTACCAAAGAAAATATACAAATGGCTAATGAATAAGCCAATAAAAACATTCTCAATATTATTAATCATTAGGGAAATACAAATTAAAACCACAGTGAAATACCATGTCCACACATTAAAATGACTCATCAAAACTAGATGTTGGCAAAGATATTGAAAAACTGGAACCCTCATACATTGCTGATAAGAGTGTCAAATGGTATAGCCATTTGGAAAACAGTTTGGCAGTTTCTTAAAAGGTCAAGCCTAGCATTACCAAATGACCTAGCAATGCCACTCCTAGATATATACCCCAAAGAAATGAAAGCATATGACTACACAAAAACTTTTACACAAATGTCCACAGCAGCATTATTCATAATAACCAAAATCTGGAAGCAAATACAAATGCCCGTTAGCTGGTGAATGGTAAAACCAAATGTGGTAGGTATATTCATATGATTAAATACTATTGAGCAATAAAAAGAAGTGAACTTCTGATACGTACTACAACCTGGATGAACACCTAAAACAGTATGCTAAGTGAAATAAGCCAAACACAAAAGGCTATTATATCATTCTATTCATATGAAATTTCCAGAAAAGGCAAATCTATAGAGAACAGATGAACAGCTACCTGAGGCTGGGAAGGATTGACCATAAATGATATTGAGGAAACTTTTGGGGTGTACGGAAAATGTTCTAGAACTGAGTCATAGTAAAGTTTACCCCGAATTCTACATCTTTGCTAAAAAATATTGAATTGTATATTTACAATGGGTAAAATTTTATGGCATATAAATTATATCTCAGTGGAGCTATTTTTAAAAATTATTTTTAAAACCATAAAACACACACACACTTGAAATCAGCTACATAAATTATGTATCATAAGTTCTGTTCTATTTATTTGGCAACAGTGTAAAAATCACATATTTCATCAAGATTGAAAATAAATATGGAGAAAATTAAGAACATTTGGTTATAAATCAACCAATGATGTCACTCTAGTTGATGCCATTGTTACCCAGTTACTTCTCTGTTTAACTGCTTATACAAGCTAGTATATCATGCCCATACCTAAACAGCTTTTCATCACTTGGTAGAAAATTTTCTTGCTATAAATATTTTAGCCGTGGTCAATTAAGAATGTCTAAAAGAAAGTCTCTTTTCTCTGTGATAACCTCCCTGGAGCAATGTCCCATAGCCTCTGTACCTTGGTGCCTTGCACTTTGTTCTCTTTCTTCTGTTCTACTACTTCCTTTTCCCTCAGTTCAGAACTTCGGAGACATATAGAAGGAACCAATAATGTTCCCAAGTTAGAGGAAACAACTATGCTTTAGCAGTTTTCTTTCCACCATACCACACTACGAATATGAAGACTAGAGACCATTGCAGTAAAATTCGTAATAAGTGAAATCTAGAAATTTAAACGTGTAAAATGCATCTTGCATTATTGTGAGATAAGTAAAATGACCAGGAGTGCTTACTGCCTACACGGCCAACCACAAGTTCCTAGAAACATGACCGTGTATTCCAAACCCACCCTGGTTCTTGCTGTATTCTGTCAGAAAGAATACTGAACATGTAGTGGTTTTGTCTCCACTTCCCAAGAAGTACTGCCTGGATATCTCCACCCAGTCTTGCCCTTCCCTACACCTTACATCCCTCCTCCCTCCTCAGAAGATAAGAATTTAGGCCACTCAACTTGAGAAGGGGGCTATGGAGAGGACAGGAGCCAATTGTCAGTTGTGTTATATCTAAATTCACATTATTATCAAGTATGTAATTGTGGAATTTTACTAAATCTAACAACCGAAAGAGAATTTTGAATTCAGTATAAAAAGTTACAGGATTTCTAATTCAAAGTTAGACAGAAAGCTTGCTTCTAGTGGTGGTCATTGTGGTGTCTAAGGCTATTTTGGTAATCCATTTCTCATTTCAGTTATTGATTAGGGATGGGCACCTGATCCAATCCAGCTATTGAGATATGAGAGAAGTAGGTTGGAAGTTTCTGGAAAAGCGTTCCTCATACCTAAGAAAGAGTCTCAAGAAACAAATATTGTATATTAATGCATGTATGTGGAATCTAGAAAAATCATACAGATGAACCTATTTGCAGGGCAGGAATAGAGACGCAGATGTAGAGAACAGACATGTGGACACAGTGGGGGAAGGGGAGGGGGGGAGCACAGGGAGCTCAGCTCGGTGCTCTGTGATGACTTAGATGGGTGGGAGGGAGATCCTAGAGGGAGGGTATATATGTATACATATAGCTGATTCCCTTCATTGTACAGCAGAAACTAACACAACATTGTAAAGCAGTTATACTCGAATTTAAAAAATCACTTTATCAACGTATTGCTTGATAAGACCAGTAAGTGGATTGAAGGGACCAAAAAGCCACCAAAATGGTATCAAAGTGAAAACATCTGAGCTACAGCAGATGCAAAAGGATATCTTATCTGAACCTCCCTTCTCTGACTAAAAAAGCTTTGTAGAGTTTACAAAATATTATTGCTTCATGGAATTCTTTTGAAAAGGGTTACACAGACACAAACATAAAAGTAAATCTAGGGCTTCCCTGGTGGCGCAGTGGTTGAGAGTCCGCCTACCAATGCAGGGGACACGGGTTCGTGCCTCGTTCCGGGAAGATCCCACATGCTGCGGAGCGGCTGCGCTCGTGAGCCATGGCCGCTGAGCCTGAGCATCCGGAGCCTGTGCTCTGCAACGGGAGGGGCCACAACAGTGAGAGGCCCGCATATCGCAAAAAAAAAAAGTAAATCTAAAATATTCATAAGTATACATATCACAAAAAGAACATATACCATAATAAATACATTGAGGTATCATACAAAACAATAAAATCAAGTAATGAAAGTGTTGCTCCTTGGCTGTGAATTTCCACTCTTGTCAATTCAAGGTTTGAGCCCAATTCTTTACTGAGGTCTCTTTCCCCCTATGGCAATAGCTCCTGATTAAAATCTGCTTTTACTGCTTTCACTACTGTCCAGTTCTAGTTTTCCAGGACACCAGCCTCCTCAGGAAGCCAGTGGTGAGGACAGAGCAGGGAGATAAAAGGGACTTGGGTCCTTAATGACGTTTGTGAGCTGCTAATCATACAATAACCTGTTTTGAGTCAGGGTTTTTTGCTTTTGTCTGGTTGGGTTTTGTTGTTGTTTTGGTTTTGGTTTTTGTAACTTCCTGCTAAAAGTATCTTACAGTGTTTTTCTGTGATCATTGAACCAGAGTATTCCATCCTAGACTATGATCATTTTTATAGGTTTGATTATATGGAAAAAGTATCATTTCAAAAGAAGATGGTAGAGCTTCCCTTGTGGTGCAGTGGTTGAGAGTCTGCCTGCCGATGCAAGGGACACGGGTTCGTGCCCCAGTCCGGGAAGATCCTACATGCTGTGGAGCAGCTAGGTCCGTGAGCCATGGCCGCTGAGCTTGCGTGTCCGGAGCCTGTGCTCCGCAACGGGAGAGGCCACAACAGTGAGAGGCCCGCGTACCACACACACACACAAAAAAGAAGATGGTAAAAGGGAAGAGGCATGGAAGAAGCATAGGAAGAGGTGGTTCAGGATGAAGGATGACTTTCTACGTAATCATATAGCATCCTTTTTCCACACTTTTTTCAAGAATAAGAACTATATTAACAGATGCTCTGAAATGAAGAAAAAACAAAACAAAGAAATAATAAACTTGCCTATAACCTTAGGGGTCCCAGGCCCAGGTTGAGGCATGTGCAATTTCACATTACCTGGCCAACCACACCCATTCATCTCTGTGGGAAATTGCCACTGATCTTGGCCTCACAGGATACCCAAGAAGACTTCCCTCCCACCCATTAGACTAGCACAGAGCCCTTAAAGAATATGTTAAATGCCTTGCCTTTGCAGAACATTTTTAACTTGCTGCAGTACTTGATTCAGTTTTTTAATAGAGTTCAAAATAAGAGGAAACTGTTAAAAACAAACAACAGGTCCAAAATGGAGTCACTTATGCTAAGCCCCCCATCACCGAAAACCAAGACTTAATTACAGTTTCAGCTCTCCCAGAAATAGAATCTTAAACCAGTCAATCAGGAATTGCCTGATCAGTTAGGTAATCTGCCTGATAGACCCCTGCCAGCCCCCAAAAGAAAATAATCTTGCAAAATCCAACCTGCTCTTTTACCCAGTATAACTTCCTTATTCCTTCGCCCTTCTGCCTAAAAGTCTTCGTTTTGTACAATTCCTCAGAGCTCCTTTCTCCCTGCTAGATTGGATGCTGCCAGGTTGATGAATAATTGAGTAAAGCCAATAAAGTCTTTAAAATGTACTCAGTTGAATTTTGGTTTTTTTATAAAACCCTCATTAAAGGAATATGCACTGTTTTCCTCTATTACTCTACACACTGTTTGGTTTCCCACACCAAGCAATTCTCCATTTCTCTGTGGACACCAACTGGGTGTCCTACACTTCAATTCAGTTCTGACACAATCAACCTGGAGTTAGCATCAGATTCCACAAGTTAACATCTCAGTCCCACAAGACTGCCTCCACTTCAGATGCCAATTGCAAGCCTCAGGTTGTTACCTGTACTTCTTACTGACTGGTTGGTTATAAATTTGGCTTCCATAGCACTCTCCTTTGGTTTGATAATTTGCTAAAATGGCTCACAGCACTCAGAAAAACAGTTTACTTACTGGATTACCAGTTTGTTATAAAAATACGACTCGGGAATAGCCAGATAGAAGCAACACATAGGGCAAGGTTTGTGGGAAGGTACACAGAGCTTCCATGCCCTCACCAGGAACACCACCCACAGCACCTCCATGTGTCCACCAACCCGGAAGCTCTCCAAACCCCATACTTTAGGGACTTTTATGGAGGCTTCATCTAATACATGTGATCAATTATTAACTCAATCTCTAGCCCCTTTCCCTCCCTAGAAGATGGCAGATAGAGGTTCTAATCATGACTGGTCTTTCTAGTGACCAGCCGCCATCCAGGAGCCCACCAAGTGTCACCTCATTAGAACAAAAGATGTTCCTATCATCCAGGAAATTCCAAGGGATTTAGGAGCACTGTGTCAGGAACCTCTGTCAAAAAACAAAATATCAGAGCAAACACCCTTATTGCTTAGGAAATTACAAAGGCTTTAAGAGCTCTGGCCAGGATCTATGAATGAAGACCAAAATGTATAGTTCTTATTGTATCACAATAATCACACCTTAACATCGCATATTTACAGTGGAGCCAATTGTAGCTCTACCAAAACAACTAATGAAAGAAAAAGGAAATTGGTGTCTACTTTCCAGAAAGTTTAAAAATGAAGATCAAAGAACTATATAGTCAGTTTCAAAATATTTGTTGTTGTATTTAATCCTGTTAAAGGTGGGACTCACACTGTTATGTCCAAGTACTAGAAAAAAAAATTGCAGGTGATTGCCCCTACTCTAAATCTATTATTTCTTTGATTACTATTATAGCACATAACTATTTTAAAATACTTTTTCCCCAGAATTTCATTGAACCAGAAAAAATAAAATTTGTAGTGTAGAGTATATTTTTCCCCCTTTTTGTGTAATATGACACAATCTGTTCATTCCCCAGACTTACTGAAGACAGGCATTTTTATATTTAAGAGTACCTTAATAATGTTTTATTATAGTGATTCCTATAAGAAATATTTCTTTTCATTTTCAATTATATGAAGATTTATATAACCAGTTTGGCCTGACCTTTTCATAAGATATTATATAATATGTCAGAAAGAGAGGTTGGCCAGGGAATTACCTTTGGAAATAAGTAGGGGAAGAAACAGTAAAACTTCTCAGCACAGTCTTTGAATAGGACACTTTAGAAAGAGACCTAAGAAATGAAGATTTAAAAAAAACTGGATAGTGGGCAGAGAGTACCATTTGCAAGTTATTAGAAAACTGGCTAACCAATTTCTGATGCAGTAGTTTTCCTACTTCTATAAGACTCCTGCCAAAGTGTATAGAATCTTATTAGCACATGAAAAGGTTTATTTACATCTATGTATTGTAGGAAATAAAAACATAAAACGCATAATCACTGTTAACTTTCTTTATGAAGAAGTTTCTTGAACATATTTCAGTAGTTAAGCATTTTTCTGTCATAATATTAAATAAGAATATATGAACTCAAATCTCATAATTCTATATTTTTTATTTTCAAAAAGCATATTTGGAGTTTATAATGATACCATAGGAATTTGAAGCAAATAGGGACAATGCACACAAAGAAGAGAAAGAAAAGCTTTAAAAAAGTATAATCAATATATTTAAGAAAACAAGAGAAGATTGTACATCCAAGAAATGGGAGTAAGAATCCATGAAAAGAAAGAGAATAATTAAGGAATTTTTTAGGAATTAAGCCAAATTTTTAATAATAGGTTAGGAAAATAAAATTGAGTGAATCTCCCAGAAGTTATTCCAGAGGGAACAGAGAAAACCAAGGGGAGGAAATTCTCAAAGAGGTAACACAAGAAACTTTCCTGGAACTGAAGAACATGAATCTCTAGAGAAAAAGGGCCCATATAATGAAGAAAGACTCTCACCAATGTTTATTATTGTAAAATTTCAAAACACCAGTATAAAAAAAAGGTTGTTCAGTAACAATATGAATGCTAGACAGTAGTGTAGCAATGCCTTCAAAATTCTGAAAGAAAATTATTTTCAACTAAAACTTGTATACCCAATCTGGTAATCAAATGTAAGATTAAATTAAAGACAATTCAAACATGCAAGAATTTTAACTTTTTGCCTCCTATACACTGTTTTCCAGGAAGCCACTGGAGGATATCCTTCAGCAACACGAGAGAGAAAGAGGAAGACATGGATTTCAGAAAGCAGAGACTCCAACACATGAGAGCAATGAAGGCAAGTCCAGGTTGACAGATATGCAGCAGCCTAGAAAGCAACTAGTCCAGGTGGAAACAAGAGGAAAGATGGCTTCAGGAGGGATGTCTCAGGGCAGGAGCTTGAACAGTCCTAGTGTTTAGAATTGTGTTTCAATATATTGGTTTTTAATTGATAAGTATATGACCAAAAAAGATAGTGATGAATACATAGAAAATTAGAAAATTTTAAAGGAGACAATTATTAATTCCAGGAAAATATTGCTGACTTGTTTCTGTCAGCAGTAATTTTATAAGAAAGAACATGATTTCATAAATTTGATTACTGAATTAACTAAATAGCATTATACAATTTGTTGGAGAGTATGAGTGAAGAGGCTGTCCTTTCTCCACTGTACATCCCTGCCTCCTTTATCAAAGATAAGGTGTCAGAGGAGAGTATTAAAGAGTTAAAACCTCCATTACCATGATAAGACATCAGTAGACAATATCAAATTTTGAAAAATTGAGATTGGCAGAAGGTGGGGAAGGGTCAGAAACTGATAATTTTTTGATAAAGCTTTGAGTCCCCTTTGGGGGCATTGGTGGGTGGGTTAATGTATTACCTTAACAAAAACATAATTTAATTTTCTAAAAAGTGACTGAGCAATGGAAAAACTAGTGTGATGGTACAATGGGAGGCAAGAAACTCAGGTCTAATCCCAGTCCAGCCAACTCCAAAAGACTGTGGCTGTCTCTTCATTTCCATTTCCTTATTGGAGGCCAGGGCTTTAAAATGTTCTCTCAATTTGATGCTTACGTGGTCAAATCTGCCCTTATTCAGTGAGGCAATATCTAGGGTCTCCCTTATAATCATTCACTGGCTGATGAGAAAAAAGTCCCAAATGAACAGCTTCTTTTCCAGGATTTTAACTAGCCAGAAATAAAACACATTCTGCTCTGACCCAGAGACTTTCAATGCTAGAGACCTACAAGAAATAAAGCGTTACCAGGTAGTAAAAGGAATGTAGTACTCTGACAAGCTCTTAATTGACTCAGTAAGTTATGAAGATTTTAGGCAACAATTTACCCTGTTCTTAAATTTTTTAAGTAGTTGCCATAGCAACACCTAGACACAGCATATGGTATGTCTGGTACCTCCAAGATAACAGAGCAGATTCTTGATGGATTTTCCTTACAATATGTTGTGAACTTTTGTACTTTTTAGTGTTTCAGTGGCCAGTGTTAAAAGGTGCCAGTATTGTTTGATATTATCTAAATACTTTGAAGCCTATATTAATGCGCTTGTCATTTGCAAAAAACAAACTTTTAGTGCTTCCCACATCCCTTAATATCTTTTCTTCATAAAAAATAATAATTACAAATTAGTAGAAAAACAAGCAAATGAACAGATAATTTTAAAAGAGTAAGTGTAAATAGAGAATAAGTCATATGGCAAATGTCCTGCTCAGTTACAGGGAAAGGAAGGAAAATTAAAACTAGGTACTGTTTTTCCACTTACCAGATTGGAGGAAGGGAGAAGTTTAAATTGGTACTGCCATTCTGGTGGGTAATTTGGGATTATAAATTCAAAGGATTTAAGATGTCCTTGCCATTTGACCTAAATTTCACTGCTACAGGTCTATCCTAAAGACTTGTTTTTCTAAATATGCAAACGTTTCTGAAGAATTATTTATAATAGTTAAAAATAGAAATACTCTTAATATACAACAAGAAGAAGTTTGAAATTAAAAATTATGTAAGCATTCTCCTCTTATTGGGCATTTAGGGGGGTTTTTTTGTTTTGTTTTTTTGTTTTTTTTGGCTGCGCCACACAGCATGTGGAATCTTAATTCCTAATCAGGAATTGAACCCTCGCCCCCTGCATTGGAAGCACGGAGTCTTAACCACTGAACCACCAGGGAAGTCCTGGGCATTTAGCTTTGATGTAATGTTTTTCTATTACAAATTTTACTGCTATAAGTTATGATATATTTTTATTATAAATTATGGCACTATAATAAATTATAGTACATTTGAATATATATGTACTATATATACATGTAGTAAATTAAAAACAGGCTTTTAAACAATATTGGCAAAATGAAAAAATTAATTTATACTGTATTTGTAATGTACTTTATGTATGCAATCATAGAAAAAAGCACAGAAGGATTTATCCACCCAAAAATAAAGTGGCTGTGATGGACACCATAAACTGACCCTGAATGAGTGATGCTCTTGCATATCCCCTATCCTTGAGTGCAGGCAGAACTGATGACTTGCTTCTAACCAATAGAATATGGCAAAGGTGATGGATGTGATGTCACTTTCATGATGATGTTACATTGTATAAGATTCTATTTTAGCAGACTGGAAAGAAAGATTATCCTGCTGGCTTTGAAAATTCAAGCTGCCATGTGGCAAGGAACTGTGGGCAGCTTTTCGGAACTACAGGCAGTTTCTGGGGCCTGAACAGAGCCTCCAGCCAACAGTCAGTAAGAAGCCAGGGCCCTCAGTCATACAACTGCAAAGAAGTGAATTCTGCTAACAACCTGAATGAGTCTGGAACCAGATTTTTTCCCTAGATGAGCCTCCGGATGTGAACACAACCCAGCCAACACTTTGACTGCCTAGTGAGCCCCTGAAGCAGAAAACCCAGCTATGCTGTGCCAGGACTTCTGACCTACAGAAACTGTGAGAAAACAAATGTGTGTTGTTGTTTTAAACTGCTACATTTGTGATAATTTATTATGCAGCACAGAAAACTAATACAGTGGCTGTCTCTAGAAAGGAGATTTTTTTTTTTACATATTTGCCTTTCTTATTTGTACTTTGCTAAATTTTCTAAAATGTTATAATAAGAATTTCATTGCTTTTAAAATCAAAAGATGTTATTTTGAACAAATCATCTGGAAGCAAAAAATAAGTGTGCTCTGTAATTTTTTAACTGATTTTGAATTTGGCAAAAGTACATTTTTTAAAGTGTACAATGAAAATATAGCACCAAGATTACCCCAGATTTCTATTTTTTAAATGATCTTAACAGAATATTTTATTTAAATCATGTTAACATAGACTGTTTCTGAAATTTTAAGCTTTCTATATTTAATAATGCCTGCTGGGAGAAAAAAAGAAATCATACTTTTAAATTTCCTTTCCAATTTTGACCATGATTTAAAATGGAAAAAGTTATGTTGATTGTGGCTAAATGTTCTCATTTTTATAGGCCATTATGCACTTTAAATTCTCTGTTGGCATTTTAATTTCATTTTACAAAATAAATCCCAACTGACAACAGAATAAAGCAAATTCTAAGTCAACTAAGCAAAAAAGTGTCACTGCAAACAGAAAGAACTTTGCAAACTGAAGCAACATTTCATATGGCTCCTGAACCTAAATTTCCAAAGTTTCAACAGGAAAAAAAAAATGTGCATGTATGTTGGGGGGCAAGTATTGACAAATGAAACAACTTACTGTTTACAACATGATGTTACTATTTCACTGTGTGCATTAACGTAAATTTACTATTGTAGGAAGTTCTTGCACAAGAAGATGAAAATTGCTCTAACTATTTAAGTAAGTTTTAGGAAATTACCAAAATTCCATTTATCTGACCCCTAGACTGCTCAGCTTACTGTCATTAGAATAATGAATAATTAGAATTTAGGAATTCTTTGATTATCTGATAGGATTTGCAAAACTTTTGTCTTTAGTGGAAACCTAATTACTAACAATAATTACTAATTATCTTTATCTGTCTTTAGCATTTTTACATTGTACATCTGTGAGAGGAAGTTCATAGAGAAGTGGAAGGGCATAGGTCCATGAATAAGACGATTCATTGAGCTACACTGGGAATGGAGAATTTCAGAAGATTTCTTCTCAGACTGAAGTCCTTTGGGCAAACTCTCCCCTAAGTCAATTGTCAAGACATCATGGAAACTTTCCTGAGTCTTGAGTTGTCCCTGAGATTCTGGTTCTGGGAGAAATTTCCTCTCCAAACCTTTCCATCCACCAGGAGCTATATATAAGTTGAGTTTTCAGTTGAGGTAAAGGAAAAATTCAGCTTTTTCTGCCTTCCTGTGTAGGGAAAAAATCCAGTTCTTCTCTACTGTGTCTTTCTTTCCTGTGTGTTTCCTTTACTACTCACACAGAACACTCACTTCTGACACTTCTGGTCAACAAATATGTGAAGGTTTTTCCCCACACCAAGCAATTCTCTGTGACACCAGCTGGATATCATACAATTTAACTCAATTCTGACACTGTCCACTTGGATTGTGTCAGATCCCACAGGTTAAGTAAGAGCTTAGTCCTATAAGACTGCCCCTGCCCCATACACTCACATATACACTTCAGATACCACTCACAAGCCCAGATTGTCATCTTTGCTTCTGACCAACTGGCTATAGATCAGAGGTTTCAAAGACCCCCTCCTTGGGTTGGATTAATTTGCTAGAGTGGCTCACAGAACTCAGGGAAACACTTACTTATGTTTATCATTTTATTAAGGGATTTGATAACAGATACAGATGAACAGCCAGATGAAGAGATACATAGGGCAAGGTCTGGGAGGGTCCAAGTGCAAGAGTGTCTGTCCCTGAGGGGGTGGGGGTGTCACCCTCCCTGTGTGGATTTGTTCACCAACCTGGAAGCTCTCCAGACCCCATACTTTTGGTATTTATGGCAGCTTCATCACATAGACATGATCAATCACTAACTCCATTTTCAGGCCTTATCCTATCTCAAGAGAATGGGTGCAGGGCTGAAAATTCTAAGCTTCTAATCATGGCTTGGTCTTTTCAGTGACCATACCTCATCCAGGAGCCATCCAGGAGCCCACTCAGAGTCATGTCATTAGAACAAAAGGCACTCCTATCACCCAGGAAATTACAAGGGTTTCAGGAGCTCTGTGTCAGGAACAGAGGTCAAAGAACAATATTAGAACAAGAGCTGCTCTTAGTGTTTTTATCATTTAGGAAATTAGAAGGATTTCAGGAGTTCTGTATGAGGAACCAGAGGCAGAGACCAATATATATTTTCTATTATCTCACAGTTGGAGACAGCCTGGCCATTAGCCTGGGAATCTAATTCACATAGTACATGAGCAGCAATTTTGACTGTTCCCAAACTCTCATGGATTAGTCTCAGTCTTAATCTATGTTCTCACCTGCTCTGAACTGGACTCCTCCTTCTCACATGTATTTGTGCTACATCTCAAATTCTTCTACTTATGTTTCTAAGTAATATAGTTTCACCAGTATAGAATTTATAGTGACCACTTGGTGACCTTTAGATATGAATAAAATTGTTCATTTGAAGGGCCTCATAGAACCAAAAGGCAACAAAATACCAACGTGCCAAAGGTCTCCATGTTTTCATTGGTATAAGGAAGGATTCTGAGGGAATTTAGATTCCAGAATTTATTTCCAGAATTTATTAAGAGATTCCTTGGCCAAGGCAAAAGAAAAATTTGAAAAAATTAAAACTAGCTGTCCTCAAGACATTCCAAATCTCAACTTGAAGTGATGACTTTTATCCCACTGGTCTTCCTTCATCCTGTGCTCCTGCATATATCATTCTGTCCCTATCTCTCTTTCTGACCTACTTCCCTTCCTATCTGGTCAGCCAGTAACACCCAAATCTCAATTACCTCTTAAAACTAAACCTCCCTCAAAACAGGAAAATCCCTCAGGGTTGATTATATATTCTGCTAATATTTTAAATGGAGAGCCATTGTCAAAGACTTCCCAAAGCCTAGTCTAGATGGAGAGAAATATACAGAGGAATTTAGTATAGTTTTGGGAATATATACTTCCTAGCTCCTAGATCTGTAACAAGTGGTTCATATATTTGTGGAAACCTCAGATGCACAGGATGGAAAAGGTAGAATAGGAAGACCCTGAGGGTAACTTAAGGACTCTAAACTTCTCAACTTCATAGATAACCCAAGAAGTTTAGAAAATCTGTAGATGTTAGAGAAGACTTTTTGGAGACTCTCAAAAGCATTACCTGTAAAAATAGTTTGGACTCTAATTCAGTCCTGTAAGCAAAGTAAGGGTGAGTCCATTGAAGAGTGCTGGTGTAACTCTCAAGAAGGTCCCTTGGTGGCACCAGATGTTCTCAATTTGAACCTTACAAAATTTTTTCATGAAATTATCCACCACAGTTAGGACAAAATTTACTGTGTAATTCAGCAGTTAATGATGGGGGCTGAGACTCAGCCAGATGGAGGTCTGACTTCCATGTCTGCCACTTATTAAAAGTGTGACTGGGGACAACATCTCACCTTTTCTCTCTGTCTTTCAAGACACTACTAAGACTCTGTCAAGGGAGTGATCACCCTTCCTACAGTAAACTCAGCTGTGTTTTATTAGTAGGCTATTTTGGTTGTATTTGAGGGGAGCTAACATTCAAGTACCTTAAAGATTTTTAGTTTGTTTTAGTAAAATAGAAGTATGATGACACAGCAGAAGATCCTGAGCCATGCCTAAGCATTAGATTGGTAATGTTCATGCATAAACAAGATAGATATAATTCAATTTAAAGCTAGAATTGAAAATTCCTCATTTAAAAAAAGAGTACGCAGAAGAATTAAATCAACATGTTTACCAATTGTCCCCCAGGTAATATCGATATTGTATTCTAGAAGTAGTAATTTTAGATGCTGAGCAAAATTATTTTAAAGTGTGATGTAAAGGCTTCTCACTCATGAGTCAGCTCATGTAATTATTACAGGAAAGTAAATGGATGAATACATAAACAGCCACAATGAACTAAACACTACAGGTAGCATAACAATAGTGCTTCAATATCCTAAAGTAGACAGTATGTGAAAATAGACATTTCCTTTTATGTTGCCCACTTTTCTTTAGAAGATGCTTATTCACAAAAATTTTCTTGGAAAGTAAGGAGGAAATATTTTCTCTGATATTTGCACCAAGAGCTTCCAGTTCCTCTTGAGAAGTGAGCTAGTCACCAGTCAACCCTGGAAAAACTAAAGAAGCCAGAAGAATAGGAAAACTAGTAAAAATAAGAGGAAGAAAATGAAGCCATGAGAAATCCTAGGATAGACTGAAGGTAGTTGTCAACAGAGTAAGGAAAGGTGATGAAAGCCTGTGGCAGAAAGTGGCAAGGAGGCCCTGAAAGGAAAGGCTAGAAGTATCAAACAAACTCAGCCAGGAAGAGGAACATGTATCCTAGAGGAAACTCACTGAGTACTCTAGTGAGGGAGAAAAGTCAGGGGTTTTAAATGCTAGGAAGGGGAGAGGGAAGACAGTTTATGGCTGTTAAGCTAATTAAGGATTGAAAAGAATCTCTGAGTCTGTAAACTGTAGGGAAGGAAAAACAACGTTTCCTCTACCCTTCTAATTTCTTGGCTGAGACATCCCTCCAAAATAAAAGAGAGATTAACAGGAGAAAAGCCCACAGAAGTTTAATGCCAGGTATACCTCTGTATGTAGACACCCAGGAAAACTGAATAGCTCCCTGAAATGGCCCAAACCACCACCTTAAATACCTTCTTCAACTAAAGACAAAAGAAGATTTTGGGGGGTGGAGGGGGAGGGAGGCTAGTTATGGGAGGTTACCAAGAAAAGCACAGTAAACAAGGGAGTGGTTGGTATGCATATTTAAGTCTCTGCCTTACCCATTGATAAGAGTTTCTGGAAATGTAGTCATCCTCTTCCTGATATTCTTACAAATAGGGACTTCCTTATGAATATAAATTTTCCCTCACAAAAGAGCAACTTCTACTCTGTTTTCAGAACTTTCCTATGTCTGCTGTTTCTTAAAAATAATCAGCTTAAAATAATCTTTATGCCAAAGAAGATATTTTGGGGTGGCATATTCTGTTCCCCTTCAATACAATTGATTAAATAAGCCCCACTGTTTATTAGGAAAGTGTCTTCCGTCAGACCTAGTCATGGGGGGAGGAGAGTGACACTCAGTGTTCATGGTCCTTAATCAGCTTCAGCTGGTTAGAACCACTCATAAAGAAACACAACAGTCAAATTAACAGGAGAAAAACAATTTAAATTATGTATGGGATCCTCACAAAAATATGAGACACCAAAAGTCAGCCAAGCAATGGAGCGCATACCATCCTGAGCTAAGAAAAGGGATAGAGGTCTAGGGCTTCAAAGGGGAGGAAGGGAATTCACAGGAAGATGAGAAGAGGAAATGTTTGATAAAAAAGTTTGCCCTGCCTTGCAGATGAATCTCTCAAATGAAGGGTGACCTCTGCTCTCCTCCCGGCACAGACCCCCTTCTAATATAAATTTTCCTTACAAAAGAGTAACTTGACTCTGTTTTCAGAGATTCTCCTGTGTCTTCAATTTCTCAAAATAATCAGCTCAGAATAATTCTTATGCCGAAGAGGCATATTTTGGCGTGTCATATTCTACTCCCCTTCAGCTCAAAGGCTAGAATATCTAGACATCTAAGGAGATCAACCACTATAATAAAAGTCAACAAAGTGGAGATATTGGAACAGACATAACAAGAATATAAAATAAAGATAATAAATAGACTTAAAAAGATAAGGTTATAAAATAATATAAAAAGATAAGGTTATAAATAATATAAAACAGAAACAAGAAGTTATTTTTTTTAAAAAGCTGCACCAGTGCCTTAAAAGTGAACACTAGAGGTTTGCCAAAAATATGACCAACATTAGCTCCTTAAAGATCAATTCCATTTTAGGGAATACAGATATAGCATGTTATTTTACTTTTTATCTAGTCACACTGTGGTGTTTTGGATAATTTAGTTGAGAGATAAAATTTTAAAACTACTAGAATTGTAGGTCACAGACAGGATTGAGAAATTCTGTTTAGATTATTTTTGCTTCCCACTCCCTCTATATCTTGGAGTGAAGGGAGGGAGGGAGGGAGGAAGGAAGGAAGGAAGGGAGGGAGGGAGGGAGGGAAGAAGAAAAGGGAAGGTAAGGAGGGAGGGAGGAAGGAAAGACAAAGAATGTCACCTGCCATTTCAGTAAACAAAGGATGTTGTGGCCATATAGCCATCAATCACTGCAGCCACCCCTGAAGGTGCACCCTGAGGGGAACTCAGGATGGAGAAAAACAGGATACTGGCCCTAGGTAGTTAAGGTGCATATCAAAGGAATACTTTCAATAAGCCCAGACTCTTGCATCTTCCCATACATAGAAAAATGTTTAAATTCATTAACTTGAGATGTCTGATTTTCTATAATTAGCACTAATCTTTTGATGTTTGACTACCTGGTTTTTTTTTGTTTTGTTTTGTTTTGTTTTTTTGCAAAAACTCCTATATATCCTTGTTCCTCCCTTATCTCTTTGGAACAGTCCCTCAGAGCTATCTGAGAGGCTGTATCGCAGGCTTACATTCTCAGTAAGTTTGCCGAATAACACATAATTCTCAACTTTTAGGTTGTGCTTTTTTTTTTTCAGTCAACAGAAGGAAGGGAGGGAGGGAAAAAAAAGAAAAGTCTTGCTGACATCTATCTGAAAAAAAGACCCGAGAATCAAAATATGTTTTCTGTATTTTCTATATTGAAAGCATATTGCTTTTATAAGAGAAGGAAACTTTATTTTTAGCAAAGAATCAGGGTTTCTTCTTCCTTGGAAATGAGAGAGACCATTTAGTTGTAACAGTCCATTGATCACAGATTTTATCTAAACCTGCTGCCACTACAAATCAATGCTAAGTGAGCAATAGGTAATGTTTCCCCATGCCCATATTTGATTTCTACGATTACATTCATCTAAACCAATATTCACACACTGCAATGCACCAATGTAAGGAAGCCTTTGCTTTTTTGTTTTATTTTTTGAATTGAACTCTCAATTTGTGCTCCACTCTGCATAAATGATCCATAGGAAAACCACACAACACTTTTATACATAATTTCCTTTAAAATGTGATTTGAAATGACTAAAATTTTTATCAGTGGAAAATGCCAGTAGGATTGCATAAGGAAAATCCAGAGATACATGTAACAAATCAAGAGTGTTAAGTAGGAAAAACTGTACGTGTAATGACTCTGAAATATGATACAAATAAAAACCTAATTCTGTTCAGGAATCTTTCTTTAAAGAGCTTCTGATTCCCATACAGATAATTTGGATGATGATAAAGCAACACTGAACTCCTAACCTTCTCTTTCCATGCTCCAATCTGGGCCTCTTTCAGGGTTCCCCATCTTAGTGACTGACATCTCTTCAAGGATAGAAGTCATCTGTGACTCCCTCCTTCAGCCCCATATCCAATCCATCCTCAAGTCCTGTGGGTTTGCCTCTGGGATCTCTTTCAAATCTTCCATTATTGCCTCTCTCCACTGCCCCCATTCTAGAGCAAGCTGTTACCATCTCTGGCTTGGACTACTGCAGTAATCTAAATTGTCTCCTGGGATCCACTGGCTCATTCTTCAACCTATTCTCCAAAGTGCAATCAAAGAGGATTTTTTTCTGATTCCAGTCTGATATAACCCACCTCCCCTAATCTTGCTGTCAAAAATTGTGTTTAAAATAAACATTTAGGCTAAGAAATTAAAAGCTAAGTATTTCCTTTCCAGGCAAAAAACACCTTCAAGTTAAGAAATCCACTGGGAGGTGGAGTAGAATCAGAAGCACCATAAAGGACTCATGATGTTCATACTAATTAAGCATTGAAAACTAGCTCTCTGGATTGAATAAAATGAGTCTATAGGTCTTTAGGTACTTGGTTAAAACAAATGAGTTCCATTCATTGTTTATTAATCAGAAAAGAGTCTTCTGTTAAGTCCAGAAAGAGTCTGATACCCTAGGGGTATCTCAAGTTCATGGCCTTTTCAGCTTCACCCAGTTAGAACAGCTATAATCAAACAGTCAGTTTTAATATCTCTCAAGAAAGTATTGCTATTTGAGGAAAAATTTCTTTTTATATTACTCCTTCATTCCCACTCCCAATATTTCAGTCTTCCCATTATTCTATAATTTGATCCTTTTTACTTCTCCAGCCTAATCATGGTCCTCTTTAAGCCCTGACCACGCTGGCCTTGTCTCCTCTGTTTCTCAAATACCTTGTGCTTCCTCTTGCTGTGCTGGTAAATACTGTTCCCACCATCCCAGTACCCTTTTAACTTAATTAATTTGGCATTCTTAAGATCTTGAGATCTTAAGATCTACGCTGAACTGTCATTTTCTTCCAGAAGTGTTCCCTGGCCCTCCAGTGCAGGTGAGACTCTTTCATTTCACACCTGCCAACAAAACTTGTTTTTTTTTCTTCAGGACCTTTATCTCAGTTGATTTGATTCATAGGTTTAGTTCATTAATGTCTGTCTCCTCTCCTTGACTAAAAGTTACCTGACATCATAGACTGTATTTCCTTTTGCTCACCATTGTATCCACCAGTATCTTCAATATGCCAAACAGAATTGGTGCTTAAAAATTTAGTGCTCTATTTACAATAGCCAAGACATGAAATCAACCTAAATGTCCATCGACAGATGAATGGATAAAGAATATGTGGTATATATATATATATATATATATATATATAATGGATTAAAATTTAAGTCTTTAATCCATTTTGAATTTAATTTTATGCATGTGTGAGAGCATAATCCAGTTTGATTCTTTTGCATGTAGCTGTCCAGTTTTTTCCAATACCATTTATTGAAGAGGCTGTCATTTCCCCATTGTATATTCTTGCCTCTGTTGTTCTAGATTAACTGGCCATAAGTGTGGGTTCATTTCTGGGCTCTCCATTCTGTTCCATTGATCTATGTGTCTGTCTTTGTGCCAGTACCATATTGTTTTGATTACTGTAGTTTTGTAATATAGTTTGAAATCAGGGAGCATGATTCCTCCAGATTTGTTCTTCTTTCTCAAGACTATTTTGGCTATTTGGGTTCTTTTATGTTTCCATATAAATTTTAGAATTATTTCTTCTAATTCTGTGAAGACTACCATTGGTATTTTGATAGTTTTTGCATTGAATTTGTAGATTGCCTTTGGTAGTATGGTCATTTTAACAGTATTAATTCTTCCAGTCCATGAATACAGTATATTTTTCCATGTTTGTGTCCCCTTTGGTTTCTTTCATCAGTGTCTTATAGTTTTCTGAGTATAGGTCTTTTACCTCCTTACTTAGATTTACTCCTAGGAATTTTTTTTTTAATGTGACTGTAAATGGGATTGTTTTCTTAATTTCCCTTTCTGATGGTTTGGTTTTAGTGTATAAAGATGCAACAGACTTCTGTATATTAATTTTGTTTCCTGAAACTGTATGAAATTAATTGATGAGCTCTAGTAGTTTTTTGATGATGTCCTTAGGATTTTCTATTTGTAGTATCATATCGTCTACAGTGACAGTTTTACTTCTACCTGTCCAATTTGGGTTCCTTTTATTTCTTTTTCTTGTTTGATTGTGGTGGCTAAGACTTCCAATATTAGTGGACATCCTTGTCTTGTTCCTGATCCCTTGACTTGTTCCTGATCTTAGAGGAAAATCTTTTAGCTTTTCACCCATGTGTATAATGTTAGCTCTGGGATTGTTATATGTGACCTTTATTATGGTGAAGTATATTCCCTCTATACCCACTTTGGTGTATACCCAATGTGGTGTATCACATTGATTGATGGTTCAAATATTGAACCATCCTTGTATTCCTGGGGTAAATCCCATCTGATCATGGTGTATGATCATTTTAATGTATTGTTAGATTTGGTTTGCTAATATTTTGTTGAGGATTTTTGCATGTGTGTTCATCAGTGATACTGGCCTATAATTTTCTTTTTTGTGATATCTTTGTCTGGTTTTGGTATCAAGGTAATGCTGGCCTCATGGAATGAGTTTGGAAGTGTTCCTTCCTCTGCAATTTTTTGGCATAGTTTGAGAAGGATGGGTGTTAGCTCTTCTCTAAATGTTTGGTAGAATTCACCTCTGAAGTCATCTGGTCCTGAACTTTTGTTTGTTGGGAGCTTTTTTATTATGATTCTATTTCATGACTGGTAATTGTTTCTGTTTCTTCCTGGCTTAGTTTTGGGAGATTGTACATTTTTAGAAAGTTGTCCATTTCTTCTAGGTTTTCCATTTTATTGACAAACAGTTGTTTGCAGTAATTTCTTATGATCCTTTGTATTTCTGTGTTGTTGGTTATAACATCTCCTTTTTCATTTCTGATTTTGTTGATTTGGGCTCTCTCTCTCTCTTTTTTTTTGATGAATATGGCTAAAGGTTTATCAATTTTGTTTATGTTTTTAAGGAGCCATCTCTTAGTTTCATTGATTTTTTTTCTCATTTTTTTTGTCTGTATCACTTATTTCTGTTCTGATCTTTATAATTTTGTTTCTTCTACTAACTGTGGGTTCTGTTTGTTCTTTTTTTTTCTAATTCCTTTAGGTGTAAAGTTACATTGTTTATTTGAGATTTTTTCTTGTTTCCTTAGGTAAGCACATATCACTATAAACTTCCCTCTTAGAACTGCTTTTGCTGTGTCCCATAGATTTTGGATTGTCATGTTTTCATTTTCATTTGTCTCCAGGTATTTTTTTATTTATTCTTTGATTTCTTCAGTGATCCATTGTTTGGTAGCATATTGTTTAGCCTCTGCATGTTTGTGTTTTCTGTAGTTTTGTCCTTGTGGTTGATCTGTAACGTTATAGCATTATGGTCAGAAAAGGCGCTCAATATGATTTCAGTTCTCTTAAATTTATTGGTACTTCTTTTGTGGTCTAGAATGTGGTCTATCCTGGAGAATGTTTCATGTGCACTTGAATGTGTATTCTTCTGCTTTTAGATGGAATGTTCTATAAATATATATCTATTAAGTCCATCTATTGTAATGTGTCATTAGGGATTGTGTTTCCTTATTGATTTTCTCTCTAGATGACCTGTCCATTAATGCAAGTGGGGTGTTAACGTCCCCTGCTATTAGCATGCTGCTGTCAATTTCTCTCTTTATATCTGTTAATATTTGCTTTATGTATTTAGGTGCTCCTATGTTGGGTGCACATATATATATACAACTGTAGTATCTTCTTCTTGGATTGATCACATGATCATTATGTAGTGTCCTTCTTTGTCTCTTGTTACTGTCTTTGTTTTAAAGTCTATTTTGTCTGATATAAGTATTGCTACTGTGGCTTTCTTCTGTTTTCCATTTGCATTTCCTTTGTCTTTAAATATGTTCTCTGCTTCTTTCTCTCTCTTCTTCTTCTTCTGGTGCCCCTGTAATGCAAATGTTAGTACTCTCTTTTTTTTTTTTTTTTTTTGCAGTATGCAGGCCTCTCACTGTTGTGGCCTTTCCCATTGTGGAGCACAGGCTCCGGACACACAGGCTCAGCGGCCATGGCTCACAAGCCCAGCCTCTCCGCGGCGTGTGGGATCCTCCTGGACCGGGGCACAAACCCACGTTCCCTGCTTCGACAGGTGGACTCCCAACCACTGCACCACCAGGGAAGCCCAAATGTTAGTACTTTTTTTTTTTTTGCGGTACGTGGGCCTTTCACTGTTGTGACCTCTCCCGCTGCGGAGCACAGGCTCCAGACGCACAGGCTCAGCGGCCATGGCTCATGGGCCCAGCCGCTCTGCAGCATGTGGGATCTTCCCAGACCGGGGCACGAACCCGTGTCCCCTGCATCGGCAGGCGGACTCTCAACCACTGTGCCACCAGGGAAGCCCTGTTAGTACTCTTGATGCTGTCGCAGAGGTCTCTTAAACTGTCCTCATTTTTTTAAATTCTTTTTTCTTTTTTCTGTTCAACTTAAGTGATTTTCATTACTCTGCCTTCTAGCTTGGTGATCCATTCCTTTGTATCATCTAATCTACTGTTGATTCCTTCTAGTGTATTTTTTAAATTTCAGTTATTGTATTCTTTATCTCTGTTTGGCTTTTTATATTTTCTAACTTTTTAAAAAAATCTTCTAACTTCTCACTCTATTCATCCAATATTCTCCCAAGTTATTTGAACATCTTTATGATCATTACCTTGAACTCTTTATTGTGTAGGTTGCTTATTTCCACTTCACTTAGTTCTTCTTCTGAGGTTTTATCTTGTTCCTTCATTTTAAACATATTTCTCTGTCTCCTAATTTGCTGTTTTTATTCCTATGTATTTAGTAATTTAGTTATATTTCCCATCCTTGGAGAAGTGGCTTGTTGTAGAAGATTTCCTGTGTGTCCCAGCAGCACAATATCCTCTGATCATCAAAGCTGTATGCTCTAGGGATGCCCCCTATGTGAGCTGCATGGGTCCTTCTTTTGTGGCAGGCTGAATACTGTGAGCAGTCTGGTATGCATGGCTGGCCCCTGGTCTAATTGCTTGCCAGGCCTTGCCTAGTGAGACAACTGATGGCTGCTAGTGGGTGGGTCCAGGTCATGGGGTGGCTGGCTGTAGAGCCCAGAGGGGTCCCAGGACTAGCGTTGGCCCACTAGTAAGTGGGGCCAGGTTCTAGGGTGGGTGGTTGTCAGGGCAAGGGTCCTGGATCTAGTGTCAGCCTGCTGATGGGCAGGGCTTGTTCCTGACATGGCTGGCTGTGGGACCTGGGATGTCCCAAAGCTGGTGTCAGCCCACTGATCAGTGGGGCTGGATCTTGGGGTGGCTGGCTGAGGGGTCAAAAGTGTCTCAGAGCTGGTGTCAGCCTGCTGGTGGGCCCAAGGTTCCTGGGGCTAGTGCCTGCCCACTGGTGGGTAAGGCTGGTGCCTGGGCCACTGCCCACCCACTGGTGGATGGAGCTGGGTCCTGCAATCTCTGGCTGCAAGGCCCTAGGGGTCCCAGGACTAGTGCCAGCACACTGGTGTGTACAGGTGGGTCATGGTCCCTTTAGTGGGCAGGACTGCATCCCAGGGTGCTGTGGGCTCAGGGGGTGTTAAGGCAGCCAGCCTGCTGGTAGGTGGGGCTGTGTCCCCACCCAGCTAGTTGCTTGGATTGGCCTGAGGCATCCTAGTACTGGTGCAACAGGCTGGTAAGCAGGGCCGGGTGCTGGCACTAATAAGCTAGAGGGATAATTCCAAAATGGTGCTTGCCAGCACCAGTGTCCTCATGATAGAACAAACTCCCCAAAACAGCTGCCACCAGTGTCTGTGTCCCTAGCATGAGTTCCAGTTACCTCCTGCCTCTCCAGGAGGCTCTCCAAGATCAGCAAGTGAGTCTGACCCAGGCTCTTTTCAAATTACTACTTCTGCCCTGGGTCCTGAAGCATGTGAGATTTTGTGTATGCTCTTTAAGAGTGGAGACTCTAGGGACTTCCTTGGTGGTCCAGTGGTTAAGAATCCGCCTTCCAATGCAGGGGATGTGGGTTCAATCCCTGGTCATAAAACTAAGATCCCACATGCCATGGGGCAACTAAGCCTGCACGCTCTAGAGCCCATGCACCGCAACTAGAGAGTCCACATGCTCTGGAGCTTGTGCACCACAACAAGAGAGAAGACTGCGTGCCACAATGAAGGGCCTGCACACTACAAGGAAAGATCCCACACGCTGCAACAAAGATCCCACATACCTCAACTAAGACCCGATGCAGCCAAATAAATAAATAAACAAATAAATATTTAAAAAGAGAAAGAAAAGAGTGGAGTCTCTATTTCCCATAGCCCTCTGGCTCTCCTGAAAGTAAGCACCAAGTCTTCTGGAGAATCATCTTTTCAGTGCAAGACCCCTAAGCTGGGGAGCCCGATGTGGGGTTTGGACCTCTTGTTCCTTGGGAAGAACATCTGCAATTGTAATTATCCTCCCGTTTGTGGATCACCTGCCTCAGGGTATGGGTCTTGACTATACTGTGTCTCTGCCCCTCCTATCCATCTCATTGTGGTTCCTTCTTTATATATTTAGTTGTAGAAGATCTTTTCTGCTAGATTCCAGTCTTTCTCATCAATTAGTTGCTCTGTAAATAGTTTTAATTTTGGTGTGCCTATGGGAGGAGGTGAGCTCAGGGTCTTCCTACTCTGACATCTTGGCTGCATCCCTTCATTTATTTTCCTAAAGCTGCCATTAACTTGGGATCTTGAGAAGTCGTTCTTAGACTATTCCACCACCTACGTTACCTGATGTCATCTTTCCAAGTCCTGTTCCCAAGCACAGGGTGGTTATATTTAAGTCTAAGTATAGACTTAAGTCTAAGTACCGGCCTAAATACCCAATTGCGTTATTTTTCATCAGTTGACTTCACAACTTTAGTGTTAATTAAATGTAGCTGTTTTTGTCCTTGTGCCTTTTGTTTCTAAAAGCTTTAGCTTTTTAAATTTATTTATTTATTTTTGGCTGCATTGGGTCTTTGTTGCTGTGCACGGGCTTTCTCTAGTTGCAGCGAGCGGGGGCTACTCTTTGTTGTGGAGTGCAGGCTTCTCACTGCGGTGGCTTCTTTTGTTGCGGAACACGGGCTCCAGGTGCACGGGCTTCAGTAGTGTGGCACACAGGCTCAGTAGTTGTAGCTTATGGGCTAAGAGCACAGGCTCAGTAGTTGTGGTGCACGGGCTTAGTTGCTCCGCGGCATGTGGGATCTTCCCAGACCAGG
This sequence comes from Neophocaena asiaeorientalis asiaeorientalis, assembly GCF_003031525.2. Classification (NCBI taxonomy): domain Eukaryota; kingdom Metazoa; phylum Chordata; class Mammalia; order Artiodactyla; family Phocoenidae; genus Neophocaena; species Neophocaena asiaeorientalis. The sequence goes on along the minus strand of NW_020175825.1, from coordinate 1,108,877 downwards.
GTTTGAACCCATGTCCCCTGCACCGGCAGACGGATTCTCAACCACTGTGCCACCAGGGAAGTCCCTAGTTTTTTGTGTTTCTTTTAAACCAAAGCAAGCCCATTCTCTAAAAACAGTTTTATGTAAATATGCTTTCATTAATGTAGTGATTATCTGATACAAATGGACTTAAGAGAGAAAAAGGATGCCTGAAGGTTTATAAAGCACTAATAACACTAAAACAATTGTAAAATACTTGAAGCTCAAAATACTGTTTGAGTTTATGGAGTAGTTCTTTACAACCAGAATTGTGTTGTAACAGGAGGAAATTAAAGTATACACTTTATTAAGCTGTCATCTTCCAGTACTTACTATCATTATAGTTTGTCACATTTTAGAAACTGCATTACTGTTACACATGAGAAATTAAACTGAAGCTTATTCCAACTCCCTCCTAAATGACGTCTTAGTCCATTTGGGCTGCTATAACAAAATACCATGCTAGGTAGCTTATAAACAACAGAAATTTATTTCTCAGTTCTGGAGAATGGAAGTCTGAAAACAGGTTGCTAGCATGGTCAAGTGAGGGCCCTATTCTGGGTTGCAGACTTCTTGTTTCCTTGCATGACTGAAGGGGCAAGGGAGCTCTATGAGGTCTCTCTTATAAGAGCACTGATCTGAGTCGTGAGGACTCTACCCTAATGACCTAAGCATCTCCCAGAGTTCCCACCTCCTAATACCATCACACTGTGCATTAAGATTTCAACATATGAATAGGGAGAGGGACACAAATGTTGAGAACATAGCAGACAGTGAAGGAAAACAGCATGCAAAGACAAAGAGAAAAGATGAGATAGACAAGAGCTCGGAAGCTAGAAAGAAAATGGATGATGATACTGATTTAGCAGGCCAAAGACAGTATAAACTTAAGCTTGGAGGAGGAAGCCCATAAGCAGCAAGTTGGTTCTGACTCTCCCTCAGAACCCCTGATAGGCTTGGGAATTAGAAGCACCTGGAACTTTGCAAGTGGTACAGTATAAGGCTAAGGACTAGAGAATCTGTTGAAGGATAAGTAGCAATGAGATTCCCAGATCTCCTCCCCAAGGAGCAAGATGAGTTCCTCTCTCCCACCCTGGCAGAAATTATTCTCTGGGGAAGTTAAAGCTAAAAAACTCCAGTGTTGGGTCATCAGAAACTGCTAAGGGCAGAGGTGCCGTAATTAAATCAGAGAAATTAACTAAAAGTCCACACACAAAATTGTAAAACCCATAACTCCCCTCTCCCACTTGACTCCCAGAACATTGGCAACAAACTTTATAGCCTCCACCACGAGAAATTGGAAGAAAGTGACCAGTCCTATAGAAACTGTCTCTTAAGCGCCCCTCAAAGAAAGGGTCAATGCACACCCTACTATCTTACTCCAGTCAGCAAACACCAACCACAAAATTTAGAACATCCTGTCAACATTAGAGTGCATCCTTCTCATGTGGACAACCAAGGAGTGTTTGTCAAAATTCTATGACTCTTTCAAGGCCCTCTCAAATGTTTTTTTCTCTTTCTCCATGAGGTTTTCCCTGAGCCATCAATTTAATGTGACATTAACTATAATCTACCTTGCTATGTAGTTATTCTGTTTCAACACTTCTCAGATGAGTGCAGGTACATGTCCCTATATCGTTACCTCCTAAACAGTAATTTACATAGCCCTGTTTTCCTCAAACTTAACATGTCCAAAACTGAACCCATTATTCTGCCTTCCAAACCCAAGTTCCCTCTCTCACCAAGTGACACTTCCATCTCCCCATTACCCTTGTCAGAAACCTAGCCTCTCATCTACTTCTTCATATATAATCTTTCAACAAATTCTGCTCATTCTACCTTTTATATGTATCTCAAATACATCTCTCTATCTCCAGTCCCTTACTGAAAATACTTCAGTGGCTCCCCATCTCACTTAGAATAAAATCTGAGCTTCTTAAAAAGCCTGATGATACCCTGCACAATCTGGTTTCTGCCTTGCTTTTCAGCTTCAAAGACCCCACACTCTCTAGAAACAGAAACTTTGCAAGACTTCTTCCCTCTACTCAGAATGTTTTCCCTCCTACTCCTCTGGCTAACTGCTACTCATCCCTTAAGTCTCAGAGAGGACTTGCCCCACCAGAGTATATCAGGTACACCTATTATCCTTTTGCACGGCACCCCATACTTTCCCTTTAGAGCATTTATCTTTTGTAGCTAATATGTATACTGTAAGATTATTTATTTAATATCTACCTCATCTATGACTCTGCAAACTCCATGAAAGTAGGACTATAGGGGTTTTGCTTGTTATTGTATTCCCAGCACAGAGCATAGTGTATAATAGGCTCTCAAACATTTGTTGAATAAACAAGTGACTATTCATTGAATGAATTGATGATTTGTAATTTACTTGAAAGCCCAGTGCCTGGTGAGTACAGGAATGGAAAAAAATCATCAAGCAGGAGAGACATTATCAAAATAGAATCTTTGCTGCATGGCAACAGAATGGATATGAAAAACAAAAGAAGAATGAAATATGGATCTTAGGTCCTCTGATGACTCAGATATAAGTGGGCTGGGGAAAGGACAGGGCCACTGAAATAAGTAGGAAAATTAGAAAGAGGTGTTGTTTGGATAAGGAGATAGTGAATTTAGACACGTTGAGTTAGAGGAGCTAATTTCATCTAGGTTGAAACTGTAAGCAAGTAATTAGCAATATAGATCTCTAACTCTGAAAAGAGTCTGAGATTAGAGATACATCCATTTTGGAGTCATTTTAATGGTGTCAAATACTCCATCTACAGTTCTTTCGAGCAGATATATACTCTCAGTGCATCCTGGACTTAACTTTTGTATATCTTCTCACACTTGCAGTAGCTTGTTCAGTGCTGGTCTTCCCCACACTCAGCTATAAGTTCCATAAAGACAATATTGCTCTTTTCTTAGGAAAGACCCACTAGACTTCCAACAGTGTAGGGACTCTGGGAACAGAGTAATCAGGAAAGGCAGACCTCAAGTTGTTGAATGGAGAAATGCCCCTTTTCTCCAGTGGCAGTGATGGCAACCACACTAGAAAAATTTCTGTTTCACAGTGGCCCAGCACTCTTCCACCAAAGCAATGAACAAATTATTTTAAAGCATTTAGTTGGCTTGTAGACAGTTGTAATTAAAATTTGTGGTTCTCATTCGAGTAGCTTCTCTCTCTGTTATACAACTGCAACATGCACTTCTACTAAATATCTACCTCAATCTACCCTAATATGAAACAGATTATCCCACTATCTCAGGTATGTTATGGATGTAAATTTGCCACTTTTGAAAGTGCTTTAAAGCTTTGAGATACAATCTGATGTGCAGAATCCAAGAAGGCTTAGACTTTGAAAGTATCCACCCATAGAGGTCTGCTGAGATCTTCTCCCTCCATTTCTTACTTAAAAAGATTTATATCTTGTCAAGGTCATTAAAATTCGTTCTGAAATTCGAGTTGCAGACTATTTGATTGTGTTATATGGATACAGCTCAAAGAACTTCCCCAGAAGTTCTCCAGGGGACAACAGTCTTTATGATTAATACATCTGCTATTTACAGATAATATAGTAACACTGTGACCTTACTTTTTTTTACAAACTTAAAAAAAATTAATTAATGTATTTATTTTTGGCTACATTGGGTATTCGTTGCTGCACACGGGCTCTCTCTAGCTGCGGCGGGCGGGGGCCACCCCTTGTCACAGCACGTGGGCTTGTCATTGCAGTGGCCTCTCTTGTTGCAGAACACGGGCTCCAGGCGTGCGGGCTTCAGTAGTTGTGGCTCGAGGGCTCAGTAGTTGTGGCACGTGGGCTCAGCAGCCGTGGCACAGGGGCTCAGTTGCTCTGTGGCATGTGGGACCCTCCCAGACCAGGGCTCGAACCCGTGTCCCCTGCATTGGGAGGCGGACTCCCAACCACTGCGCCACTAGGGAAGTCCCGACCTTATTTTTAAATTATTTAATTTGATGAAAACATATCAACATTATCTCCCTTTATTAATGATTCTACTCCTTGACTTCAGTGAAATTCACTGAAACATGTGCTTGAAGCATACAGGCACTTAACAAATATTTCCTAAAATGAACTGAGAAGTACTGTGTTACATCATTCCCCATTAATGGGAGATAAAGTAATACGGAGCCTGCCTTTAAGCAAAAATCCAAGATTCCTACCATTAACAGTAATGCAGTGCTGATCTACTTCTCATTCTGTTTTACTTTTTGTGAAGTATACTATATTGTGAAACCTAAAAATCAATGTTGAAAAACTAAATTGTATGCCTACATTATATAAATTATTATATGCCTATTTATATAAATTATGTAATTGTTCATACAGTGGGTTATTACAGAATATTACGAATTCATTATTTACAATAAACTTCTTTTCCAAAGAGTTATATAAAACACACATGGAATTACTCCATCTTTAGTTTTTCCCCCCACAGTATAAATCATTTTTCTCTGCCTAAAATGTAACTATCTCTCTAGCAGGTTAATCCCAGGAGGTTTAGCAACTGCAATTACTGCATTTAAATATTCCGCATATCTGTCAAGACTTAAAAGAATTCGGTGGTGTCAGTTTAAATATAAATATATATAATTCTAGTTAATCATCACTTAAGGCAGTTTTGAAAACCACGTTACTTACTGCTGCAAATTTCAATGTTATATTGTGTATGTTGTGCAGTTTGCTATATTGCAACTCCCCCTATTGATTTATTGGTTAAGAAAATGTCCATACTGATTCTGCCAGGCATAAGTGTTCTCTTTATACAGAAAATACATAGTTTCTCACCGAGGTAAACTTGTCAGGCTCATTTCATCTAATCGTTGAAGAGAAAAGAACACCAGAAAAATCACTTTGTGCTTTACATAGTGCTCAGAGTGAGGTGGGAAATCTCATATAAATACAATATTTCAAGAAAATGCTAGCAAAACATATTACAAGCTTTTCATTTGTTTCCTCTGCTTCTAAAGGAAAGCTTTATATTTACCAGTGACCATACTAAAGGTCAATAGCTTTCATTCTTCTTTTGCCTTTTAATGTAAGTGCAGATTTTGTGCATTTTGTAATTTCATCTTATACACAGCTTCAATGACCCTGCAATGAAAATCAAGCATTTTGATGGTATAGTAACTACAGCTACATAATTTTACACTGGGATGGGTTATAGGCTTGCTATATTTACCTTTAAGTTACATTTGTTCATGTGTCTGTATTTATTTATCCTACTTGAATAGCCCTTAGGTGAAGATAAAAGTGTAATTATTTTTACAACAATGAAAGATTCAGGGTGCCAGAACCTAATATCCTAGTGCCCAGCAACCAGTGAATAACACTTCAAGGCTTTTAATCTCCATGACAACCTACCTTGCATTCTTCAATAAAATACCACTTTGCATGCATACAAACATATTCTTTATGCACACAGTCTACTTGTTAATAAATATCACCTGCATAAACACCAAAAAAAAAAACCCTTCCTTTTAAATAACTCTGAGTTCTCCCTATAAAACTAATTAATTGAACTGAGAAAGAACTTAATTTATATCTTTACATCTATAGCACACCCACACAATAAGCCACTAAAAGATTTTCTGAAATAGATGTTGAAACTGATACCTTCTTCGATGTGAAATGCTACAGAGACACTACCCCCAGAAGCCTCTTGGGTGTTGTATCAGTAATACTCTCTTGTCATGAGTAGGTAATTTCACTTTAGAGCTAGCTGTTGCTGATGTTCTAGCATGGGGAGAAATATGCTTCTATAGACTTAGGATTTTCTGTTTATTCTCTCAACTGTTAAAGACAACTCTTTAAATTTTAGGGTAAGACTGACAGGTTTGTTGATTGCTCTGGTTCTTTTTTTTTTTTTCTTTAATTGTTTTGGTTCTTGATGTCTCCTTTAGGGCACAGTTTTTGTTCACTTTGCTCCCTATTAGTTTTTTACAATCAAGAATAGATCAGGAAGAAGTGGAAGAGAAAACTTGAAACTTTCAAGGGGTGATTTCCTCTGCCCACATTACTTAAAGGTGTCAGGGTGAAAGATAAAGTAGTATCTAAAATGAGATTTGAGTGTCTCTGTTGATTTGGTTTATCCACATCTCATTTTTCAACAGAAACAGAACTGGTTTATTGCATAAAACCTTACTTTTTTAAAAAAATTAGAATTCTAAGGAGGCTTCTGCAAAGATCTTTGAAATTAGAGAAACTGATACTCACAATGTGCAGGCCATTGAAAGTTCTGACCAAGATAGATCACAATTTTTTTTTTTTTTTGCTGTACGTGGGCCTCTCACTGTTGTGGCCTCTCCCGTTGCGGAGCACAGGCTCCGGACGCGCAGGCTCAGAGGCCATGGCTCACGGGCCCAGCCGCTCCGCGGCATGTGGGATCTTCCCAGACCGGGGCACGAACCCGTGTCCCCTGCACTGGCAGGCGGACTCCCAACCACTGCGCCACCAGGGAAGCCTGATAGATCATAATTTACTTTTTAGATGATGCTCTGCTTTCTTATGAAAATTATTTCTCCTTTCATGTCTCTTTCCTTTTTTAAATGGTTTCTTTACTCTCTTGCTTACTTAGCAGACTAAGGTGCTGTTAATTACTGTACAGATCATATAAAACTCTTAGTATATTCAGAAAAAATATTTTGAATATAATAACCCCTATCTAAAAAAAGCACTTTAAAAGATACTGTAGTCTCAGCTTCTCTAAACTAAAATGATGTGGAAGCAAAGTCTAACCATGACTCCTCCTGTCTAGATAATTTCAAATAGGTTATGCTCATCACGTCCATGAACCACTCATTTTGCCTTTACCTGCACAGGATGACATGTCTATTTTGCTGTCTTTTCTACCACAATGGCAGTATCTTCAGTATCCTGAAGGCTCACTCTACTCATTATCTCACTAAACAGCCAGTGCAGAATCACAAAAGCAGTTATGCAAATACTCTAACAAACTCTAACAACCATTTTATTAAAATAAATCAATTCATTGTTTTCTTTAGATTTTACAAAACAACTAATTTCTGTAATATTTCTTGTTTTACAGTATAACTGGATTGTTTTTCCTGAATTGACTGATGATTTTGGCATATAAAAAGACTTTCAAGTGTAGTAATTATTATATGATAATGGCAGACAACCAGGCCACCTGTTTTTTCAGGGTTCTGAGAGCTTAGGCAAATAGGCACACTTTATAAAATATCATGAATCTAGTATTGTTGGGATTTGGGTAGATCTCTAAGAATGGTGGCTTTTTTGTTTACGTGACAGCACCGTCAACTGGTCTTTGACCTCCTTGAGAGTCAGCACTATGTGTCTAAATTCAAAACAGTGTCTACCACGTGAAAATATACATCACAAATGTCTGTTTAATCTAACCACATTAAATTCCAAGTGAAATCATTTTCAAGCACAACATTCTCATCATTAGGTTCTGGCACATTTCTTGCTTGGTATTGAGTTAGAAGTCTGCATTTAGAATTAAAATTGGTCCACTTAAGCAATTTCCAATCGCTTTGATTAGTGCATTAAAGCTGAGTATCAACATTTCTATTTTTGTGTCTTTAAATATTGCTATGAATAGTAATAATGCATCCTCAGCAATAGTCTCTCTTTCCCTGACACTACCGTGGTGAGAAAAGCACTACATGGTAAGACCCAGTAACTCTGAGTGAGAAGAAAATACCAGTTCTCTCACTATTTTTAAGTGAATGTAATTCTTACAAAAATATGTCCACCAAAAAAAGGTTTTATAGGCACAAAAGCCTGAAAGAAACTACGAAAATACCATGTGATTTACCTTCTGCCTTCAGGAAAAATAAAACCAAAACCAAAAACCCAGCATTCTATTATCTGAAAAGTCGTCAAAGAAGGAGGCTATAGGTAATTAATTTCATCACACATTCTAGTGCTTTGAAACACTAATATGTAACTCAAATTGCAAATAAAGCTAAAACATAAACTTACCTTTCCTGGTTTAACCCTCACTAAAACTAGTAAGATTTCTTAGGTAAGGAACAAAATAATTCTCAGGTCTCTTTGTGGCTTTGTTTATAGTGAGCCAAAGAACTGAGAGCTGCAATTGCTCTTCTCATGCCAGAATTTGCTACCGAATCAGCCAGCATTTTAATGTTTTCATTTCCAGTGAGCCATTCACCAAGGTCACTTGAGATTGAGTTTTACCAAAATGAGTGATGTATAAAGGCAGCCCTGCCCCAACTCTTGAGTCTCTATGGACTTTCTAGTTGTTGTTTATAGAACCAACTGACTACCCTTTCAGCTCATATGGAGATGCTGGTTGCCTGTACTGGTAAGTAGACTCTCTAAAGCTAAAGCCCTGATTTTTTTTTTTTTTTAATATTTTGGCCAAGCTGCTCAGCATGCTGGGATCTCAGTTCCTCGACCAGTGATCAAACCCGCGTCCCCTGCAGTGGAAGTGCGGAGTCTCAATCATTGGACCACCAGGGAAGTCCCAGGCCCTGGTTTTTAATGTTGCCAATTTTCATGATGTAAATGTGCCCACTACAGGCAGATTTCAAGCTACCAGCATGAGATCACTGAACAGGAAGTTGAGAAGAGATGCACATAATCTGTTCCTTTGATCCAGGAAAAGCAGTTCCAGCACATCACAACTGGTTGCTGAGTATGTTTTAGGGATTTTTTTGGTCTGATTATAAAGATAATTGACACACAACATTGTAAAGCAATTATACTCCGATAAAAAAAAAAAAAAAAAGAAAACAGAAGCTGCTGGAAAGGCCTATTTGCTTACAGAAATTTCCAGAGAGAAAAAAGTGAGGCCTTTGTTTGCTATTCTTTTCAAATACAGGCATCATTCGTCATTCAAACTTGGGATCAAATAGATACAAATATATTTTCAGATAAACCACCTCCTCTCCAAACTCTTGCTACTCGTACTATTAGAAAATCAGGAGTCAAACAGATTGGTATAACACAATATCTCTCACTGCTCAACCTTGCTATTTAATCTCAGAAATTTAAACAATTCAGATAATGAAAAAAAAAATTTAAAAATTAAAAAATAAAGATAATTGGCATGCTAAATTGGAAATGATTAATAGTAAAAAGAAATGGAGGAAATAGCCTAGAATTCTAAAAGCCAGAGATACTAATTAGTATGGTATGTGGTACCAGTGCCTACTACAAGTAACCCTTATGTGGAATTCTAGAATATCTGGGTTTATTTCAGTATACCTTTCTGGAAACCATAGAAATTTCAGTATATGTTCAAACTGGAGTCATTCCTAATGGGCACATCAGAAAAAGAAGGATTTGGAACTCAAAAGGAAAATTAAACATATTGGCTAAGAATTAGTACATGATTTAGCAATGAATTCTTAGCTAGCTAAAGCTGGAAGAAAATAAACTCAGAAATTAGAACTGTATTCCTGCATCTGTTAGCTCAAGGGAACTGAGGGTGAAGGAAGAGCTGAAGGCATGTGCTTTGGCAAGATATCATTAAGCCAACCATCAGATAACCTTGTATATTGAGGAAGAGGTTTAAAAAATAATCAGCTAAGCTGAATTAATTAAATAATAATGGCCCAAAGGTTTTTCCATCTCAAACATCCAAATAGCTATGGATCTCTTTTGGTGTCAACCAAAAACATGACCCTAGAAGTGGGAGTTGACAGTTCTGAGTCATAATATCACAAAGGCATTAAGCACCGAAAAATTTAATGCTTCTTATTATGCATATTATCTGCAACATAGTACTAATTTACACGTATTTTGTAAAAGAACGTAGAAGGAAGGTGATCTCGAAGAGCAAGAGTGGCAATAAAAACATTATTACAAATTCAAGATATGTAAAATGAAATTGATTTCCTTATTTATGGTACTTTAAAAAAATATTTTTAAAAGTGAAATTCAGAAACATTTACAGATGATTCTATGGCATAACCTATAATTAAGTTTCACTATGGAGATTTTCAAAAACTTAATTTTTATCGTTGAACATTGCTTTTACATATTTGCCTTAAAATATACTCTTTCTTTACTCATATGCTTTTATTAGTGAAATGATTCATTGATTATAAAGTATCTCTCTAGATTTATATAGGTTGATCCTGGCCCATTTTTATAAACAGTATTATTGAAGTATAACATGCATAGAGAAGAGTATACAAATCACAAGTGTCAGTTCCATGATTTACCACAAAGTAAACATCCATATGAACGGCATCCAGATCAAGAAATGAGAGGTTTATTCAGCATTTCAGAAGTCCCCTTGTGCCCTCATCCAGCCCTATTCCCACCCTCTTCCCAAAAAATAATCACCATACTGACAACAAACATTATTTTTTCATGTGACTGGCTTTTCATTCAGTATTTTTTGTGAGGGACATCCATATTGTTGTACATAGAAATTTTTCATTTTCATTGCTGTGTAGTATTCCATTGAATACTATTTCTATCACTGTTTTTAACCAACATATGTTTTATGCTTATAGGTTGCCTGGTATGTATTTTTTCCATCCTTTCCTTGCAATTTATTTCTGTCTTTTTCTAAAGGCTTATCTCTTATAGACAGTATATAATAAGATGTTGCTTTTTTTAACCAGTCTGACAATCTTGGCTTTTTAATTGGAGTATTTAGCCCAGTAATGATATTCAATGCTAGACCTGAATCCAACAATATTTAGTATAATTATTCATATGCTTGAACTTAGATGTATTATTCTGCTATTTGTTTTCCAGATATAACTCTATTTCTAGGAATATGCATCTTTAACTCACCACATCCTATTTAGAGTCAATATTGTACTATTTCATGTAAAATATGGGAATCTTGCAACAGTATATTTCCATTTGCCCTCTTATCCTTTGTGCTATAGTTGTCATAAAAGGCAATAATACAGAAAGCAATATTATAATTTTTGCTTTTAATGTTTTTTAAATTTTTTATTTATTTTTATTATTATTATTATTTTTTTTTTTTGCAGTACACGGGCCTCTCACTGTTGTGGCCTCTCCCGTTGTGGAGCACAGGCTCCAGACGCGCAGGCTCAGAGGCCATGGCTCACGGGCCCAGCTGCTCTGCGGCATGTGGGATCTTCCTGGACCGGGGCACAAACCCATGTCCCCTGCATCGGCAGGCAGACTCTCAACCACTGAGCCACCAGTGAAGCGCTTAATGTCTTTTTTAAAAAAGAAAATACATGTAGCCTTTTATATATAGTCAAATATTTATCATTTCTAATGCTCTTCATCTGTTCCTGAACATACAAGTTACAATTGTGTCATTTCCCTTCAAGCTAAAGAACTTCCTTTAGCAGTTCTTATAATGCAGTCTTATGGTAGCAAATTCTCTGTTTTTGTTTATCTTCAAATGTCTTTATTTCACCTTCAGTTTTGGTGGATAGTTTCTCTAGATTTAGAATTCTTGGCTGAGCCTTTTTCTTTTTCTTATTTCAGTGCTTTTAAGATGTTGTTCTATTGTCAGCTGACCTCAGTTGTTACAGATAAGAAGGTAATGAAGTAAGAATGCTTATTGTTGTAAAACATGCTTAATGTTGTTTCCCTGAATATAATATATTGTTTTTCTCTGGCTACCTTCAAGATTTTCTCTTAATCTTTGGAGTTCATCAGTTTAACTATGATGTGCCTTGGTATGGTTTTCTTTGTAATAATTCTTTATGGGGCTTGTTGTTTCTTGGATCTGCATGTTCATGTTCTTTTTTTTTTTTTTTTTTAATTTTGTAAGTTTCAACCATTAAGTCTCTAAAGTGTTTCTTTGTTAGTGTTTTTTCTGATTCATTTTCAATTCTCACCTTCTGGGACTTCAATTCCACATATACTAGACCTCTTGATTCTGTCCCACTCTCTCCGAGACTCTATTCATTTTCCTTTAATATTTTGTTTTCCCCTAATTGTTTCCAAATTAATAACTTCTATTGCTCTATCTTCAAGTTTACTTACTGTTTTTTTTTCTGCTATCTCTAATATGTTGTTAATCTTGTCCAGTGAATTTTTTATTTTAGTTAATGTATTTTTCAGTTCTATAATTTTTAATTTAGTTTTTTTTTTTTTTTGGTTTCTAACTCTCTGCTAAAATTTCCCATTGTTAATTCATTATATTTTCCTTTAAATTTGTATTTATTTATAATAGCAATTTAAAAATCTTTATTTTTTAAGTATCTGAATCATTTGGGGACTAGATTTTAATAAGTGCTTTTTGTCCTAACCATGGATCACATTTTCCTATATCTTTGCGCATATTGTGTTTTTTATTGTATACTGGACATTATGACAACCATGTTGTAAAGACTCTGGATTCAGTTATATTCCTCTGAAGAGTATTAATTTTGTTCTGACAGGTAGTTAACTTGGCTAGACTTAAAACCCAAACTGTATTTCCCTTATATGGGCAGCAACTAGAATCTCTTCCCAAGTCTTTTATCTTCCAGCTGCTGCTTTTTCACCAGACTTACCAGGGTCTCTCGGAGGCAGGTACAGTTTAGTGGTCAAACAAGAGTTTGGGTGAAATTTATACACAGATTATGAGATTCATTTTCTCTGTAGCTCCCTCTCTTCCAGGATGTTCCCCCTGAATTTTCCAACCTAGAACTCTGTTCTTTTTTATCCCAAGCCAGTAACTTTCTGTTACCCAGAACCTGGTGCAGATTGGGATGTACTCTCAGGCAAAAGGGTGCATACTTACAAATCTCACTGATTGCAGTTCTATCTTTCAAGGATAGATGCCCTCTAGTATCTGAGTGCTTTGTTGTTCCCCAGTGCTTTCAAACAGTTAGGGGTTTTATTATATTATGTATATAGTATAATTGTTATCTGCAAGAAGGTTATTCTGGCTGAGTTACTCTGCCATTTCTAAAAGCCTACATCTAATATATTTTCTTACATTCTGTTTTTTCCAGTTAATATATAATTTGTCTTGTTGCAAGGCTATTTACGGTGTGATGTGCTTATATTCTCTGATAGGTATATTCATCATATCTGTTGGTTATTTGAATTCAGAGCCTTTAATGTGATCTTCACGTAAGAAATGTGAAGCTCTCAAGTCATAACATTTTTCTCTGAAGTCAGCTCAGTCTGTAAAACCTGGTAAAGCGTTATTAGAAGGTAAAAAAATCACTCATTTTATGTTATAAAGCCAAATTGAGTCTTTCATCGGACCGGGGCACGAACCTGCGTCCCCTGCATCGGCAGGCGGACTCTCAACCACTGCGCCACCAGGGAAGCCCAAGCAATATACTTTTTTGATTTAAAAAAATTTATTAAGGTATAGTTGATTTACAATGTTATATTAGATGTACAACATTGTGATTCAAAATTTTTATAGGTTATACTCCATTTAAACTTATTATAAAATATTGGCTATATTCCACATGCTGTACAATATATCCTTGTTGCTTATTTATTTTATACATAATTACTTTGTATCTGCTAATCCCCTACCCCTACCTTGCCCCTCCCCCATTCCCTCTCCCCAATGGTAACCACTAGTTCTCTTATCTATTAGTCTGTTTCTGTTTTGTTATATATAGTCTTTTGTTTTATTTTTTAGATTCCACACATAAGTGATAACCTACAGTTTTTGTCTTTCTCTGTCTGACTTATTTCACTAAGCATAATACCCTCTAAGTTCATCCATGTTGTTGCAGATGGCACAATTTCATTCTTTTTTATAGCTGAGTAGTATTCCATTGTATGTATAAACTACACCTTCTTTATCCATTCATCTGTTGATGGACACTTGGGTTGCTTCCATATCTTGGCTATTGTAAATAATGCTGCTATGAACATTGGGGTGCATGTATCTTTTCAAATTAGTGTTTTCATTTTCATCAGATATATACCCAGGAGTGGAATTGCTGGGTCATTTGTTAGTTCTGTTTTTGGTTTTTTTGAGGAATCTCCACACTGTTTTCTGCAGGGGCTGCACCAATTTACATTCCCACCATCAGTGTATGAGGGTTCCCTTTTCTCCACATCCTCACCAACTCTTGTTATTTGTGGTGTTTTTGATGATAACCATTCTGACAGGTATGAGGTGATATCGTTGTGGTTTTGATTTGCATTTCTCTGATTATTAGCAATGTTGAGCATCTTTTCATGTGCCTGTTGGACATTTGGGTTTTTTTGTTTTGTTCTAAGTAATTAATTTATTTTTTATTATTTATTTGGCAGTGTCAGGTCTTAGTTGCAGCACACGGGATCTTCATTGCGGCACACGGGATCTTTCATTGCAGCATGCAGGCTCTTCATTGCAGCATACAGGCCTCTCTCCAGTTGTGGTGTGCAGGCTTAGTTGCCCCACAGCATGTGGGATCTTAGTTGTCTGACCAGGAATTGAACCTGCTTCCCTTAAATTGGAAGGTGGATTCTTAACCACTGGACAACCAGGGAAGTCCCCTGTTGGGCACTTGTGTGTCTTGTTTGTCTATTCAGGTCTTCTTTCCATTTTTTAATCAGGTTATTTGTTTTTTTGATATTGAATTATATGAGCTGTTTATGTCTTTTGAATATTAACCCATTATGAGTTGTATCATTTGCAAATGTCCTCCCCCATTTGGTAGGTTGTCTTTTTATTTTGTTGATGGTTTCCTTTGCTGTGCAATGCTTTGAAGTTTAATTAGGTCCCATTTGTTTATTTTTGTTTCTGTTTCCTTTGCCTTAGGAAATAGATCCAAAATAATATTGCTAAGATTTATGTGATAGAGTGTTCTGCCTGTTTTTTTCTAGGAGTTTTATGGTTTCAGGTCTTACATTTAGGTCTTTAATCCATTTTGAGTTTATTTTTCTAAGGTGTGAGATAATGTTCTAATCTCATTATTTTACATGTAGCCATCCAGTTTTTCCAGCACCTCTTGCTGAAGAGACTGTCTTTTCTCCATTGTATGTTCTTGCCTCCTTTGTTGTAGATTAATTAACCATAAGTGCATAAGTTTATTTCTGGACTAGGCTCTCTATTCTGTTCCACTGATGTATGTGTCTGTTTTTGTGCCAATACCATACTGTTTTGATGACTCTAGCTTTGTAGTATAGTCTGAAGTCAGGGTGCATGATACCACCGGCTCTGTTTTTTCTTTTTCTCAAGATCGTTTTGGCTATTTGGGGTCTTAAATGTTTCCATACAAAGTAATATAATTTAATTATTTAATTCATTAAATAATAGTATGTTTATAGTCACAATCAGTAACTAAACCATTTCCTTGTTTTTCTCATTAAAATTTTTTTTCATTCTTCTGATTTTAAAAAATTGGTTTTTGTTCTTCTACTCCATAAATTTATGGAGAAGTGTTGTGTTTTTCTGCTTTACTTTTACAGTCCTCAGCCAGTTTTTGGCTTAAAAACATTCAGTAGTGTTTTATAGTTTTTGTGGGAACAAGTTCACCTTTCCACAGATCACACTGAAGTTTGTTCAAGGAAGATTTAGCTAAAGTTTATTCATTCAGTTATTCATCAAATGTTTATTATAATTAAGGCACTGTGTGAGGCATAAGGGATACTAGAATAAATAAGACACTGTCCAGATCCTCCAAAGGCTCATAGTCTATTAGGAAAGATAGAGAAGTAATTTAAAATAGCAACAAATTAAAATGAGTGCTACTGGTGATAAATATAAGAAATTATAAATTCACAGGAAGGATTTAATTAGGCTTTGAGTGATCTAGAAAGTCTACTTAAGGATCAACAATAGTACATGAGTTTGAAAGATGACTGTGCTTGCCAGAAGCAAGAACTCAAGGAAAAAATATCACAGATCCAGGGCACTGCAAGTACTTTATCATAACAGAACACAGTAAGGAAGTGCAGAATAGCAGAAAATGAGACTAGAAGAGTAGATCGGGCCAAAAAAAGAAAATAATGCCCTTGTGAATTATACTTGATATACAAGTATTATATCTGAGTTTTATTCTGTGGATTATGGGAAGTCAGTGCAAAATTTTAAGCAGGAGTAATGATCATATCTGAGTTTTTGAAATATCATTCTGGTTGCAGAGAGCAGAAGGATTATGTCAGAGGTTGGCAAACTTTATCTATAGAGGGCCAGATCATAAATATTTTGGGCTTTGTGGGCCAGGCAGTCTCTGTCACAACTATTCAGCTGTGCTGCTGTAGCATAAAAACAACAGTAAACAACAGGTAAATAAATAAGGATAGCTGTGTTCCAATAAAATATTTTTTTAAAAAACGGGTAACAGACTGGATTTGGCCCATGAGCTATATAGTTTGCCAATCCCTGAATTAGATGATTTGTCCCAAAGCAACAAGATCAGTTAGGAAGTGATTGCAGTAATCCAAAGAGTGATAATGAGAGCTTGAACTGAAGCAGTGGATATGAAATTGCAGAGAAGGACATGATTCCAGAAACATTAAGAAGGTAGAAATGTCAGGACTTGATAACAAATTGGATGTTGTGGCTGAGGGGACAGAAGTCGGGGAGGACTCCAGAGTTTATAGTTTTAGTGATTGGAAAGATCATGTTGCCACCAATAAAAATGGAAAAAATAAAAGGTCAGGAGATTCAGTGATGCAAAGATTTCACCAGGTCATGAGTTATAGTTTTTTTTAATTGTTGCAATACAATAAGTATTTTTAATCACAAAATGTGTAATAAACATGGTTAATATAAAATTATATTTTTTCCACTTAATCTGTAGACTATTCTGTTCTAGGAAATTAAGTCTGCTCACTTAAGCTGTAAATGAACTCTCTCACCAGTCCTGTATGACTTAGGTTCCCTTGATAAACAGAAAACTTTAGACTCTCTTGGCCTAACTTTTTCTTTTCATACTGTTTGAGATAAAAATACTTCTAGCAGTTTCAGATCTACTAAAAACGTGTGAAAACACTTTCTCCTACACCTTGTAGGCCCTGTTTACACAAAATGCTGAATTGATGGACCATAAATCTCACCCAGTTGGCAATTCCCAAGTTCCTATGTAACACACTTGATCTCTATTGCTTTAGTATGAATGAGTATCAGATCATGTGAGAGGAGAATATGTGTGGTGTAAAAACTCAGATGATATGGGCTTCCCTGGTGGCACAATGGGTAAGCATCCTCCTGCCAATGCAGGGAACATGGGTTTGATCCCTGGTCCAGGAAGATCCCACATGCTGCAGAGCAACTAAGCCTGTGCGCCACAACTACTGAGCCTGTGCTCTTGAGCCTGTGCGCCACAACTACTGAAGCCCATGCACCCTAGAGCTCGCACACTGCAGCTACTGAGCCGATGTGCTGCAACTACTGAAGCCTGCGTACCTAGAACTCATGCTCTGCAACAAGAGAAGCCACCGCAATGAGAAGATCGCGCACCGCAACGAAGAGTAGCCCCGGCTCACCGCAACTAGAGAAAGCCCACGCGCAGCAATGAAGACCCAATGCAGCCAAAAAAAGAAATAAAATTTTTTTTAAAAATTGAAAATAGTACACTTGGTATTAAGAGGGTTATGAAAATAAAGTAATAATAGTGTTTTAAAAAATAAATAAAAACACAGAGGATAAAACTCAGAAAGAAATAAAGCTCTGGAAAATAAATCATTACCCTATGTATCCTACTTATAGTGATTGTAATTTATAGAAGTCAGTTGTCAGTAACTATAAAGCCAGCTGGTATTATGTCCATCCCCATTTCTTCTCTTGCTTTTCTTTTTTCTGTTCTCTGTTAGTTCCTTTCCTATTTCTCTTTTGCCATACCTTTCTTCTCCTTTTCAAGTTTCACTCTCCCTCTTTTCATCTTCTCATCATCTTCCTTATTTCTAGTCCTATTTTTAGCTCCCTTTCTTCATCTAGTCAAACACATGTTTTTCTGAGGAACTATCACAACTTTTTTTAAAGTTAACCTTCATTAACTAAGCGTTCCTTTTAAACTGGAGAGAGACAAAGATTGATGGAGAGAATTGTTTTCTGATTTTTTAAACCTAAAGCATGCTATATAATGAGAATATACAAAAGAATACTGCTTTAAGTCATTTTATGAGTAGTATATAAGGGATACATCCAGGGTTGGTGGTGCCTAAAGCTAAATAGTACAAAATTAAGTATGAGAGTAAATAATTACTTTTAACAAAAGCAATCAAAACAGACTGAAAATTTTTTAAAGATTACAAATACTATATACATCTCAAATACCAGAAAAATAATGTAGTATTTTTGTGAATTAATCCCCCATCCTTTGGCTTCATATTCTTCGACTCCTTCTTCAAATGGCAATGAGTTTACAATATTCCCTGTAGAAAGAATAATAGTCCAGCTACAAGTTTGTGCCCTAAAACAGGAGCATGAAATAAGTCCTATCTCATGCAATTCCTATTAATAAAGAACAAAATGAGTAGTACATTTGCAACTGCCTCTGCTCCATTATCAAATACGTTCCTGACAAGAGAAAAACTCCATTTTGATTGGAGTCTGATTGGAGTGAGAAACAAATCCTATAACTTTTCACATATGATGATTGGAACAATCTTCCTAAGATCAGTTCTAGTCGATACATTTCCAGCATATTTGTCCTCCACTACCCACATATTACTGGTGGAAGCCTTCCATGATAATTCCAAGCAGAGGGGAAACATTGCAGGATTAGAGAAAGGGCATGGAAGGACTCTGAACAGTGCTTACTCATCTAATTAATATTTCAAAGAAAGTTGATAGCAAGAAATTGTACTGTCCTGATGATTTACTGAAAATAGTTTACCAGGAGCAACATGCTACTGAGAATCTACTAAGCTTCTCAAAAGGAAAACCATTTTCATTCTGAGGAAGGTTTTATTTTTTACATTTTTTTCCGTCAACCTTTTCCATTTTAAGAGTTTGTAGAAGAACGGCTTAAGACCACTCAGTGGTTGTTCCTACCCACTCAGTGGCCTGAGCAGTGGGAGCTGCACACCAGTCTTCAGTAGGGAACTTCTGAGTAGGCACAGAGGGCACCTGCACACCTTCAGACCACTCTGCCACTTCAGGTTGGGCAGCAGTGAACTCAGGAGCTAGAGCGGTCCATTCACCCTGAAATTCCTCCTTGGTCACAGCCTTCTCAGCTGCCACCTGCTCTTCCTTTTCAATCTCTTCTGGATCTCTGTAGAAGTAGAGATCAGACATGACCTCCCATGGTTGTTCACAGAAGATGGTGCCATGCATGCGCAGAACTTCCCGGGCAAGCATACACCGCATCAAGCCCACTGAGTGAACTCCCTTGTTGTTGCATGGGATGGCAATGTCCACATAACACAGAGGAGAGTCTGTGTTACACAGAGCAATGGTAGGCAGGTTAACATAAGAGGCCTCTGTGAGAGGCTGGTGGTCACCCCTGGGATCAGTAATCACCAGAAATCTTGGCTCCCGAAAGGCTTCCTGGATATGGTTCGTGAAGGTTCCAGGAGTGAAGCGGCCAGCAATAGGAGTGGCTCCAATGGCAGCAGCAAACTTCAGCGCAGCTCACTCGCCAGTATTCCTGGAGGATATGACACTGACATCAGCTGGGTTTTCAATGGCAACAATGGCATGAGCTGCCAACAGAAGCTTCTCCCAGGTTCTCTTCAGATTTATGATGTAGATGCCACCACTTTTCCTTTTGTAGATGTACTATTCCATTTGAAAGTCAAGGTTGGTGCTACCTAAGTGGGTTTCTGCTGCAAGGAATATGAGGACATCCTCCTCCTTCATTTGCAGGACATCAAGTGCTCCAAACATTGTGAACGTTTCCATTTAAGTTACGATGGGAATCCAGAACAATGCCGTATGGACCCCTGTCTGGGTAGCGGGGAAAGGAACAAGTTTTTGTTTTTAGTGGTGTTCTGATGTCAGCAAGATTTGGGAAAACAGTCTCCAGTAATTCCAGGTTAACAAACTTTGCCTATTTCCCCCCTTTCTTTTGAAAATCCTGCCGACAGGTAACAATTATCAATTAGTGCACACCAAACTCTAAATAACTGAGAAGAGCATTTCTCAGTCTGTGTTCTTTGGAACACTCGTTTCCAGCAATGTTAGTCGTATTATATGAAATGCTGCACGCTCTCTCTTCTTTGAGTGTCAAAAGACATATTTGTATGTTAAAGACTCAGTGAATTTTGCATAGATAAACCTATTTAACATTGTTTAACGAAGTTTTTCCCAAATGTGTATGACTGTGGAATCACACACACACACACACACACACACACACACTTACTTGTGGGGTTAGGGGGGCAGTTAGTGAAATAGCTAAAAGAGTATTCTGTAGTTTGGAAAATGCCCTCTCCCAAAGAAATCAAAACCAGAGCTAAAAGAATGAGACTTCAAGCCTAGAATTTTAGGTGAATGGAGACAGTAGGCATTTTATAGCTCCTAAAATCGTATCAGTAGGCAGTCATTTGTCATTATTCAATATAAAGACCCTGATCAAGGCTATTGCTATGTCAGTAATTGTAAAAGGATATGTCCAGTAATTCAGTCCATCTGATTTCCCAGGCCTTGTAAATATCTGCTTCAATGTGGTACACAGAAAAGCTGTAGCAGATTGGGCATATTTTGAGCCACAGGCAAAATATTCTAAGTTCAAGCATTTATTGAATTTTACTTGCCAGTTTTCATGGCATGTGTGATATTTTTAGCTGACTAGTGATAGTCATTCAATCCAACAATATTACACATTTTATATGAGAAATGAGCTAGTATATTGACAAAGACTCTCTCCTTGACCAAACTTTAGTCAGGCTCCCCAGAACTCTCTTCTTATGTAGGTCTAGACCTTTGGACTTCCCTGTCTATCTTTATATCACCCAATTTTAGCAAAAACCCTGTTTAGTCAGTTTTGCAGGAATCTCCACCCTCAATATCTGATCAAATTCCTTATTCCGCCATCTTCCCCCAGGGGATATCTAATCACCCTGGCCTACCTTCAGCAAGAATCCTATCAAGTCAGTTTAGCCAAAATTCTCCCTTACCTTGATGTTTCCTCTAAGTAATTTTCCATCTACTGACCCCCACCCTGCTCCTTGGTTATAAATCTCCACTTCCGCGTATTGTTTTTAGAATTGAGCCCAGTTCTATATTGCGGTCTCTTTTCCCATATTGCAGTAGTTCCTGAATAAAATCTGTTTCTACTGCCTTAAGTACTCTCCATCTCTGGTTTTTCCTTGACAATATGCAAGATTGTAATCATTAATTTGCAGCAAAAAGTAAAGAACACTTGCATTAACTTGGGAAGGCCTTATTAAAAGTACTAGAGTATGTTGAAAAATTAGACTGACAGCTTTGAAACACAAAGTCCTCTGTTTATCCATAAAACTGCTATATGATTGCCACCAGCAATTCTAAGCTTCCTTTATGAGTGAACCTCTGTCTGCCCCTTTAGAGAGTGAGAAAAGGGCTCAGACTCCAGACCCGTTCAATTTTTGGCTCCTCTGCTCAGACTGCCAATTAGAGCATCTTGTGATATGGACATCTGTCCACTGGACTGAGACCAGCTCATCTCACAAAGCAGTTGTCAAATGATAGCAACTTTCTGTGACAACCTGTGTTGGATTCAGACCCATGCCCTTGGAGGTTATGTGGCTTCCTCTCCTCTCTCTAAATCCTTTAAATGCCCAGAACTTAGGCACACTAATTTTCAAAGCTAACTAACTATAAAATCAGAGTCATCATCATTTCCCTTAATTCATGGAAATTTTACTGGTGCTTGCATTTATTGTAGAAAAATGATCTCCTAAGCAAATTTTTATTCTTGAAAATCTTGGCATTATTTCAAGTCATTTTGAAAGAAATGTATATGTTTAACATTGTCTCAGTGAGCGCTTTTTGAGCACCTAGTACCTGTTAGGTAGTGTGAAAATGCTACCAGTGTCCCTTTTTGTTCCTGAATATATCTACTGAATAGCTGAGAAATTCATTTTAGCTCTTCACTGTGACTAGTTTTTTTTTTCTTTTGATTGTTTTTGTTTTTAATTTAGTACAGTGCAGGATAAGAGGAGCAAAAAGTTTTATAAGGGGAAAGGTAATGTTTGAAATTATATTAGTTTGAATTTAGTTTAGTTCCTCAACTATATATAATTACTTTGAAGAGGAAAAATCATAAGAATAACTTTATTGTTATATTTTTGCCAGTGGGTGTGTGAAGTGATTTAACTTACAGGTAATGATTATGTAATTGTATTGATACAGGGCATACAGCCTACCAAGCTTAGTGAGTCATCCAAACTGACAAGAGGAGGTGTAAAAATTCTGCCTGCTTCTTTTCTGTTTCATATCCCTGTCTTTACAAAGGAGAGAAGTCTTTCTCACAAGTGAGGGAGGGCGGTGGTAAGTGAGGGAGGGCGGTGGTAAGTGAGGCATCAAAGCTCCAAGATCACAGATATAAATGCATCAAGACAATGTGTCAATTTCTTGTGGTATAATTTAAAAATTAATTGGGTGGTGGTGAAACTACCCAGCCCAAATGATGACTGTGCCGTAAGAGATACAATTCAGATGGCTGTCAAAAGCTACCTACCATTCAGAAATGAAGTTCTAAACTTTACAGAGCGGAATTAAGAGACAAATTAATCTCACTGAACTGTTCCATGTTGTTTGTCCCTGTTTTACCTCTTTAGGACACATATGTTGCATAAACCCAACCATTTATTTGGACAGGAAAAAGCAACACAAAATATGAAGGTCTAGTGATTGCACTGTATCCTGAGGTAATTAAAATTTCTATTTTTGCAGCCAATGGCCCCTGTAGCCATAGCTGATTAAAAGTACAAAAATTTAGATCTGGAGAATAATTGTGCCAAGGACAATGCTTGACCAAATGTAATTAGCTGAATTTAGATAAATTCTCAATCTGGCTTTCTCTAACTTGAATAGAAAAATCACACACTTCATTGAACATGAATAGATTTGAAAATGAACATTTGGATTATATGTGAGGATATTTTTCCCAGAATAATAGGCCCAAGATTTTTCGATATGCTAAGTGGAAACTCTCTGTTGACCCAAAGACTAGATCAGCCTTCTGTTTTTACTCTGTAGTTCTATTTGCTGATTTTTGTTAATATTTATCATAAGAGAAATAGGAGGCAAGGGAAAGCAGGAGAATAACAAATCCAGTTAAATCCTTACTCTTTGTTTTTGCAGTCTTCTTGTTCTTTTTCTAGAGAGAATTAGAGATAAATGGTATGGTATTATATTTGCTCAGATAGCAATACAAAAATGCCTATTTCCATCATTTTCAGTAATAGACTTTCAAGCTATATTTTCCTGAAACTTGATCCTCATTATTCCAGTAATATTTAAGCTATTAATTTCTCCAGAGAGTGCTTTTTGAAAATGGTAAATTATAAGACAAATCCCCAAATTACATTTTCTTTAATTTACAGTATTGTTCAAGCTCTACTGTTAGCATAAATGAATAGTCTGAGCTGCAGTCTGAAATAAAGCCTTGCACGTTAAACAGTTGGCTTGGAAATGGAAACATTAAGAATATGATTGAAATTTTTTACAGAAGATGAAATAACAGCATGCGTAAAAGCTCATTTATGATAATTCTAACATTTCTGCTAGAGTTATGTAAAAGTAACAACATTTACCAAAAGAAAAAAAAAAAAAGGAAGAAAGAAAGAAAGGTGAATGGTTTCACTTCTAACCAATTGCAATGATATCAATTTTGCCCTTAGTGAAAAGTGATTTTCACAGTTATATACATTTCATTTTTTTCTAAGTTGTAAGCTTACCCTCTTGAAGGAAGAAAAAAGGCTTTTCAAAACAGAAGTCAATTGAAGCAAAAGTTGTCGTGTTTGATGTCTAAAATGCAGTCATATCACAAACACGCTAAAATAGCAATAAATACAGTCAAAGAACATGTTACCCTGAAAGACATTGAGGTCTACAAAGGTCTAGAAACATCAGTACATTTATCTTATTATAAAAAGACATTAATTATGCTAATGTGCAAGGAAATCATGTGAAATTTCTCTCAGAATCTAAAGGTATATATATATAGATAGATAGATAGATAGATAATTTTTTTTTTAATTTTAATTTTTTTCAGTACGTGGGCCTCTCACTGTTGTGGTCTCTCCCGTTGCGGAGCACAGGCTCCGGACGCACAGGCTCAGCGGCCATGGCTCACGGAGCCAGCCTCTCCGCGGCATGTGGGATCTTCCCGGACCGGGGCGCGAACCCGTGTTCCCTGCATCGGCAGGCAGACTCTCAACCACTGCGCCACCAGGGAAGCCCTAAAGGTATATTTTAAATCACTTATTTAGGCAATCTCGTTTCACCCTAGTAGTTATATCTGTTTGCTTTATTTTTGTTTTTCCTTTGTTAGGGGTGGGGTCTTGAGAAAGGAAGATAGAAAATACTTTTTATAAAATTATGAAGAAAGCTGGTCTTCTTAAAGATATTGATAATCTGATGAATTGCCAATAACCATCTAAGGTCTAAGCAAGCATTTGTAATTCTTCAAATGAAAAACTTTAAATTCACTCAGAGACTAAGAAAATCACTTCCTCCATCTAGTGGTAACTGATTGCAATTTCTCCCTAATTCTAAAACACATTTCAGCTTCTTAAAAATGTCATTTTGTTCTTATACCCATTCTTGTGTCAGATCGTTGTATTTATGCGGAAAATTAAGCTAAATTTTGTTAGTTTTCTGAAAGACTTTACTACTGTCTGAAGAGATGTGGCATTACTATCTGCAATATTTCACCCTTAAGCCAAAATAAGTAAAGCATAGTCCCTGTTTACAATCTAGTCAGGGAGACCTGACATATATGTATAAAGTGGGGGGGGAGGGGAATGGATAAAAGAGAGCACTTACTAATTATCAAATGAGTGATAAAGGCAGATACTATTGTACAAGAACTCTGAGGAAGGTGTGGTTTTTGATGGTCACCATTGATTGGAAAAGGCTTTTCATCATGGGATGATGGAATACATGGAACTGAAATGGCCTTTAAAGAGATGGTAGGAATTACATAACCAGTTAATAGGCAAATTTAAAGGGTTTTGAACAGAAAACTGACATATTGAGCTTTGGGAAGATCCTCTGGCATTGGTGTGTAGGATAGTTTGATGTGGGCAGAGAACTTATTATATATATTTGAACCCATATTTTCCCCCAGCACAAGCAATACTAAGACATCTGCTGCCCTGGTTACATGGTACTTTGTTCCTCACCTCTCTGGGCACATAATACTTCCTTATGAGATGTTATAAGTCTAGAATTAGCTCTATGATAATTTAGACTCATATAAGTGATCCCTTCAAAAAATATTCATAAGCATGTCTAAAATGTAGGTTTAGTAAGTATATCTTCCTCAACACTGATGTCCATTCCAACTGCATTTATATTTGGGATTCAGACATCACAATGATAGTAGTAATCATTAAAATTTCCATTTGTTGAGGATAATATGCCAGGCACTAAGTTAGGTGCATTTGTTCAGTGAATACTTACTGAGTGCTTATTATGTGCCAGGTAGGTTGTTAGTAATTCTTAGGATAATCTAATGAGTTAGTTATATTCCTCCAATTTTACAGATAAGAAAACTAAAGATTAAAGGGGTTAAGTATCATTCCCATAGTTGATAGCTAGTATATCTTTGATTTCAACCCAGATCTCTCTGATTCAGTAAGATGTGTCAGAGGTGGAACTGAAGAAGTATTTGGCCAGGATACAAGATTTCTGAATGCCTGTACCTCATTCTTTCATAGCAATACCTTTCTTTTCCCTCCCCTTCCCTCCATCCAAACTACCCTAGCCCCCTTGCAAGGGTTATTGACACAGAGCCCAAAGCCAGGTAAATGTGACTTCCTTATTACTATAAAACTTTTGTCCAAAGCCTCAGAGTATGAACTAAACAGGAACCAGTAACCACATCCCTTTTCATAGCTTGGTGTTTCTCAAACTCTCTTCCTAAGAAACAGTTTAAAAGATGTTATTTCATTTGCCATATTAAAGTATCCTGTGACCAAAAATATCATGGAATTACTGAATTGTATATTTTCCTCTTGGTGTTTAAAAATACACATTAACAGATTAAGAACTGAGAAGTCCCACAGGAAAACAAAGATTGGGTAAGTCCGCTAGAGACAGTTTTTCTCAAATTTGTTTGACCAAGAATTCTCTTACCATAAAACTAATAACACACTGCAGAACAGTGTCCCATGGCCCAGCTATCACAATGACAGACTTAAGCAAGCTAAAAATATGCTAAAAATTAATCCCCTCCAATCTTCCACTGGAATTAATGTAGCTCCTTCAACACCTATAAAATTGAGTTTCTCTGACCCCAAACATTTCATGTGCTCACTATTCGTAAATGCCAGTGATGCAGCATGGTACATAAAGAATATGATTGCAAGCCTCACACTCACAAAAAAAATTAGAAAACACACTTCCAGAATAAATATGACCACTGCTTCAGCAATTTACAGTGCAAGAATCAATTACTTTTAAATAGCATTCCCCGAACAAAACCAATGCAATCAAATCAGGAAATACTGAAATCTAGAACCATGTGATTCTTAACCAGCCATAAACTATAACAAAGAAAACAGAAGAGAGGAAAAGAAAAAAAGCTTCTTGGTTTCAGCTTCCCTAGGATGCCAGTCAATCCATGTCACTTGTCTCAAGTCTCCCATCTGTGAACTTAAATTTCACTTGGGAGAAAGAGCCCATGAGGCTAACTGTGACCCTAGAATTCCATATCCTGAGGGGAAAGGGGAGCAGATGGGAAATCTATCATTTATGCACACTGCTGCACTGCCACTCTCAGAGAGTACTTGAAACACTCCTGCTTTCTTTCAAATTTTAGAAATTGCATTTTGGGCACTACCACTCGTAAAGTCTTCTCTGAAGCCCCATTCTCCACCTACCATCTATCCTGTATATCTAAAACCTCAAATTTTCTCTTTCTACCTCTCCTTGGTCCCTGCATTCCTAGCACCCGAGTCTGAATTGACAGTGGTCTCCCTCTAGGAAACAGCTTCTGTGCTTTCTTATGAGCAAAGAGCACCACATTTATATCATGCAGTTCACACAGTCCTAATCTCCTGTACTTCCTCCTGTGTTTCTTCTCCTCAGTGAGATCCCACAATATGATGGCCGAGGGCTGCCAAGATGCTGCTGCCCCTGCCTTCTCCTCTTAAATTCCTCAGGCCAGTCCTTCCATCTTCCTAGCAGAGGTAGCCCTTTTTTTCCCCCACATTTGCCCCAGCTGAAAAGAATCGCTCAGCAGTTTTCTGAACTGGACCTGCTGGTGGTGATGCAGCTTAAAGGGTCTACTGATATATAATATCCATGTGCTCATAATACAACCTAGACCTGAATTGCTGTTTTCACCTGAAGTCCATAACAGAAGTCATCTGGAGAAAGCAGATAGATCCCCCAAAAATGAAAGAGAGAAGCCTAAGACGAACTTCACGCTTTCAAGCTTATGAAAATATTTGTCAAGTTGCCTGGACAAACAAACATCTTTGTGGTGAGAAACTCTAGAAGGAATTTATCATGAGAGTATTTTTATTTACCATTACTTGGCAACTAATGAACAGTGCTTTGATTCTTATTTTGTAGGAAATACAAGAAGAGCTGATGAGGTTCTCAGCTTTAAAAGACATGGTCTCCCACCTTCCACAATTTATTTTGATACTTATATGTGTCCTACAGTATTTGCTGCTAACACTACATGATGAGTAGCAAGCTCAAAGTTACAATAAATTATGCATAATGTAGTCTCTTGGAAGGTCTATAAATACAGTGTGAAGTGTTCAGCTTGTTATTTGATGCAACATCTGAAATCAGATTGCTTTGATGCAAATGTTTATCTCAATATTATAATTGTGGCATGAATTCTGAATTTATTTTGTTTGTAAAGAACATTTTATTAATTGGTTACACTAGTCTCAAGGGTATTCAATTTTTCTAAAGACATCAGTGTCAAAACTTCTGCAAATATAAAATAATAACTCATTTTTAAAAGAAGAGAACTTTTATTAAGTGATTTTAAAAATACCATTTGGTGAATGTAAGTACTCCCAGGGGGTGTATTTTCTAAACATTTCTAGGCATTGAGGAATTTACTAATTTTATTATTTATTGTTTCTCATTATCATCCCTTGTAATTTCTTTTGACAAAATCAGAGTACAAGGATCTTATCTTTGTGTTCAGTTGTTATGAACTAAAATATCCAAGAAATTTTCCTTTATGTTCTAATAAAATTATCTGTAATTCTTGCTTCTCTTCCATTCATATATATTGTCAAACTATTGATTGGGATGAATCTTTGTATAGGACAATATTGCCTTCATTTGTTCCCATTTAAGGGTATGACTTTCAAGAATGAAATTGAACTTTATGTATGAACTTTATGTATGAAATTTATTTGAGACTGAATTTAAGGTAAGATTCTTTCAACAGATTTGGGTTTTCCTCTAAAAAATATCTGTGGGGACTATAACCTAGAAGCACTTTTTAAAAAAATTCTCACCTTGGATTTTGGGGGTGAGGGCACATAGATAGTAGGAATTCCTGCTCCACAACCCCACTCTCAAGATCCCTTGTGTCAGTTCAGGTCTTCCAAAAATCAAATGCCCAAACAGGATTAGACACATAAGAAATTTATGGGAAAAACAAACAAAAACGCCTGGGGGATGAGAACAGGGGTAAATAGGGAGAGCCTTCAGAACATATTATCAGAAGATTTCAGATTATAGTGTCATTCTGAGAAAGCCTTGGCCAAACCAATGGTGTGTCCCTGAGCAACAGTGGCCCTTAGAGGAGTCCCATGTTTGGCAGAAATAGCTCAGCTCTAGTACCTCTGCCAAGCTCAGTCATTGACTAAAAGCACCTCTTCGGGAGTGTGACCTCATCATATATGCCACAGTACAGCAGGTGGAGGCTGTAAGTCAGCTAAGCACCCAAACAACAGATTCTCTTGAAGGGAGATCTGAGTGGTGCACCTCCATGGGCACCTCACAAGTGCTGGGGAGAGTATTTTTCTTATTTCATCATGATGGTGTCTCCTTAATTTGAATGGAAGAGCAACTATGCCACCTTCAGAAATTTTAGAGTTGTCATCCCAGCATTATCATGGGAGCCCAATGAGGTCCCCATAACGGATGTGAAAAATCAAGAAATGAAACATAAACAGGAACTGTCTTCAAAAGTCTGTGCTCAACCCGGAGGCCAGTTCATGATATTGGTGAAAGCAGGGGAAGACAGAGACAATGCTATAGGGCAGATGTAGGTGATTACCACCACGTGCTAGGACACATGAAACAGCTAGGAATTATCATTGAACCAGGAAGGAACAATGTGAAGCTAGATTTCCAGCTAGTTAGATAAGCTCCAATTATAAGTCTCTTGTTTGAATATTATTTTATGAACCAGGCTGTGGGCTAGGAAAACTTGGGCTACACATAGTTTTAAATGGAAACCTGTCATTTCCCCTTCAATGTCCCACTCAAGGACCTAGTATATAATACATAGAACGGAAGAGATTACATCACACACCCACACAAAACAAAGCATACAAAACGTATCCTGACCACTGTATCTTCTATCTCATTCAACGGCGTAATCATCATAATCATTATTTAGTCACCCAGCTAGAAAACTAAGAAGTATCCTTCTCTCTTTCACTTTTACTTTGCGTAATTTAATCAAGTTATCAAATCTTATTAATTCTGCCATAAAAACTCTTTTGTCTGCTCTCTCTTCCTCTTACACCTCTAATTAGAACATTTTCCTGTGTAAAAACCTCATATAGCTCCATAATGCATGTAGCACACACTTCAACATTCTTTATATGGCATGAAGAGTCACAACCCAACATAAACCTCACTTTTCTACATTGACCATCCAACACTCATCCTTCATTCATTTATTCAGCAAATATTTCTTAAGTGCCTACTCCGTACCAAGGATGTATATTAGCTGCAGAGTCATCTGAATTTTCCATTCTCTTAGTCATGGTCTTTCATGCTTCTATGTCATTGCACGTGGTGTTTCTGATGCCCCTGACTTCACACTCTCAATCATTCAGGACCTAACTTAAATGCCACATCCTCTGTGAAGCTTTCCATGACTCCCTTATGGTATGTTACTCCCTCTTCTGTGCTTCTTTATATATTTGTATATAACTTAATACAACACTTATTACAATAGAATATTCAACTACCCAATGTTTATTAAGTGTCAACTATGTTGCAGGAACAGTGTCAGACACTGAGACATGGGCCCTTCTATTGAAGACCTCAGGGTCTGTTTGTCTGTTTTCTCTTCATTTGACAATGAGCTCCATCAGGATTTACACTTCTTGGTTCCTGAAATATGACAAGGATTCAGCCATTTGTTGGAGAAACAAATTATCAAGTTTGGTTCTGATGCTTTTTTTTTTTAACCTTATATTTCACATGCTTTTGTTCCAAAACTATGTTCTCTTAAAGCCAGGCAAAGAAACTTTGTCCTTTCAAGGCCTAGAGATATTATTTAGGACATCCAGTCTGCCAACTCAGTTTGCCTCACGGTGTGATTTGACATTCTTCCTAGCAAAAAGTGGTGACTAATTCTCCACCTCTTGAATATGGGCCAACCTTACAAACTTGCTTCTAATGAATAGGAGGCAGCAGAAGGGATGCTGCCTGACTTCTGAGGCTAGGTTAGAAAAGGTGATATCGTTTCCACCTGGTTCATTCTTGGAACCCAGCCACCACTGGGATGCTGCCTTTTAGAACTAAGCCACCACTCTGTGAGGAAGCCAGGTAGCTACATGGAAAGATCACATGTAAGCATTCTGACCACACCTGCAGCCAAGGACCCTTGCTGACAGACAGCCTCAAATGCCAGATGTGAGTGACCCAGCCTTAGATGATTCCAGCCCTCTTAGGTGATGCCAAGGGAAGCAGAGAAGATCTGAACTGATGAGCCCTGCCAAAATGACATGTTTGTGAGCAAAAACAAATGTCATTATTTTAAGGGCGATATTTATTAGGGTAGCAGTGGATAACTGTAATGACAAAGAAATAAATTGCAACCCAAATGCTAAGAGAAGCTCCTCAGAGAAGCTGCCAAATGGATACAAAGGCCACTTTGCAGAGCTGCAAACCCAGAAAGCTACAAAGTTTCATGGGTTCAGTTACTTTTTAAATATGCACTTGAATTATATTACCAGCAGAGCACAAGATACATAGAGTTGATCTAAAGCTTTTCAATGTCATATTATTTATCTTTGTAACAAGTCTCCCTGCTTCTTCTCTTGACCCCCATGCACTCTATTCTCAACACAGCAGCCAAAGTTTTATGTTTAAAACATTAGTCATATAATGTCCCTTTGCTGCTCCAAACCCTTCAGTAGCTTTCCATCTCACACAAAATAAAATTCATATCATTATTATAGCCAAAAAGTCTACATAATCTGACCCTCCAGCTACTTCATCTCCTCCAGCTCTGTCTCATTCACTATTTCAGCCAGTTGACACCCTTCCTATCCCTACAACACACCAAGCACATTTCTGTCTCAGGGTATCATTCCCTCACTTTATTCGTATCTGTTTAAATGTCACTTTATTAGAGAGGATGTCAATGATCTCTCAATTTAAAATAAAACTCCCTCCTTTCTATTAATTTGCTTTGTTATATTTTTCTTCACTGCACTTACCATCATCTGACATATTACCTATATATGTTTACTTGTTTATTTTGTGTCTCCTTCCACTAGAACGTGAGCTCCATGAGAATAGGGACTTTGTTTACTACTCTGTCCTCAGGGCTTAGAACAATACCTGGCACTTAATAATCATTGTTGATTATATGAACGAATGAATATTTTTAAAGAGGAGAGCCAAGACATAAATGGCTTTAAATCATGAATTATTAGATTTTGCTCAGGCAAGATTCCATTTATGCTCATTCTGATTGTCACCAGATCATTAGTAAATGATGTTAGTCATATGACTTGTATTTCTGTTTATAGAAACACAAGGACTTGTAAAGTGATTTTACTAGGAAACATTGACTATGAATTACATATATGAGATGAAAAAAATCACATACTTAAAAGACATAGCTTGAAAAAGCTGAGGTGTAGAAAAATTAATTGGCACTATTCCAGAGGATATAATAGGAAATGTTTTTTCATTTATTTTATCTATCATAAATTTGTTCAAAGATGCTTTAACTGTTAAAGGCTGAAGAGACACAAGTAATGGACAGTTCATGGAAACAACTTATAATGCTGTGATCATTGTTGACATTGTTTTATACATTTTCAGAACTCTTCATCTCTGTGCATAGATCCAAATTTCCATCTGGTATCATGTTCATGTTCATGTTCTTTCTGTCTGGGAGAAGTTCCTTTAACGTTTCTTATAGTTAAAGTCTGAAAAAGTTTTGAAATATCTTTATTTCTTTTTCACTTTCGAAAAGGTTTTCATGGGTATAGAACTCTGGGTTGACTGTTTTTGTTTTTCTTTCAGTACTTAAAAGATGTTGCTCCATTGACCTCTGGCATGTGTAGTTTCTGTGGAGAAGTAAAAAGACAGAAATAGATGTGTCATGCTTACAGTAAGCAAACAAACAAAAAAGCTATAGTGGCTATATTAATATATTAATAGCATACAGAGCAAACTTCAAAACAAAGATTACCAGAGATATAGAAGACTATTTCTTAAAGATAAAAGGGTCAATCATAAAGATGATATAACAATCCTAAACATGTATGCTATACCTAGTAACAGAGTTTCAAAATAAATGAAGGAAAAACTGATAGACCAGCAAGGAGAAATAGATAAATTCACAATAACAGAGGTTTCAATACCCTAGTCTCAATAGAAAGTGTACACAGAAAATAAGTAAGGATATGGAAGACTTGAACAATATAATCAACTGACTTGACCTAATTGATTTTATAAAAACACTACCAAAGAACTGCAGAGTACATATTCTTTACAAGTACACATGGAACATTTATTAAGGCAGACCAAATTCTGGGGCATGATAAAAATCTCAATGAATTTTAAATGATTCAAGTCATACAAAGTATATTCTCTGACCACAGTGGAATTTAATTAGAAATTAATAACAGATGGTACTTCCCTGGTGGTCCAGTGGTTAAGACTCTGTGCTCCCAGTGCAAGGAGCCTGGGTTCAATCCCTGGTTAGGGAACTAGATCCTGCATGCCACAACTAAGAGCCTGCAGGCTCCAACTAAAAGATCCCACAGGCCACAACTAAAGAGCCCACATGCTGCAACTAAAAAGGATACTGCATGCCACAACAAAGATTCCACGTGCAGCAACAAAGATATCACGTGCCACAACTAAGACCTAGTGCAGCCAAATAAATAAATAAATATTTCTTAAAAAAGAAATTAATAACAGAATAAGATTTCTGGAAACCCCCCAAATATTGGAAATTAGATAGCATAATTCTAAATAACCCATGGTCAAAGGATAAATCAAAAAAGAAATTAGAAAATATTTTGAATTGAATGAAAATGAAAACATACATATCAAATTTTGTGGGAAGCCATTAAAACAGTACATAGGGAGACGTTTATAAAACTAAACAACCATGTTAAAAAAAAAGAAATGTCTCAAATGGCCTCAATATCTACCTTAAGAAGCTAAAAAGGGAGATCAAAGAAACACAAAGTAAGCAGAAGAAAGGAAATAATAAAGAAAAGAGCTAAAATTAATGAAATAATAACAGAAAAACAATGGAGAATGAAACAAAAAATGATTATTTAAGAAGATCAATAAAATTAACAAACCTCTAGCAAGACTGACAAATAGAAGGAAGAACATACATTTTACCAGTATCAGGATTATCTTTACGTTACATCACTAAAGATACTACATATATGTAAAGAAATGTTATGAACAACACTATGAAATAAATTTGACAATTGAGACAAAATGGACAAATTCCTTGAAAAATACAAACTATCAAAGCTTATTCAAGAAGAGATAAATAGCCCCAAATTATCCCATATTTATTAAAGAAACTGAATTTGAGGTTGAAAATCTTCCCAGAAACAAAACTTCAAAGCCCATCACTGGTAAATTCTATCAAATATTTTAGAAGAATTAATACCAATTCTATAAAAACTTTCATAAAATTGAAAAGAAGGGAGCATTCCAAAATCATTCTATCAGAGGCCAACATTACCCTGATGCCAAATCTAACAGACATTACAAGAAAAGGAAACTGAAAAGGCCAATATGCCTCATGACCATAGATGTAAAAATTCTAAATAAAATTTTAGCAAATTAAATTCAACAATATATAAAAGAATTATTCAAGTAAGGTTTTTTCTAGGAATGCAAGGTTGTTTTAACATTCAAAAATCAATCTAATTCAGTATATTAATAAATTTAAGAAGAAAGCCTTTCTGTCATCTAAAGCGATCATGAGAAGGCATTTGATGAAATCAAACATACATTCCTGATCAAAACTATCAGTGAGGACTTCCCTGGTGGCGCAGTGGTTGAGAGTCCGCCTGCCGATGCAGGGGACACGGGTTCGTGCCCCGGTCCGGGAGGATCCCACATGCCGCGGAGCGGCTGGGCCTGTGAGCCATGGCCGCCGAGCCTACGTGTCCAGAGCCTAAAAAAAAAAAAAAAAAAAAAAAAAAAAAAAACCTATCAGCAAATTAGGAATAAAGGAGAACTTGCATAACCTGATAAAAAGCATCTACCAAAAAAAGGTCATCTAACATCATATTTAATGGTGAGAGACTGAATGCTTTTTGCAGGATACAAAATTGATACATAAAAAAAAAATTATATCTCTAAACACTAAAAATAAACAATTGGAAATTAAAATAAAAACAATACCATTTATACTAACCCCAAAAAATATGAAATACTAAGGGGAAAATCTGAAAAGAAGATGTGCAAAACTCATACACTGAAAACTATAAAACGTTGTGAGATGTATTTAGTATCTAACACCCAAATATGTAGAGATATCTACAGTGTTCTGTGTTCATAGTCAGAAGACTCGATATTGTTAATATGTCTACTCTCCTCAGTTTGATCTATAAATTTAATGCAATCTCAACCAAAATTCCAACAGGCTTTTTTTGTAGCTACTAGCAAGCTTATTCTAAAATTCATGTGCCAGTGATAAAGAGTCCTTCCAATGCAGGGAACGGGGGTTAAATCCCTGGTCTGGGAACTAAGATCCCACACGCCACGGGCAACTAAGCCCACATGCCACAACTACTGAGCTCGGGCGCCTCAATGAGAGAGTCCGCATGCTGCAAGACTACAGAGCCCACGGCCTCTGCACCCTGCACGCCGCAACTACAGAGCCCACACGCCCTGGAGCCCACGTGCCACAACTAAAGAGAGAAAACTCGC
Organism: Neophocaena asiaeorientalis asiaeorientalis; assembly: GCF_003031525.2. NCBI lineage: Eukaryota > Metazoa > Chordata > Mammalia > Artiodactyla > Phocoenidae > Neophocaena > Neophocaena asiaeorientalis. Next base: position 1,073,525 of record NW_020175825.1, on the reverse strand, counting down.
ACACCACACCTAGAAAGAAACCTGCGCACCACAACAAAGAGCCCCTGCTGCAACGAAAGATCCCACACGCCTCAATGAAGACCTGATGCAGCCAAAAAAATAAAGAAAATTAATTAATTAAAATTAAATTAAATTAATATGGAAATGAAAAGATCAAGCAAGAATGGCCAAAACAATTTTGTGAAAAAAAGAACAAAGTTGGAGAACCAAAGCTGCAGTAATAGAGTATGGTACTGATATCAAAATAGACAAATAGATCAATGGAATGGAATAGAGAGTCCAGAATTAGAACCATATTTGTATTGAAAACTGATTTTTGACAAAGCTACAAAGGCAATTCTGTGGAGAAAGGATAGTCTTTTACTGGAAAAACTGAATATCAATATACAAAAAAATGAAATTCAGTTCGTATTTCTCACCATATATAAAAGCTAGCTAGGGCTTTCCTAAAAAAAAAAAAAAAAAAAAAAAGCTAGCTAAAAAATGGATTACAGAAAAAATGTAAAACCTAAAACTATAAAATTTCTAGAAGAAAACATCGAAAAGAAGTTAGTGACCTTGGGTTAGACAAAGATTACTTTGATACAACACCAAAAGCACAATCTACAAAAAAAAAAATTGATGAAGTGGACAAGATCAAATTTTAGAATTCTGCTTTTCAAAAGACACTGCTAGGACTTCCCTGGTGGTGCAGTGTTTAAGAATCCGCCTGCCAATGCAAGGGACACGGGTTGGAGCCCTGGTCCAGGAAGATCACACCTGCCACAGAACAACAAAGTCCGTGTGCCAACAACTACTGAGCCTGTGCTCTACAGCCCACAAGCCACAACTACTGAAGCCCGAGTGCCACAACTACTGAAGCCCGCGTGCCCATGCCCTGAAACAGGAGAGACCACCGCAATGAGAAGCCCGCGCACCACAAGGAAAATTAGCCCCCGCTCGCTGCAGCTAGAGAAAGCCCACGCGCAGCAACAAAGACCCAACACAGCCAAAAAATAAATAAATAATAATAAAGTTAGAAAAAAAAATGAAGCTTAGAAGCATAGCATTTAAAAAAAAAAAAGGCACTGCTAAAGGACTTCCCTGGTGGTCTAGTGGTTAAGACTTGACACTTCCAGTGCAGGGAGCGTAGGTTTGATCCCTGGTCAGGAAACTAAGATCCCACATGCCACATGGCACAGTGAAAAATAAAAACAGAAAAACAAAAATAAAATAAAAAGACATTGCTAAGAGAATTAAAAGGCAAGTTATATCCTGGGAGAAAATATTTGAAAATTATATATCTGATAAATATAAGTTCAGAATATATAAAGAGCTCTCAAAGCTCAGCAATAAGAAAATAAGCAACTCGATAAAAATGGATGAAAGATTTGAGCATATGCTTAATCAAAGGAAGAACACACATGGAAAGATGATCCACATTATTAGTTATTAGAAGTGAAGTTCAATACCACAATGAGATGCCATTACACACCTATTAGAATGACTAAGCTTTTAAAAGACTGGAGTAATTGGAGCTTTCAGTCTACACACCTACTATAATAGGTAATATTTAAAAGCTTGATCATACCACGTGTTGATAAAAATATAGAAGAACTGAAACTATCATACATTGCTGATGAAATGTAAAAAAATACTGCCATTTTTCAAAATTTAAACATACACCTACAATATCCTACGTATTTATTTTACAGAATGAAATCTGTCCATACTCGTGACTTGCACATAAATGTTATAGCAACTATATTTCTAATAGCCAAAAACTGGAAAAACATAAATGCCTGTCAGTAGGGTAAATTGTATATGCAATATGCAATATATGCAAAACAAAACAAAACAAAAAAAATAAACCGTGGATGCATCTCCAAATAATTATGCTGAGTGAAAGAAACCATACAAAAAAAGAGTGCATACTCTATGAATCCATTCTTATCAAATTCTAGAAAACATAAAAAATCTGTAGTGACAGGAAGCAGATCTTCAGTGCGTTGAGACAGGGTAGGACAGTAGAACAGGGAGGAACAGAAGGGAGGGATTACAAAAGGGTATAAGAGGAAACTTTGGGGATGGTGGATACGCCCCTGCTGTGTTAATATCTTGATTGTGGTGATGGTTTCACAAGTGTATACATAATATGTACAGTTTATTGTATGTCAATTATACCTCAATAAAGCTGTTAAAAATGGACTTAACAAGACAAATAATAGCTTGGATTTTTTTTTAATTTTCCAGATTTACTGAAATATAACTGACAGAAAATGCTTGCATGTTATTTAAAGAAATACTCTTTTTAAAAATGTATTTTACTGACATATAGTTGATTTACAATGTTGTGTTAATTTCTAATGTACAGCAAAGTTATTCAGATATACATATATTTTTTTCATATTCGTTTCCATTATGATTTATCACAGGATATTGAATATATTTCCCTGTGCTATACAGTAAGACCTTGTTGTTTATCCATCCTTATATAATAATGTGCCTCTGCTAACCCCAAACTCCCACTCCATCCCTCCTCCATCTACGTTCCCCCTTGGCAACCACAAGTCTGTTCTCTATGTCTGTGAGTCTGATTCTGTTTCATGGTAAGTTCATTTGTGTCATATTCTAGATTCTACATATAAGTGATATCATATGGTATTTGTCTTTCTCTTTCTGACTTACTTTACTTAGAATGATAATCTCTAGGTCCATCCATGTTGCTGCAAATGGCATTATTTCATTCTTTTTTATGGTTGAGTAGTATTCCATTGTATATATATACCACATCTTCTTTATCTGTTCATCTGTTTATATACATTTAGGTTGTTTCCATGTCTTGGCTATTGTAAATAGTGCTGCTATGAACATTAGGGTGCATGTATCTTTTCAAAGTAGTTTTCTCTGGATATATGCTCGGGAGTGGAATTGCAGAATCATATGGAAACTCTATTTTTAGTTTTCTGAGGAACCTCCATACTGTTCTCCATAGTGGCTGCACCAATTTACATTCCCACCAGTAGTGTAGGAGGGCTTCCTTTTCTCCACACCCTCTCCAGCATTTGTTATTTGTGAACTTTTTAATGATGGCCATTCTGACCAGTGTGAGGTGGTGCCTCATTGTAGTTTTGATTTGCATTTCTCTAATAATCAGTGATGTTACGCATCTTTTCATGTGCCTTTTAGTCATCTGTGTATTTTCTTTAGAGATATGTCTATTTAGGTCTTCTGCCCATTTTTCCATTGGGTTGTTTGTTTTTTTGTTATTGAGTTGTATAAGCTGTTTGTATATTTTGGAAATTAAGCCCTTGTCAGTCACATAATTTGCAAATATTTTCTCCCAGTTTGTAGATTGTCTTTTCATTTTTTATAGTTTCCTTTGCTGTACAAGAGCTTGTAAGTTTGATTAGGTCCCATTTGTTTATTTTTGCTTTTACTTCTATTGCTTTGTGAGACTGACCTAAGAAAATATTGATACATTTTATGTCAGAGAATGTTTTGCCTATGTTCTCTTCTAAGAGTTTTATGGTGTCATGTCTTATATTTAAGTCTTTAAGCCATTCTGAGTTTATTTTTGTGTATGGTGTGAGAGTGCATTCTAAAGTCACTGATTTATATGTAGTTGTCCAAATTTTCCAACATCACTTGCTGAAGAGACTGTCTTTTCTCCATTGTATATTCCTGCCTCCTTTGTTGGAGATTAATTGACTGTAGGTGGGTAGGTTTACTTCTGGGTGCTCTGTTCTGTTCCACTGATCCATATGTCTGTTTTTGTGCCAATATCACACTGTTTTGGTTACTGTAGCTTTGTATTATGGTCTGAAGTCTGGGAAGGTTATGCCTCTTGCTTTGTTCTTTTTCCTCAGGTTTTCCTTAGCAATTCTGGGTCTTTTATGGTTCCATATATTATTTGTTCCAATTCTGTGAAAAATGTCATAGGTAATTTGATAGGGATCACATTAAGTCTGTAGATTGCTTTGGGTAGTATGGCCAGTTTAACAGTATTAATTCTTCCAATCCAAGGTATGGGATATCTTTCCATTTCTTTGAATCATCATCAATTTCTTTTATTAACATTTTCTAGTTCTCAGCATATAAGTCCTTTACCAGCTTTGTCAGGTTTATTCCTATGTATTTTTTGATGTGATTTTAAAAGGGTTTTTTTTTTTACATTCCCTTTCTGATATTTCATTGTTAGTGTAAAGAAATGCAACTGATTTCTATACGTTAATTTCATATCCTGCGACTTTGCTGAATTTGTTTATCAGTTCTAGTAGATTTTGTGTGGAGTCTTTAGGGTTTTCTATATGTAGTATCATGTCAACTGCATATGACAATTTTATCTCTTCCCTTCCAACTTGGATACTTTTATTTTAAAGAAATATTCTTTAAAAGGATTTTAAAGGGATTGAAGATGGAATTTCTGAAATTAAGGTAATTAAAATGTGTTTGACAAAATAATAGTTATAAATATATGTTTATTATATAATATAAATATTTATATATGTATAGATATAATATAAATGTTTGTTGTTTATTTTAAATTTTATGATTTATTTCTTTTCATTATATTGCCAGCCCACTAACAGAAAATCATGAACATTAATAATTAAAATTTTATCTTTGATTTCTTCCTTTCAGTCATGCCAAAATAATAACTTTACACATTTAAAAATGTTTGTTGTAATGAGCAGTATATTTCAAGGAGGTTATAATATGTTTTCTTTAACAGTTATCTCTTAGTCCTAAATCATTTCAGCTGACAATGTGCTAGAAACACTTGTGCTATGTGAGGTCAAGGGCTATGGCCTATTTCAGTTACACCTATTAGGTAGAATGAGATTGAGAAGTGGCAAGAGTCCAGGCCCTCAAACACCCTACTCCCATTATGTCACAGCTACACTTCATTGCCAAACTCCCCAGGGATGAATATGCAGAGAGGATGATACCAGGCAAATATATACTTTTTGCTCCCATGAGCCTTTTGCTACAAACTCAAAGTCCTCAGTTGAGATGGGCATGCCCCACTGATGCCTTCCTTTGCCTAGGCTAGAAGCAGACTGTTTGACATTGTGATTTATAGTAAGAAATATATATGTATATATATATATATATATATATTTGGTGTTCCTCCTGTTTCTTGCATGGAGCTCCTAAAATCCTTAGAGTTCTCTAAGTGATGAAAGCTAAAAGGTATCTTTTGTTATCTTAAAGAGGTGACTTTCAGACCCCCACCTAAGGATGAGGACTGACTGCCAGGAGATCCAAGTATATGATTAGAGGAAAGGGGAGAGGGGCTGGAGATTGAATGGATTGATGCCTATGTAATAAAAGCATCCATAAAATCCCAAAATGGTAAGGTTTGGACAGCTTTCCAGTTGGTGAACACATAGAGATTCCCAGAGAGTGACACCTGGGGAAGCATGGAAGTTCTGAGCCCTTTTCCCCATACCTTGCCTTATGCATATCTTTGATCTGGCTGTTCCTGAGTTACAACCTTTTATACAAAACAATAATCTAGTGAGTAAACAGGTGCCCTGAGTTCTGTGAGCCACAGGAACCTCTGATTTATAACCAGCTGGGCAGAAGCACAGGTGAAAACCTGGACTTGGAACTAGTGTCTGAAGTTGGTGGAGGACAGTATTAAGGAACTGAGCCCTTAATCTGTGGAAACCAATGCTCTCTTCACGTAGATAGTGTCAGAATTGAATTGAATTGCAGGACACCCACCTGGATCTGAGAGTTGCTTGGTAGTGTTGGAAACTACCACCACCACATACACACGCACATTGGAATTGGGTCCAGAACATTTAGACCCCTTTGGACATCCTTTATGTCTCATTTTACATCCTCCCGGCTCACTTTTTGGTTCCGAAACTGTTGCCACAACAAACTGTAGGAAGGCATAGCCTGTTAGCTCCTTGTCTGGGCTGCAGCAAGGGTCTCTTTCTTTCTATGAGACTTTTCTTCTGTCACCACGTAGGATGCCTTTGGAAGCCCTCTCAGCCATTCTGGCACACCTGAAAGAACCCTTTATAAATAGGAGGACAGGAGTTTCAGAATAAATACCCTCCTCTTCTATCTCTCCAGCAGGTAATTTTAAGGCACATTCTCCACAGTTCTTATCTCACCTGCCACATGATGGAGAGAGAAAAATCTCAGAGAAATTACAGCTCAGGAAAAACTTAGGTGGAGTAAGAAATGAAGTTGAGGAAGAGGAGAAGAGCCTGGCATTCTCTCTAGGCTACACCCAAATTTTACACATCTTCATAACCCTCCAATGTTCAGCTGAATGTAGCTGGTTAATAGCTGTGTTGAAAAAATGAGTATGTGTACTACAGTAGGGGAAAAGTAAAGAAATACTTTACTGGCATATATTTGACTAAATTCCTATGGATGATATAATGTATTAGCACTAGAAAAATCAGCTTTAAAATTTTCATTTAAAATCAGGAGCCTAAAAATCCTGCAGCCTGTGAAAGGAAAATCACATTCACAGAAAAATAGATAAGATGAAAAGGGAGAGGGCTATGTACCAGACGAAGGACCAATATAAAAACCCAGAAAAACAACTAAATGAAGTGGAGATAGGCAACCTTCTGGAAAAAGAATTCAGAAAAATGATAGTGAAGATGATCCAGGACCTCAGAAAAAGAATGGAGGCAAAGATCGAGAAGATGCAAGAAATGTTTAACAAAGACCTAGAAGAATTAAAGAACAAACAAACAGAGATGAACAATACAATAACTGAAATGAAAACTACACTAGAAGGAATCAATAGCAGAATAACTGAGGCAGAAAAACGGATAAGTGACATGGAAGACAGAATGGTGGAATTCACTGCTGCGGAACAGAATAAAGAAAAAAGAATGAAAAGAAATGAAGACAGCCTAAGAGACCTCTGGGACAACATTAAACACAACAACATTCGCATTGTAGCGGTCCCAGAAGGAGAAGAGAGAGAGAAAGGACCCAAGAAAATATTTGAAGAGATTATAGTTGAAAACTTCCCTAACATGGGAAAGGAAATAGCCACCCAAGTCCAGGAAGCGCAGTGGGTCCCATACAGGATAAGCCCAAGGAGAAACACGCCAAGACACATAGTAATCAAATTGGCAAAAAGTAAAGACAAATTATTAAGGGAAAAATGACAAATAATATACATGGGAACTCCCATAAGGTTAACAGCTGATTTTTCAGCAGAAACTCTACAAGCCAGAAGGGAGTGGCATTAATATTCTCCAGGATAGATCACATCTTCGGTCACAAATCAATCCTCAGTAAATTTAAGAAAATTGAAATCATATCAAGCATCTTTTCTGACCACAGCACTATGAGATTAGAAATGAATTACAGGGAAAAAATGTAAAAAACACAAACACATGGAGGGTAAACAATACGGCATTAAATAACCAAGAGATCACTGAAGATATCAAAGAGGAAATCAAAAAATACCTAGAGACAAATGACAATGAAAACATGAAGATCCAAAACCTACGGGATGCAGCAAAAGGAGTTCTAAGAGGGGCATTTATATCTATACAAGCCTACCTCAAGAAACAAGAAAAGTCTCAAATAAACAATCTAACCTTACCCCTAAAGGAACTAGAGAAAGAAGAACAAAACCCAAAGTTAGCATAAAGAAAGAAATCATAAAGATCAGAGCAGAAATAATTGAAATAGAAACAAAGAAAACAATAGTAAAGATCAATGAAACTAAAAGCTTGTTCATTGAGAAGACAAACAAAATTGATAAACCATTAGCCAGACTCATCAGGAAAAAGAGGGAGAGGATTCAAATCAATAAAATTAGAAATGAAAAAGGAGAAGTTACAACAGACACCACAGAAATACAGAGCATCCTAAGAGACTACTACAAGCAACTCTATGCCAATAAAATGGACAACCTGGAGGAAATGGACAAATTCTTACAAAGGTATAACCTTCCAAGACTGAACCAGGAAGAAATAGAAAATATGAACAGATCAATCACAAGTAATGAAATTGAAACTGTGATTAAAAATCTTCCAACATGGACTTCCCTGGTGGCACACTGGTTAAGAATCCACCTACCAATGCAGGGGACAAGGGTTCGAGCCCTGGTGCAGGAAGATCCCACATGCCGCGGAGCAACTAAGCACATGTGCCACGACTACTGAGCCTGCGCTCTAGAGCCTGCGAGCCAGAACTACTGAGCCCTCATGCCACAACTACTGAAGCCCATGCACGTAGAGCCCATGCGCCACAACAAGAGAAGCCACTGCAATGAGAAGCCCACATACCACAATGAAGTGTAGCCCCCGCTCACCACAACTAAAGAAAGCCTGCGCGCAGCAATGAAAACCCAACACAGCCAAAAATAAATAAATAAATAAATTTATTTAAAAAAAAAATCTTCCAACAAACAAAAGTCCAGGACCAGATGGCTTCACAGGGGAATTCTATCAAACATTTAGAGAAGAGTTAACACCCATCCTTCTCAAATTCTTCCAGAAAATTGAGGAGGAAGGAACACTCCCAAACTCATTCTATGAGGCCACCATCACCTTGATACCAAAACCAAAGATACTACAAATAAAGAAAATTACAGACCAATATCACTGATGAATATAGAAGCAAAAATCCTCAACAAAATACTAGCAAACAGAATCCAACAACACATTAAAAGGATCATACACCATGATCAAGTGGGATTTAGCCCAGGGATGCAAGGATTCTTCAATATACACAAATCAATCAGTGCGATACACCATTAACAAATTGAAGAATAAAGACCATATGATTATCTCAATAGATGCAGAAAAAGCTTTTGACAAAATTCAACACCCATTTATGATAAAAACCCTACAGAAAGTGGGCATAGAGGGAACCTACCTCAACATAATAAAGGCCATATAAAAGAAACCCACAGCAAGCATCATTCTCAATGGTGAAAAACTGAAAGCATTTCCTCTAAGATCAGGAACAAGACAAGGATGTCCACTCTCACCACCATTATTCAACATAGTTTTGGAAGTCCTAGCCACGGCAACCAAAGAAGAAAAAGAAATAAAAGGGATACAAATTGGAAGAGAAGCAGTAAACCTGTTAGTTTGCAGATGACATGATACTATACATAGAGAATCCTAAAGATGCCACCAAAAAACTACTAGAGTAACTGGACAGGTACATGTAAAAGACTGAAATTAGAACACCCCCTAACACCATACACAAAAATAAACTTAAAATGGATTAGAGTCCTAAATGTAAGGTCAGACACTATAAAACTCTTAGAGGAAAACATAGGAAGAAGATGAACACTCTTTGACATAAATCACAGCAAGACCTTTTTGATCCACGTCCTCTGTGTATAAAATTGATGACTAATAAGAACCTGCTGTATTAAATTTTTTTTTAATAAAAAAATATTAGGAGCCTTAGACGCAAGAGGGAGGAGATATGGGGATGTATGTATATGTATAACTGATTCACTTTGTTATACAGCAGAAACTAACACACCATTGTAAAGCAATTGTACTACAATAAAGATGTTAAAATAATAATAATAATAAATAAATATATGGGAGCAGATATTCAAAGAAAAAAAAATTAGGAGACTTGAAAAACACCATGTGTAGTATTTGGCTTCTGATCAGAATTTTTATTGGAATAGGCCTATTATTTCTTCCACAATGAAAATTTTTACTTACGTCTTCTTTTTGCAAACAAAACGCTAGCGAGAGTTAGCGTGGGTTGATTGGAGGCAAGAGAAGGAAAGCAGGAGGGAACCTGAATAAATGCTGGCAAGGACTTCCCTCCTGCTGATTTTACTATTTTCAAAAGGCAGACGAGGAAGTATGGAATTTATTTAGTGGAATGTTTGATAGTTTTTAAAGAGCTTACTTTCAGTTTAAAAACATTGACAAGGGCTATTGACATTAATTTACTTGAATAGATAGAAACATACTGAAACTTTTATTCCAGAATGTTATAAACAATAAATTTCATGTATATTTATTGCAAAATCTACCAAATTGTAATTCTTTACAGTGTATTGTTCACCTAAATTTTCACTGTCATAAAGTCATAGCACATTAAGAGTCTGGAATGCCTGGTATAAATATTTACTAAATGAATTAGAATCAGGGGTAGTTTCCCAACCATTCTGACTCCTTCTGATTCCACCAGGGCTTCTCCATCTATACCATCACACCCAGAGGGACTCTAGGAGGTAAAGGACCCCATCTTCCAATACAGGAAGGAGCTTACTGGTGTTTTGTTAACAAGAGGTAAGTGTTCATTCAGTGCATTAAATTGGATCCTCAACAAAGTCTCAGGGCAGAAGTAGGTGTCCTGAGGAGGTGGCAAGGGGCCTTGGAAGGGATCAAGTATATCTGTATATATTTTAGTCTCTTATCTTTGATTTGGCACTAATTATGTACGTCTATCCTTTCAGGACCCTAATATTTTATTCTTAAGTGACTTAGCTGAAGTCTTAAAAATAATAAAACTTGCATTGATTTCTGCTATAATAGTTTTAGTTTTCCCCCAAGGTAATAAAGATAATACTGTCAACTAGATAGAGAACAAGTTGGGAAGTTCAAGAAAGAAAGAAAAGCACACGGAAAGAATGGATAGGTCAGAGAATCATAAAATCTTAGTGTTGGAAGATGCTGTACAATAGTGGTTCCTAACTACTGGTCAGTGGGCCAATGCAGAAGAGTGAGAGAGTTTTTGCCAACCTTTGGTTAATGAGAGAGAGAGGGAAAGAAATAGAAGGAGAGCATAAAGAGGCATCTCTATTTAGCAGGTTTCTTTTCAGGAAATCACAATGTCTTAAAAAATGGATTATAGTGATTTTTGAGAAAATCTGTAAATATACTGTCATTACACTGTTTACCTAACATGAGTAAATTTTACAGCATGTGAATTACTTTTAAAAATAAAGATAATTTTAAAAGTTAAAATAAAAAGAAGCACAGACTGATAAATTCAAGAGTTTGCTAAGCACTGACAAAGTAGAGAAATGCATTGTTCTGCTGTCTGGAGAGATGAGTGGATTTTGAAGAGTTAATTTAGGGTTTTAGAGACATATTGACTGATAAAGAGACCCCCACTTGCACTAGCTTTGCTGGAATGCTCTTCCCATTCTTCCACCCACCCCCACCTCCATCTTCACAAGGCTGGCTCTTCTTTATCATTTCTATCTCTGGTTTAATATCACCTTTTCATAAAAGTCTTCTCTGACTGCTTAATCCAGACTAGCTACCCATTCATTCTCTATCACATACTATATTTTAATTCTTGCACTGCTGTTTTAACTATCTAATGCATTTGTGATTTTAAAAGATATCTATTGGTTTTAAAAATTGAAACCGTATACAGCCATATGTTACCGTCTACATAAATATGACTTTACTATTCTGCCGTCTTCACTAACAAAACTTTGTTCCTCCATATTCATTGACATGGTTTATTTTTTCAGGAAACTCTTATCCAAAAAGATAAAAGTTACAAACAATATTTGTGGCTTTATTGAGATATAATTTACATACCATAAAATTCACCCTTGCTAGATCTATAATATATGCAGTAGCAGTTATATTTATAGACTTGTACAAAAATCACCACAATCTAATTTTAGGATGTTTTGGTCACTCCAGAAAGAAACCTTGTGCCCAGTCAATCTCCCTCTCCTCGTGACAGCCTTAGGCAACCACTAATCACTTTCTGTCTCTATAGATTGGCCTATTCTGGACATTTCATGTAAATGGATTCATATAGTATGTGATCTTTTGTATCTACCTTCTTTCATTAAAGATAATGTCTTTGAGGCTCATCCATGTTGCAGCATGTATCAGTGCTTCATTCCTTTTAATTGCTAAATAGTATTCTTTGTGTGGATATACTAAATTTTGTTTATCCATTCACCAGCTGATGGACATTTGTATTGTTTTTACCTTTTAGCTATTATGAATAATATTGCTATGAACATTTGTGTAAAAGTTTCTATGTGAGCATATAACCTCACTTCTCTTACAGAAATTCCTAGGAGTAGAATTGTCAGTAACTCTGTTTAACACTGTAGGAAACTGCCAAACTGTTTTCCAAAAAGCTGCACCATTTTACATTCCCACCAGCAACGCATGAGAGTTCTCATTTCTCCACATGTTTGCCCTCACTTGTTATTATCTATTTGTTTGTTTGTTTGTTTCATTATCACTATTCTAGTGGCTATATTTCTTGTGGTATATTTTGTGGTTTTAATCAACATTTCCCTGCTGCCTGATATTGAGCATTCTTTCATGAGCTTATTGGCCATTTGTGTATCTTCTTTGGAGAACAGTTTGTTCAAATCTTTTGTCCGTCTTTTAGTTGGTTTGTCTTTTTATTGTTGAGTTATAAGTTCTTATTATATTCTGGATACAAGTCCCTTATCAAATTATATGATTTATAAATATTTTATTCTAGTTTGTGGGCTTGTCTTTTACCTTTCTTGTGGTATTCTTTGAAGTGCAAATGTTTTTAATAATGATGAAGTTCAGTTTATCAAATTTTTCTTTTATCACTTGTGCTTTGATGTTGAATCTAAGAAATCATTGCCTAACCTAGGTAATTTTATAAGTTTAAATTTCTAATTATTTGTTGCTAGTATATAAAAATACAATTCATTTTTGTGTACTGATCTTATGTGCAAAGATCTTGTTAAATTCATGTATTAGCTCTAGTTGCTTATTTATAGATGCCTTCAGAACTTTAGGCAATCATGTCATCTGCAAACAAAGTTTTACTTCTTTCTTTTCTATCTAAATGCCTTTTATTTTTCTTTAAGGCCCTTCTTCTTAATATTAGTTTTTGTGCGTTTAGTCACTTGGTATGAATCTAACACCTGGCTGCAATTTATTCGTGAATTGACTAAAGTATACAATCTTCCTGACTCTTAGGTTTGTATGCATTTTCCTTTGCGAGACACTCAGCTTTCCTTGGCACCAGTTTATTGTAATGAATCAGTTGGTTTCCTGGGCAACTGGACTCAATCATTATGTGAATATTTACATGGTAAACAACATAATAGGCCAGACAGCCATAAATCTAAAATCCCCCATCATACTGTCCCTATGATAGGAATGGAGTTTTGTATCTTTGCTGAAACAATTGGGGTGCTTTCATAGGAGTTAGCTTTTGTAGTCAATTGTTTACAGAAAAAGAACTTCAAAGAGCTCCAGGAGCAAGGAGCCTACTACCTCTTTTTTGCTTTAAATCTATCTCAGCGTCTTAGCACTACAAAACAAATAGCATTGCTTGGTACCAGACCATGAGTGATGCCAAAATGTTACCACAGTATTTGACAGTTCCTCTGGGTATTTTGCCAGAAGACAGATCATCAAGTGGCCCTCAATGACTGGTATAGGGTTTGTGGTACAGAAGCCTATGGGCTTTTACCTAATAAATGGACAGGCATTGTACCTTGGTAAAATGATGTCAGACATCATTTGGGGTTCATTTTAGACATCAATACTGCCTCTTGGAAAAGGAAATCTTTAGATAACAATTAAATGAAGAGAAAAACTGGGGCTTAATTTGAGCTCCAAACCCTATCTAATCAAGAGGAATTCTGGACTGCTTTCTTTTCACCTCAATTCTCTTGAATATGTGCTTTAAAAGAGGCCAGAAAATTGGGAGGATTTTACATGCTATGAGTTGGAGAATAGTGAAAGTGTTAGACAATGCCATCTGGACTATTGAACTCCTCACTTGAGAAGTTCATAAAATTGGACAGGCAGTACTTCAGAATAGAGCCACACAGATATGATATTGGCCTCTCAAGGGGAAACAAGTGCTGTTTTAAGGGAAGAATGTTGTGCTTACATGCTTACAGATATCTCTTGAATCTTTAATATTACAAAAATGATCAAGGAAGTAAACATACAAATCTGTGATATCTTCACATTAGGGATGAGATCTAGTCTCTTGGGTTAACTGTGGCACTTTTGATTCTTGACGAGAAGTGGACTTCAAGCACTGATCATGTGTTTATCCGTGATGTAGAGTTCATATGTGTTGTCTGCAATGTGTTAAATGATGCTGCTGCATAGCCAATGTGTCATCAAATGATTCAATAAATAATCATGCTAAAACAAAACAAAAACAACAGGGAACCCAGGTATTTATGGAGATTGAAAAACCAAAACCACACCAGAAACCTAATTTGCATGCATGACACCTCGAATACAGTGGAAGGTGTGGACTGATATGTCCCCAAATGTGAATGCTCTTCCCTTCAGCTTAGACTGAAAATGACCACAAGGGGGGGATATTGAGAACAGGAACCGTCTACCCAGCTCACTGTCTACATTAATATGACTTCACTAATATAACTTAACTTTTCCACTGTCTTCTTCAACTTGATTTTACAATTTCAGGCATCTCTTGCCCAGGAAGACAAATATTACAAATGACTTTAATTTTGTTTCAGAAACTTGCCAGAAAAATACATCTAAGTGAAATCAAACTCTTCAAATTTTCAGTAGATAGCATCAAATAACTATTAACCCACCAAATCTATTTGAAACCCTTGCTTCAATATCGTCGCCTTGCCTTATCCACCAGTCTTAAACTGTTACATTATGATCCTTACCGAATCTTAACCAAGTCTCCTTACCTTCATTAAAAGACCTCCTTTTTTGTTGTTTTAATATTTATTTATTTATTTGGCTGTGCCAGGTCTCAGTTGCAGCATGCGGGATCTTCCTTGCAGCGTGCAGGATCTTTTAGTTGCGGCATGTGGAATCTAGTTCCCTGACCAGGTATCAAACCTGGGGCCCCTGTGTTGGGAGCACGGAGTCTTAACTGCTGGACCACTGGGGAAGTCTGAAAGACCTCCTTTAACACATCTCTAAAACCTCTTGCTCTCTTCCTGTGGAGATGGAATGAAGACTCAGTCAAGGTTGTGCTCTCCCTTACTATGGTAAAAATAAATCCAGTTTTGTCCTATCAACAAGTTGTTTTGCAATATTTGAGGAGAGCCTTTCAACAGTTTGAGCATAGTCTTTCTCTTTCACTATTATGTATCCATGACAGTAGAGGCCTTGCCTTGCTTGTTCATTCTGAACCTACAATGCCTAGAATAGGCCCAGCAAATAGGGGAGCTGACTACTGTATACATTGTTCATTTATATACTCATATTACTGTACTTGGGAATTAATGGGAATTTTTTAGAATAATGTTTACTATACTTAATCTTAACTTTCTGTGCTAAATTTAAAACCTAATTCTCTTATAAAATATGATTTCACCAAATGGAATTTCTGCTAAATGATAAGCATATCAAAGTGTGGTCTTCTTAATTCTTTACAACTTTTTTGATGGTAAAATACCCTATATTTTGTAAAAAATATGCTCCTGATAATGATGGAAGAAGTTTCTTAATGTTCTGACTTGGTGTTATGGGTGGAATCATATGCCCCCCAGAATGATGTGTTGGAGTCCTAACTCCCCATACCTCAGAATGTGACTTCATTTGGAGCTAGGATCTTTACAGAGGTAATCAAATTAAAATGACATCATTCGTGTGGGGCCAGATCCAACATACCAAGTGTCCTTATAAAAAGGGAAAATTTGGACACAAACAAGCACACAGGGAGAATGCCATTTGAAGATGAAGCAGAGGTGCTTTCACAAACCAAGGAATGCAAAGAGAGCCAACAAATCACCAGAAAAATGGGTATAGTCATAGAAAAGATTCTTCCTCACAGCCCTCAGAAGAAACCAACTCTGGCAACACCTTGATTTCAGATTTCTAGCTACCAGAAATGTAAGACAATTAATTTCTGTCATCTGAGCCACTCAGTGTATGGTACTTTGTGAACCGCAGCCCTAGGAAACTCATAACACTTGGAAAAATAAGGAGTGTTGGCTCTCAAAATTTGGGAAAGACTTACTGCTTCTTTTTAGCTTGTGTTTATTGGCCCTAAAAATCGAAAGCCTAGAAATTATGCTTTAGATATTATGTAATTCTTCAGCTCTCGAACTTCTTAGATTTCTTTTTGCTTTCATAAACTGGGGGCCCCAAAAGTTTTTTGTTTATGTGGTTTACACCTAATAACATTTACCATTTAGAAATTTTAAAATGGGTATTTAATTCATTTAATAATAGTAGTAAATCCATTACATGTTAATATAAATATTTTTATCTTCCAGAACAAAAATAATTTAGTGAGAAGCATGGCATTGTTTTATATTTATGCATTAATGTATGACTTAATAAAAATAATTAGATCCTTATATCAGTTATTGCATTCAATCTGTCACAATATTACACCACAGGTAGCCTCCAGAAAACTCGACTGTACACTTATGACAAAATTCAAGTGAAAAAAAGCAAAAAATCTTAGCATTATTATGTAAATGGTTTGATCTCATGGACCACATTTTAAGAATTGCTCTAACCTGGTACTGAAATCTTCTCTGTACTAATATTAATAATGCTTTTACCTATATATAGATTGTTATTTATATACCTCATGGTAACCACAAACCAAAAATCTGCAATAGATACAAGCACAAAAAAGAGAAAGGAATCCAAACATAACACTAATGATAGTCATGAAATCACGAGGGAAGAGAACAAAAGAAGAAAGGAGCAAAAAAGGACTACAAAAACAATTAACAAAATGGCAATAAGTTTATACCTATCAATAATTACTTTAATTGTAAATGGATTAATGCTCCAATCAAAAGCACAGAGTGGCTGAATGGATACAAACACAAGATCTATATACATACTGCCTACAAGAAGCTCACTTCAAATCTAAAGACACACACAGACTGAAAGTGAGGGGATGGAATAAGGTTTTCCATGAAAATGGAAACAAAAAGAAAGCCACAGTAGCAATACTTATACAGACAAAACAGACTTTAAAACAAAGCCTGTAACAAGAGACAAAGAAGGGCATTACATAATGATCAAGGGATCAATACAAGAAGAAGATATAACAATTGTAAATATATATGCACCCAACACAGGAGCACCTAAATGCACAAAGCAAATATTAACAGACATAAAGGGAGAAATTGACAGTAACACAATAATATTAGGGTACTTTAACATCCAAGGCAATCTACAGATTCAGTGTAATCCTTATCAAAATACCAATGGCATTTTTCACAGAAGTAGAACAAATAATTCTAAAATTTGTATGGAAACAAAAGACCCGGAATAGCCAAAACAATCTTGAGAAAGAAGAACAGAACTGGAGGCATCTTGCTTCCTGACTTCAAACTAGACTACAAAGCTACAGTAATCAAAACAGTATGGTACTGACACCAAAACAGACACATAGACCAGTAGAACAGAATAGAGAGCCCAGAAATAAACCCACATGCTTATGGTCAGTTAACCTACAACAAAGAAAGCAAGAATATAGAGTGGGGAAATATAGTCCCTTCAATAAGTGGCACTGGGAAAACTGGACAGCTACATGTAAAAGAATGAGATTAGAACATTTTCTCACACCATTTGCAAATATAAATTCAAAATGGATTAAAGACCTAAATGTAAGACTGGAAACCATAAAATTCCTGGAAGAAAATATAGGCATAACACTCTGACATAAATCGTAGCAATATTTTTGGGTGTGTCTCCTAAGGCAAAGGAAACAAAAACAAAAATAAACAAATGGGACCTAATTAAACATAAAAGCTTTTGCTCAACAAAGGAAACAAATGAAAAGACAACCTACTGAATGGGAGAAAATATTTGCAAATGATATGACCAATAAAGGGTTAATATCCAAAATATATAAACGGCTCATACAACTCAATATAAAAAAATTAAACAACCTGATTTAAATATGGGCAGAAGACCTGAATAGGCAAAGAGGACATACAAATGGCCAATAGGCACACGCAATGATGCACAACATCTCTATCATCAGAGAAGTGCAATCAAAACCACAAAGAGGGGCTTCCCTGGTGGCGCAGTGGTTGGCAGTCCGCCTGCTGATGCAGGGGACACAGGTTCGTGCCCCAGTCCGGGAGGATCCCACATGCTGCGGAGCAGCTGGGCCCATGGGCCATGGCCGCTGAGCCTGCGCGTCCGGAGCCTGTGCTCCGCGGTGGGAGAGGCCACAACAGTGAGAGGCCCACGTACCGAAAAAAAAAAAAAAAAAACACAAAGAGATATCACCTCACATCTGTCAGAATGGCTATCATCAAAAAGACCACAAATAATAAATGTTGGTGAGGATATGTAGAAACGGGAAACCTCTTACACTGTTGGTGGGAATGTAAACTGTTTCAGCCCCTATGGAAACCGTATGGGGGTTCCTCAAAAAACTAAAACAGAACTACTCAGGATGTATGAATCAAAATATTGTGAAGGAAAAAGAGCAGGCTTTATATACAAACAAGCTGGAATTAAAATATCAGTTCTGCCTACTGTGGCCTTGGGCAAATTACTTAGTCAAATTAAATCCTGGTTTCATCACTTATTGTATTAGTCAGGATTATGTAAATCAACTTTTGGATAGTTTTAGCACAGTGTTTGGAATACAGAGAGTATTGAACAAATGTTAGTTCCCTTTCTCTTTTCCAATTTCCTTTTGTTAGTTTACATTTACAAGAAATCTGATTGCCATTTATGATCACTGTCCACATACTGAAATTTAATGTTACTGTACAAATATCAAAGAAGACACAAGCCACTTCTGAGATACTAGAGTTGCAAACTGAAATTAGTGAAAAGAGGAGGATGTAGCGAACATAACATCTGACTCCCCCAAATTCTCACTATCTACTTGTGCTGCAGATATAGCTTGTTAAAGCTAATCTATTATTAGCTCTGTATATGAATGTGTTTAAAATTTTCAGGTTAGCTGCAAAGGTGGAAAGTAGAGAGTGAGTCACTGAGGAATTTACTGTAGGCACTGAAGGGAAGAAGAAAGGAGTGAGGCTAAGATCCACTTGGGAGGAGAGTCCTGGGTGACTCTAAAGTGGACCACCAGCCGAAAGGAACTGGACGTGGAATGCCACATGCCACCAAGGGGAGAAGGAAGGGGAAGTTGACTGTATGTTTTGCCTAATCATAATTATCATTAAAAATATTCTCTCATTTAAAGTTCACAACATTGCTCATAAAAAAGAATGAAATAATGCCATTTGCAACAACATGGATGGAACTAGAGATTATCACACTAAGTGAAGTAGGTCAGACAAAGACAAATATCATATGATATAGCTTATATGTGGAATCTAAAATACGATACAAATAAACTTATTTACAAAACAGAAACAGACTGACAGACATAGAATACAAATTTACAGTTACCAAAGGGAAAAGGTGGGGGAGGGATAAATTAGAAGTTTGGGATTAAAATATACACGCTACTACATATAGAATCGATAACCAGTAAGGACCTACTGTATAGCACAGGGAACTATACTCAGTATTTTGTAATAACCTGTAAGGGAAAAGAATCTGAAAAGGAATATATATACGTGTGTGTGTGTATGTACGTATAACTGAATCACTGTGCTGTACACCTGAAACTAACACAATATTGTAAATCAACTGTATTTCAATAAAAATTAAAAAAATAAAGTTCACAACAAACTCGTGAGGTAGTTATTATGATTTACATTTTTTTTAACCAATAGTGATGCTCAGAGGGTCAGGTTGGGTTCTTCATACTTAGCTTGCAGGTAATAGTGTTAGCATTTAAATCCCAGCCTGTCTAGATCTAAAGTCCAGGCTCTTAACATTGTACTCTGGTGTCTTTGAAGAATTTTCCCTAAAGAACAGCCATAAAGGTCTAAGCCAAACTTTAAGCAATTGCCTGCTTCCTACATGGTAATTCTATGTCCTGGACTTTTGTGAGAATTTGGTCTTTTTCCACCTTCATCAGGATATGCTGGTGAGAATCGGGCTCATTATAACTGAATCACTTTATCGACACACTTGAGAAGTCATTTTCCTGGAGTATTCTGGCAGGGATTAAAAAATCAAAGTACACAAAATAAACTGAAAACAGTTATGATTGCCAGCAATTGTATCCAAGAATTTTTAAGATTCACTTCAAACATGTTGTTCATGACTTGATTTTTTTTCTGGGTGGCATTACCAACGTGTATGCTTACATTTGGAGTTACTCTTAAATGGAAAGAGGCTCTGATTTCTGTGTAAACACTTCAGGCCAAAAGACAGCAATTAAGAAAAGCAATCCGGACAATCATTTGTTTGAAACACCAACGTGGAGAGGAGGAAAGTTAACATAAACATATCATACCTTAGACCTGTATTGGAACACCATGTTTCATATTGGCTACAGGCTATCTTTGAGCCCTTTTTGCTAAAAATCATGTAGTTACCCAGCAGGAACGGTATCATTCCAAACACTGCTGTTAATAAACCTGCTTATTATCCAAACAACCCTGAAACAAGAGACCTGAAATTGATGTTTTGGGTGGTGCTTCCTGCTGCCAGGAGGTGGTGTGTTTGATTTAAAAGACACTGAACCAGGGTTAGATTAAAAATTTAGATCAAAACATTCATGTGAATGGGACATTGAGAAAAAGAATTCTGTTTGGTAGCAAACAACAACCCACGTTTCCTAAAATCTTTTTTTTTTTCTTTTTTTTTTTTTTTTTTGCGGTATGCGGGCCTCTCGCTGCTGTGGCCTCTCCCGTCTCAGAACAGGCTCCGGACGCGCAAGCCCAGCAGCCATGGCTCACAGGCCCAGCCGCTCCACAACATGTGCGATCCTCCCAGCCCGAGGCACGAACCTGCATCCCCTGCATTGGTAGGCGGACCCTCAACCACTGCACCACCAGGGAAGCCCCCTAAAATCTATTTTGATGCAAGTTCAAAATTGATGTAAAAATACTGGTCAGGCAAACTAATATAAGGAACATTTTAGTATACACTGTGAAAACTCCATTCAGAAATTTATTAACACTGCTGATAGCATAGAATATGCTTGACAAATACTTCTTGATCATGGAGGCATACACTAATAATGGTCATATGCTTATTTTATACAGTATTCTCATTATGACCTGTTCACGAGGTGATCAGTTAAATCGACTAATTTGTTTTGCAACCGTGGGATGAAAACTCTGTAGCACTAATGCCATAATTATAGATGTTAAATATATTCCAAAGTATTCAAATACTTTGCTGAGAAATAGAGAAGAAAGCTTAAGGAATAGACAAGGAGAGTGAGAATAGAGAGGGTAAGAAAAAAATTCATTAGAGGAGGAAGTGAAAAAAACAAATCTGAGGTAAATATGGAAGCAGTGACAAGATCATGGTAGAGTAGGAATAATTAAAGTTGGGGGAAAGATAATTACTTCTATTTCATGCTTTCAAATGTTTGTTAGAAGTTGGTGAAATAGAATTTTGGGAACAAAGTCCCATGATAGCCTGTATTCTTAGAAGGGAAAATTTGTGACATATTTTAAACTGTGCTGACCAGTATGGTAGCCATTACCCATGTGTGGCTAATGAACACTTGAAATGTGGCTAGTACAAATTGAGATGGGCTATAAATGTAAAATACATACCAATTTCAAGACTTAGTACAAAAAAATGTAAAATATCTCAATAATCTATTTGATTGCATGTTAAAATGATAACATTATAGACATATTGGGTTAAATAAAATACATTACTTCAATTAACTTCACCTATTTCTTTCAATTTTTTAAAATATGACTACTAGAAAATTGCAAACTATATATGTGGCTAACACTCGTATTGGGCAGTGATGGTCTAAAGAATTGCTGAGGAGAGACTAGATGGACTCTATTCTAGAGTTCCTAAAAGGAGAAACAGTTACCTTGCCTACCTATTGTTTTTACCCCTGTCCTTTAGTTGTTTTAGCACCATTGCACATGGTAGACTAGTAAGTGGAACAGAGAAAAACCGGCATGTAAGGGACAGGAGTAGGAGGGAGTAGGGAAGTTATTTGTTGCTCCCCTTGCATAGCCTCCAAAAGAAGTACTTTTTTGTAAGGCAGTATATTGACATTAGACTTAAGTCTATAATGATACAGTAAAAGATATTGAAGAAAGATGTGTGAAAGCAAAAGTGGGAAACATAAAAGTGTTTTTACATGTTTGCTCACTTCCTCAACATCTACCAACAGCCCCCTCCCTGGCCCCCTCCCCCCTCCCAACACACACCCACACTCCATTTCTAGGTCAAGTATCATGAGAACCTGACTAGGCTGCTAATTAGACTTTTTGAATGCTTCCTTTTATTTTATTTATTTATTTATTTATTTTTTCCAGATGCGCAGGCTCAGTGGCCATGGCTCACGGGCCCAGCCGCTCCGCGGCATGTGGGATCTTAAGATCTTAAAAGTTCTTAAGTCTGGATTTACTCAGGCTCCTTGAAATAGTCAGTGGGTATTTATTGCAGATCTTCTTTGTTCATGAAATACTGTAACATTACTTGAATATTGATTGTATTCAAATTCACCTGCACCCTCAGTAAAAAAGGGAATAACAGTTTAAATATGCAAATAACTTGATATTCCATTCAATAAACACTAGCCCTAGGCAATTTATACATTAAGCCTGACCAGTCCTACAGAAAAATATGTCAATGACTTTAAGGCGCTCTCTATTGCTGAGGAGAAATTAATCTCATTAGACTGACTGATGGCAGGGCTGCTGGGTGATGATAACTTTGTCAACATTTTGGTGGAAGAAAGTAAAGAATTCATTAAGGGTCCTAAAGAAGGACTGACTAAAAAAAAAGAGGACAAACATTAAAACAAAACAAAACAAAACCTGCTTATATAGTCATATTTTAAAACTCATATACCTAGGGCTTCCCTGGTGGCACAGTGGTTAAGAATCCGCCTGCCAAGGCAGGGCACATGGGTTCGAGCCCTGGGCAGGGAAGATCCCGCATGCCGTGGAGCAACGAAGCCTGTGCGCCACAACTACTGAGTCTGTGCTCTAGAGCCCCCGAGCCACAATTACTGAGCCCACGTGCCACAACTACTGAAGCCAGCGCGCCTAGAGCCCGTGCTCCACAACAAAAGAAGCCACTGCATGAGAAGCCCGCGCACCACAATGAAGAGTAGCCTCCGCTTGCTGCAACCAGAGGAAAGCCCGTGCGCAGCAACAAAGACCCAACACAGCCAAAAATAAAATAAATAAAACTTAAAAAAAAATCATGTATCTATATCTATTCTATCTATATATACTATATATATTTTTATGATTGTTTGGGGAGTTTTTCAAGGGCAATTTGAGTACATTTAACTTTTTTTGTGTGTGGCTGCACTGTGCAGCTTGCAGGATGTTAGTTCCCCGACCAGGGATTGAACCCTGGCCATGGCAGTGAAAGCTCCCAGTCTTACCTACTGGACCACCAGGGAATTCCCTGAGTACATTTAACTTTTTTTTGTTTTGTTTTGTTTTTGCGGTATGCGGGCCTCTCACTGTTGTGGCCTCTCCCGTTGCGGAGCACAGGCTCCGGATGCGCAGGCTCAGCGGCCATGGCTCACGGGCCCAGCCGCTCTGCGGCATGTGGGATCCTCCCGGACCGGGGCACGAAGCCGTGTCCCCTGTATCGGCAGGCAGACTCTCAACCACTGCGCCACCAGGGAAGCCCACATTTAACTTTTGCTTGCAGATTAACTTGAGAATTTAATTCCTGTGAAGGATGGAACTTAATGGTGGGAAAGTACCAAGAATTATGAAAAATATAGGAAAATATATGACATAGTTTCTGCATTCAAGGAACTTGAAACAGCAATATATTTAATGGGGTTAGTATTAAAAATGTGGGACATTAAATAATACAGCATATTATGAATGACAAAATGTGTGGTCAAACCATTACTATATAACTGCTGAATGAATTGATGAATGAATGAATGGACACAGATTATTCAAACATTATACATTTCAACATTTATTAAACCTGATTCTTCATCTAGAATATACTCAATTTCTAGCAATCTTCTTTTAAAAGCAATTAAAATTGCAAGAGTAAAACATGCTTATTTAAAAAATTCAGCTGGTTATAAAGCAAAAGTTTCTTCCCATCCCCATTCACCAATCTGACTCCCACAGGTAACATTTTACAGTTTATGTATCCAAATTTTGTATGCCATACACATACACATACTTTAAAGGCATGCTATATATATATATATATATATATATATATAGTCTTTCTGAAGCTGATTTTCAATTGAGTACCTACTGATCTACATCATTATTTTTAGTGCCTGCACAGTGTCAGTATATCAGCTACTAAATTATCATAACTTACAGTATTTAATCATTTCCTTATTGGTAAACACGTAGGTTATTTTCTACTTTCCACTGTTATAAACAGTACATCACTTAATAGCTTTACACACCCTTATGTCAGGTTATCTATAAAATAAATTCCCAGAAATCCAGTGAATCTTTCAAATTTCAGTTTGATAGACCCTGAAGATGTTCTGTTATGGCTTGGTTTGAACTGATCAGTTTAGGTCAATCAATGCTTTTAGATGTGAGGATGATCTGGTGGTAACGTCAAGATCAGGGTTAGAGAGGGTTTTTTTGTTTGTTTGTTTTTGCCTAACAACATGTTGTCCTTCCTTTCCTTTCTGTAGACTTTTCGGATCAAGGATACATTGTGTGGTCCTTGGCAAAGGAAAATAACACTGTTGTCCCAAGAATCTCATAGGACAACCACATAGTAATCTTGTAAAATGGTCTGTCAGAGGAGGAAAATAATTTGTCGCTTTCTAACACTTATCCTCAAAAATGTTATTTGGGACCAGGAACTTTTCCGACCACTCCATTTTCAATCTGTTGCTGGAATAAGGTGATTGGCGCACTTGGCTTTTTGTCTCCCTCAAACAGGGGAAGGAAAGAGGTTAAAACTCCTAACTGTGCCGCGACAGGTCTCTGGAGACCCAAAGAAACCCCGTACTAAGTATGCGGAGGGTTCGTTTCTTCCTTCCGGCTGTAGCTCGTGTTTAGGCGACGGCGGAGGGGTAAAAACGTCCGGGCTCGGTTAGTGCTTTTATTCTCTCCTTTCCTGGAAGTGAAGAAAATTCAGCATGTCTCGATCCATTTAAGAAACAAGAGGATCCTCTCCCGAGCCACACGGCAGCAACACCAACCCCGCTCCCGCACTTCTCTCTGGACCTAAGTAGGGAGAGAGACAAAAGAAACTGAACGGAAAGAGACCGGGCAGAGAGGGTACCCCCGCGGAATAAAAGCGCGGGGGCGCCTCGCCCTTCCCCAACTCCCGCGTCGCCGCGGGCCCCGCCTTTCAGGGGGCGGAGCTGAGCCTTCCTTCCGGGTTGCAGGCGGAAGTGGGCGAATTTGAATTGTGTGGGCCGTTGGATGGGGCAGCTCCCGGATGGCGTGTGGCGCAGCGCGAGAAGGGAAAAGTGACACTGCCGCTCTGGAGCTTCTGCCCAGCGCGCCTCGGTGAGTGGATGGCGGACGGGAAGGAACTGAGTATTCCAGGGGGAGAAGCGGAACTGTCGGATGGCACAGGGGGTCGGGAGGCGGGACAGTATAGCGGGGGCCTCGGAGTGCCTTTGGGGGTGTCGGGTGGTGGGGCCGGACGTGGGGACTTTGGGAAGTTGGGGCAGACGGTTGGCACATACATGCCAACCCTATAGAGTACTGAGGATTCAGAAGCCAGACCGCCCCCGAGATTAAACCTTGTTTAATCTCTGATTTTCTGGTAATCGCAGTTCAGTATTTCCGCTAATTTGTTTCGAACGCTGAAGCTTCAAAAGTAATATTGCGAAAGCTTTACCGTAAGCTAAAGAATCTTTCTTTATTAAAGATGGAAGGTTGGGGGCAGGTTTAGAATGAAGAGATGCTCTGTGGAGATCCGAGTTCCTCCTAAGAGGAGTAGTCTGTTACTCTGGACCGCAGGGAATTGACACTCTTTGAAATGCCTGGTGGGGATTTAAACTGAAATCTGAGTATCCTTTGTGTTCAAAACCCGGGTATTTTTCTTTCACGGTTGACATTTTTCAGGTAACGCAAAAATCCGAGACTCTTGCTCATTTAAACTGGACATGTTGTAACAGCGGTGATTAACAGGGGTCTTAGTTTGCTAACAATAGGGATGAGGTTTAGTTCCACAGACCTGCCTTTTCACCCCCTTCATTCATTGTCCAGCTGGGTTATTGGGGAGTCATTTTGAAAGTACTCTACTAATGTTTCCAGCATCGGGTTTTCTCTGTTTCGGTTTTTTGTTTTATTTGTTTTTAATGACTAACTACCTCAGATATCAAACTCTAACCTTCTAACAAAGTCATGCTTTCTGGAATAATTTAAATGTGTACCCTACATGTAAACTATAAGTGAGCATTTAAGTGTGTAGAAATTTTATATCTTGCCTTATTGAAAACTGTCAGAGTAATTTTGTTGCTTTATAGGATCAGATATTTTATGCTTCTTTTAAGATTTTAACACCAGGGTATCTTACCATATAAATGTATAAATTTCTTTTAAAAAGTAGGACTTAATAATATTCAGAATAAACGTTCCTTCATCCATGCTGGCTACTACTCTCCCATCCCTGGTAATGAACTTTTGTTTCGTTATTAGCCAGGAAAAATAAATTTAAATATTCAGTAGTTATTGTTAAAATTTAAACATTTTGTGTAGGACTGCAGTAAAGATATAAGCTATACTTTGTTAAGCTTTGCTTATTCAAACCTTAAGGTTCTGTTTATTTCATATAAGCTACCAGCAAATGGTAATTTCCAAAAAAAGTTAGTCTCTACAATTTAATCTGTCCCTTTTCCTTACCTGGACTCTTTTCTTTGGATTTTTGCTCTAGCTACCTAAGTCAGTGAGTTTCAACAGTTTCAAACTGTTGTTGAAGTTTTCAAACCTTCAACCTTGAAGGTTTGTCAAGTGCTGATTCCTGTATTTCCGATCTCAGAGATTCTGATCCCATAGGTCTGGAGGATGGGGTTCTGTAAATTTAACTTGAAGGTTAGAAAACTTGACCAGAATTTTTAAAACACTGACTTGATCTTTCCTAGAGAGGCATTGTAATATATTGGTTAAGGGCATGAAACTGGACCCAGATTGCTTGCATTTGAATTTCATCTCCACGACTAGGTAGTTGCCTGACCCTGAGGAAGCTGCTTAACCTTTCAGTGCTTCCGATTCCCTCAACTATAGTGGAGATAATAACAATACCTATCTTGTAGGGCTGTTGGGAGAATCAAATGAATCAGTACATATTAAAAGGTTAGAATAGTGTGTGACACATAGTAAATGATACATATATCTCCTATTATATTGAGAAACTAAGCATTGTGCAGTATTTACATACATTATCTCATTAATCTTCACAAATAACACTGAGATATGTGCTGGAATTTTCACATAAGAAAACTGAGGCTAAGAGGGGTTCTGTAATTTGTTCTCCCACAACTAGTAAAATGTTTGAACTGGGGTCAAAAACTAGATTTAGTTAGAAAATTTATAACTCTTACTGATTGATTGATTGTAATGCTTCCTGCCTCTGTCTGCAATCTCTCCTTCCAAATATTGCTCTATAAAAATCTCTGATGGCTTCCCATTGTCTACCATATATATTTCAAATTTTTTAGCTTTTTTTATTTCTGGTGTATCCGTGGGGAGGAAGGCGATCTCCGCGTCTTACTCTTCCGCCATCTTCAAGGTCCCCCCCTCTATTTTTAGTTTTTTTCCCAACCTCTGTTTTTAAGAATCATCTTCATGGGGGCTTCCCTGGTGGTGCAGTGGTTGAGAGTCCGCCTGCCGATGCAGGGGACACGGGTTCGTGTCCCGGTCCGGGAAGATCCCACATGCCGCGGAGCAGCTAGGCCCCTGAGCCATGTCCACTGAGCCTGCGCGTCCGGAGCCTGTGCTCCGCAACGGGAGAGGCCACAGCAGTGAGAGGCCCGCGTACCGCAGAAAAAAAAAGAATCATCTTCATAATATTCCACCATTTTTTTTCCAACCTGTGATGTTCTGTCATACTACCACAGTTCTCCAAATCTATCCTCTATCATGTTTATGCATATTTAGCCATTGACCTTTTTTATTTCTCCTTAAAATTTTATCCAGTGGGTTTCACATACTTTCCTAGACTTCCCCCAGTAGAGTGCTTCTTCCTCAGTGCAGTTTAGTTGTAAACAAAATAGCACTTGACTGAGAGCTCCCATCTTCTTTGTCTCTGTATCTGCAATTCTAGGTACAGAACAGTAAGTATCCTTACAGTCTGAAACTGTGTGTGTTCAGGGGGTGTAACAGTTTTAACACATTGTATCTTATTAAGCGGAAAAAGTTAAAAATTAAAAGATGACAATATAATTGTGTAGGTTAGTAGAGGGATTTTAGTGATAGCATATAGTTTGTAAATTTCACAACTATGGAAAAATAAGTATTGAAATTGTAGGCTCAGAAGACATGTCATGTGGGAAAAAATTTAGAACAGTATTTGCTAATATTCACAGAACTCCAAATGCTTTATACATATTTCTCACTTCGCCTTTACAGCCGTTTTATTATTATCCCTATCTTAAGGTGAAGAAACTGAAGCACTGAAAGGTTTAGTAACTTTAAAAAAAAAAGCTTTTTTTTTGTCTGTTTGTTTTCGGGGTTTTTTTGCATTTAATTTCCTGTGCAGGATTTTTATTTTTATTATAAGAATGATATATGTTAAGTGTAATTTAAGAATTAACTTTATAACAGAGAATTAGCCTCATTTGTCCATGAGTGTTCACTTCTACAGTAATTCAATTCTCTCTCTCTCTCTCTCTCTCTCTCTCTCTATATATATATATATTGGAAGTATGGAGTCTTAACCACTGGACTGTCAGGGAAGTCCCAACATTAATTCAATTCTAAATTAAGGAAATATTGGGAAATTAAAACAAGAAAAGTTAGCCTTTCCTTTTCAGTTTGAACAGTTAAGACGGTTACCTGACCTCCTTGCCCACAACCTTTTCTTTAAAAACCTGCGAACATTGTAGGCACATCATTCTAAGGACCAGTGGGCAGTGGGTAAGGGGTTGGACTAAGGAGCAGATGATCCTAATATGCTCTCATCCCACATACCTTCTCCAGCCAAAGTAGCACCATGTATTTGAATCAGAGCTGAATATCTGATGCAGGCTAAACCATTCACATTGTTTCTTCTTGAATTTGGAACTGTGATACCAAGAAACTATTGGTAACCAAGCTGGAAAGGTCTTTATGTGCTGAGATGACAGCGGAATGATGAAGAAACATGAATAGTGGGCATAGGGAGCCAATATATAGAGGGAGGGAGGGAAAACCTATTTCTGGAGGACTAGCTATAAAGTAAGTCAAAATAAACTTATAACTATTGCTTTTCCTTTTTCTTAAGACTATATTTTTATTTTTTAAGACAAAACATATAACTTTTGAATATTTTTTTATAAACACATTTTACATGAAGCAAAAAAGTTTAGGGCTTCCCTGGTGGTGCAGTGGTTGAAAGTCCGCCTGCCGATGCAGGGGACACAGGTTCGTGTCCCGGTCTGGGAAGATCCCACAGGCCGCAGAGCGGCTAGGCCCGTGAATCATGGCCGCTGAGCCTGCGCGTCCGGAGCCTGTGCTCCGCAACGGGAGAGGCCACAACAGTGAGAGGCCCATGTACCGAAAAAAAAAGATGGACAAAAAAGTTTATTCATTACTGTATTAACTAATTAGGGTTTTCAGCTGTTTTTTTTTAAATTAATATTTATTGGAGGGCTTCCCTGGTGGCGCAGTGGTTGAGAGTCCGCCTGCCGATGCAGGGGACACGGGTTCATGCCCCGGTCCGGGAAGATCCCACATGCCACGGAGCGGCTGGGCCCGTGAGCTATGGCCGCTGAGCCTGCGCGTCCGGAGCCTGTGCTCCGTAACGGGAGAGGCCACAACAGTGAGAGGCCCATGTACCGAAAAAAAAAAAAAAATTGGAGTATAGTTGCTTTATAATGTGTGCTAGCTTCTGCCGTACAACAACGTGAATCAGCTATATGTATACGTATATCCCCTCTTTTTTGGAGTTCCTTCCCACTTAGGTCTCCACAGAGCATTGAGTAGAGTTCCCTGAGCTGTACAGTGGGTTCTCATTAGTTATCTATTTTATGCATAGTATCAATAGTGTATTTATCTCAATTCCGATGTCCCAATTCATCCCACCCCCTTACTTTCCCCACTTGGTGTCCATATGTTTGTCCTCTACATCTTTGTCTCCATTTCTGCTTTGCTAATAAGAAGGAGTACATTTTTAAAGGAGCAGTTTTAGGTTCACAGCAAAATTGAGGGGAAGATGGTAGAGATTTCCCGTGTACTCCACCCCCACACATGCATAACCTCTCCCATTATCAACATCCCCTGCTAGGGTGGTACATTTGTTATAACTGATGAGCTTACGTTGACACAAGGTAATCACTCAAAGTCTATAGTTTAAATTCTAGTTCACTCTGGGTGTTATACATTCTATGGGTTTGGACAAATGAATGATGACATGTATCTATTATTATGGTGTCATACACAGTATTTTCACTGTTCTAAAAATCGTATGTGCTTCACCTACTAATCCCTCCTTTGCCCTTTGTAACCACTGATCTTTTTACTGTCTCCATAGTTTTGCCTCTTCCAGAATATCATATAGGTGGAATCATACAGTATGTGTAGCCTTTTCAGATTGGCTTCTTTAACTTAGTAATATGCATTTAGGTTTCCTCCATGTCTTTTCATGGCTTGATAGCTTTTTTTTTCTTAGCACTGAATAATATTTCATTGTCTGGGTGTACCATAGTTTGTTTATCTGTTCATCTACTGAAGGACATCTTAGGTGCTTCCAGGTTTTGGCAATTATGAATAAAGATGCTGTAAACATGTGTGAAGATTTTGATGTGGACATAAGTTTTTACCGCCTTTGGGTAAACACCAAGGTGCCTGATTGCGTAACTGAGGTAAATCCTGCTTGGTCGTGGTATATAATTCTTTTTATACATTGTTGAATTTGATTTGCTAGTATTTTATTGTGGCATCTATGTTCCTGAGAGATATGATCTGTGGTTGTTTTTTTTTTTTTTTTTCTTGTGATGTTTTTGTCCGGTTTTGGTATTAGGGGAATGCTGGCCTAATGGAATGAGTTAGGAAGTAGTCCCTCTCCTTCTATCTTCTAAAGAGATCATAGAGAATTGGTGTAATTTCTTCCTTAAATGTTTGGTAGAATTTTCCAGTGAACCCACCTGGGCCTAGTGCTCTCTGTTTTGAAAGATTATTAATTATTGATTCAGTTTCTTTGATGCAGATATATTCAGATTGTTTATTTTCATTGTGTGAATTTTGGCAAAAAATGTGTCTTTCAAGGAATTGGTCCATTTTATCTAGATTATCAAATTTGTGGGCGGGGAGTTGTTCACAGTATTCCTTTATTATACTTTTTGTTGTTTTTTTTGGCCATGCCGCATAGTTTGTGGGATCTTAGTTCCCCAACCAGGGATGGAACCAGTGCCCCTGCAGTGGAAGCACGGAGTCCTAACTACTGGACCGCCAGGGAATTCCCTCCTTTACTATACTTTTAATATCCATAGGATTTGTAGTGATATCACTTTTTTCAAATTAATTTCTTTTGGAGTATAGTTGATTTACAATGTTGTGTTAGTTTCTGCTGTACAGCAAAGTGGATAAGTTATACATATACATATATCCACTCTTTTTTAGATTCTATTCCCATGTAGGTCATTACAGAGTACCGAGTAGAGTTCCCTGTGCTATACAGTAGGTTCTTATTAGTTATTTATTTTATATGTAGAAGCGGGTATATGTCAATCCCATTCTCCCAATTTATCCCTTCCCCCCTTCCCCCTTGGTAACCATATGTTTGTTTTCTACATTTGTGATTCTGTTTCTTTTTTGTAAATAGGTTCACTTGTACCATTTTTTTAGATTCCACATGTAAGCGAGTGATATCATTTTTTTTTGTTTCTGATATTCAGAAGTTGTGTCCTCATTTTTTCTTAGCCTGGCTGGAGGTTTACTGATCTTTCTATAGAACGAGTGTTTGGTCTTGTTGATTTTTCTTTATTGATTTCTTTTCATTTTCATTGACTTCTGCTCTAATTCTTTTTACTTCTTTTCTTCTTAATTTGGATTTAATTTGCTCTTCTTTTTCTAGTTTCCTAAGGTAGAAACTTAGCTGATTGATTTTTTTTTTTTTTTTTTTTTTGCGGTATGCGGGCCTCTCACTGCTGTGGCCTCTCCCGTTGCAGAGCACAGGCTCCGGACACGCAGGCCCAGCGGCCATGGCTCACGGGACCAGCCACTCTGTGGCATGTGGGATCTTCCCGGACCGGGGCATGAACTCGTGTCCCCTGCAGCGGCAGGCGGACTCTCCACCACTGCGCCACCAGGGAAGCCCAAGAATCTATTTTTGTTGTTGCGGCACATGGGCTCTTCATTGCAGTGTGTGGGCTTCTCTCTAGTTGTGGCCTGTGGGTTTTCTCTCTCTAGTTGTGGTGCACGGGCTCCAGAGCGTGTGTGTTCTGTAGGTTGCGGTACGTGGGCTCTCTGGTTGAGGTGCGCATGCTCAGTAGTTGTGGTGTGCATGGGCTTAGTTGCCCCGCGGCATGTGGGATCTTAGTTCCCCGACAAGGGATCGAACCTGTGTCCCCTGCATTTGAAGGCAGATTCTTTACCACTGGACAACCAGGGAAGTCCCTGCTTTTTGTGATTTTAACTGAGCATTTTATATGATTTTCTCTCCTTAAAATATCAGTTATACTCTTTTAACTTTTTTTAGTGGTTGCCCTAGAGTTTGCAGTACACAACTAATACATAATCAAATACATTGGTGCTATTGTTATTTTGAATAGACTATTAACTCATTGTTAAGAATAAGAAAAATAAAACAGTTTATTTTACCTTTACTTATTCTTTGCCTGATACTTTATGTAGATCTGAATTTCTGATCTATATCATTTTCTTTCTCTCTCAAGAACATTTAACATTTCTCTCAAGGCAGGTCTACTGGCAAAATATTCCATCAGTTTTTGTTTGAGGAAGTCTTTATTTCTCTTACATTTCTGAAAGGTAATTTCACAGGATACGGAACTCTAGGTTGGTTTTTCTCCTCCCTCCCACCCCCCAATGCTTTAAATATTTCACTCCACTCTCTTTTTGCTTGCATTGTTTCTGAGAAGTTGGATATAATTCCTGCCTTTGTTCCTCTATAGGTAAGATTTTTTTTTCCCCCTGTAGCTTTTTTCAGGATTTTTTTCTTTACCATTGATTTTCTGTAGTTTGAAATGATAGACCTAGGTGTAGTTTTTTGGCAGTTATCCTGCTTGGTTTTCTGGAACTTTCTGGATCTGTGGTTTGGTGCCTGACATTAATTTGTTATTGTTTCAAATATTTCTCCTGTTCCTTTCTCTCTTCTGGTATTCCTAGAACACTTTTGTTACACTGTCTGTGGTTGTCTTACAGTCCTTGGATATTCTGTTGTTTTTTTCAGTTTTTGTCCTCTTTGCTTTTTAGTTTTCAAAGTTTCTGTCAAGTTATCTTTAAGTTCAGAGGTCTCTCCTCAGCCTTGTCCCATCTACTAGTAATCCTATCAAACAGTTCTTCACTTCCATTAGTATTTTTGATCTCTAGCATTTCTTTCTGATTCTTTCTTAGAATTTCCATTTCTCTGCTTACATTGCCTGTCTGGTCTTGTGTATTGTCTATTTTATCCATTAGTGCCCTTAGCATATTAATCATAATTTCAAATTCCTGTTCTGATAAATCCAACATCCCTGCCATGTTGGGTTCTGATGTTTGCTCTGCCTTTTCAAATTGTGCTTTTTGCTCTTTGATATGTCTTGTAAGTTTTTTCTTAATAGCCAGACATGAGGTACTGAGTAAAAGGAATTGTTGTAAATAAGCCATTAGTACCATGGTGGTAAGGTGTGGAAGAAGGGGAAGTGTTTTATAGTCCTGTGATTTAAGTCTCAGTCTTTTTGTGAGCCTATGCCTCTGGACTTTGAAGTTTACAAGTATCTCAGCTTTTTTCTCCCCTCTTATGTCGGATGGCTACATTATGCTGGAGTTGGGTGTTTCCTTTTCCTGGGTCATTTAGGCTCTGATAATACCCCAGCAGCTTAGGCTCTGGTTAACAAGTTTCTCTTGAGGGCAGGCCTTATTAAGAAGAACAGAGTGCTTTGGTGTATTTCAAAATGGCACCTTTTCCCCTCCCCTTGCCAAAATCACAAGGGGATTTTTCTCTGATATTTACCGTGGACCCTCGTTGAGTTCCTGGTGATAAATCTCACAGTATTGTGAGAGGCCCCATGATTGGATGCCCCTTGAGTTTTTAACTCTCAAAGTTGTCCACACTGAGCCTCCAGCAATCAATTAGTCAATTATAGTTCAGATTTTCCCACTGCAGTGCTGGATCCTACAGCAGTTTCAGCTGGTAACTGCTCAGGTAAGCTGTGACTCCCTGTATTCACCTTTCTTTTCAGTCTTGGAGGCAGTGGCTTGCTGTGTCCTCCCTTCTTACAGATCCAAGAAGTGTTGTTGGTTTTTCAGTCTTTTCAGCTCTTGCTGTTAGGATGGAGGGGTGACTTACAAGCTTCTTACCTGGTGCTTTTCCTTTTAATTTAAATAAATATCTTTATTTTTTAATGGTGGTTGTTAACTTTTAAACATCTGTCTGGTAATATAATAGTATAGAATAAAATTAACCCATTTTAAGAGTATATAGTGAGTTTTAGTAATTATATTTCATTATATGAATATTCCACAATTTGTTTTATCAGTTGTCTGTTGATGGGCATTTAGGTTGTTTATAGTTTTTGGCTATTACAGGTAAAGCAGCTATGGACATTTGTGTACAGTGAACATATGCCTTTATTTCTCTTGGTTGCATCATATGGTAGGTGTCCATTTAACATTTTTTATTGTAATAAAATTCACATTCATAAAATTAACCATTTTGAAGTATACAATTCAGTGCCATTTAGTACATTCACAGTGTTGTGCAACCATCACCTCTATCTAGTTCCAAAACATTTTCATCACCCCAAAAGGAAAACTCATGCCCATTAGGCAGTCACTTCGCATTTCCTATTTCGCCATCCCTAGAAACTACAAATCTGCTTTATGTCTCTATGGATTTACCTATTATAGATATTTCATATAAGTGGGATTATACAGTATCTGACCTTTTGTTTCTGGCTTCTTTTACTTAGTATGTTTTTAGGTTCATCCATGTTGTCGCATAAATCAGTATTACATATTTTTTAATAGCAGAATAGTATTCTATTGTATGGATATGCCACATTTTGTATACCTGTTAATCAGTTGACAGACAGATGAGTTGTATCTGTTTTTTAACTATTGTGAATAGTGCTGTTATGAACATCTTTGTACAAGTTTTTGTTTGAATACCTGTTTTCAAATCTTTTCAGTAAGTACAGGTTTCCTCAGCCATCTGAAAGTAGAACATTCCTGTGGAACCTTTTGTAGGCTGAAATGGCATACAGTGAAGAAGTAATTATCTTTTTTTATAAAGGTGAAAATCTGTTTTTTGATTTCTTTGGTTAGCAAAAACAGGTATTAACATAGGCCTTTTGTAAAAGTGAAGTGGCATAAAGGGAACTTTCGACAAGTGGGGAATACCTGTACTTAGTGTGATTGTTGGGTGATGTGGCAACTCTGATGTGTTGAGCAACTGCCAAACTGTTGGTCCATAGTAGCTGTACCATTTTACATTCCCATTAGCAATGTATGAGGGTTCCAATTTCTCCATATCCTTTGCAGCACTTATTTTCCTTTTTTTAAAAAATTATCATCACCTTAGCAGGCATCAAGTGGTATTCTCATTGTTGTTTTCATTTGCATATCCCTCAGGAGTAATGATGTTGAGCATTTTTTCATGTGCTTGTTGACCATTTAAATATTTTCTTTGGAGAAATGTCTGTTCAGATCCTTTCCTTTTTTAAGTTCTGTTATTTGTCTTTTTGTTGTTGAGTTCTAATAGTTTCTTACATATTCTGGATATTAGATCCTTATCAAGTATATGATTTTCAAACATTTTCTTCCATTTTGGGGATTGTGTTTTCACTGTCTTGATTACGTAGTCCAGCTTATTTATTTATTTATTTGCTGCTATAATTTTGGTGTCATACATAAGAAACTGTTGCCAAATCCAGGGTCATGAAGATTTACATAATACTATGTTTTCTTTTAAGATTTTTATAGTTTTGGCTCTTACATACTAAATCTTGGATCCATTTTGAGTTAATTTTTGTATCTGGTGTGAGGTAGAGGTCCAACTTTATTCCTTTACATGAGGCTGCCCACTTGTCACAGCACCATTTGTTGAGGAGACTCTTCTTTCTCCATTGAATGGTTTTGACATCCTTGTTGAAAATTAATTGATCGTATATGTATGCGTTTATTTCTTGACTCTTAACTTTTTCTCTATGTTTTTCCTTATGCCAGTCCCATCCCACCTTTTTTAAATTACTGTAGTTTTGTAGTAAGTTTTCAAATTGGGAAGTATGATTTATTCAACTTTTTCTTTTTGCATTGTTTTGACTATTCAAGGTCCCTTGTAATTTCTTATGAACTTTAGGATCAGGTTTTCCATTTTTACAAAAATGGCCATTGGATTTTGATAAGGATTACATTGAATCTGTAGATTGCTTTGGGGAGTATGGCCATCTTAACAATATTAAGTCTTTCAACCATGAACAGAGTTCTTTCCATTTATTTGGGTTCTTTAATTTCTTTTTGCAATATTTAATGGCTTTCAGTGTACAAATTCTTGCACCTCTTTGTTACATCTATTCCTAAGTAGTTCATTCTTTTTGATGGTATTGTAAACGAAATGGATTTCTTAATTTTCTTTATGGATTGTTCTTTGCTATCGTGTAGAAATTTGTCTGATTTTTTGTGTGTTGACCTTGCATCCTGCCACTTTGCTGAATTTGTTTATTAACTCACAGTGTTTTATGAATTCATTAGGATTTCCTGCATATAAGATCATGGCTTCTGCAAGAAGAGCTACTTCTTGCTTTCAGTTTGGATGCCTTTTATTTCTTTTCTTGCCTAATTGTTCTGGCTAGAACTTCAAGTACAATGTTGAATAGATATGGTGAGAGTGAACATCATTGTTTTGCTCTGGATCTTATGTGGAAAGTTTTCAGTTTTTCACCATTGAGTTTGATGTTAGCTGGGTTTTTTCAAAGATGCTCTTTATCATGCTGAGGAAGTTGCCTTCTATTCCTAGATTGATGAGTATTTTTTATCATGAAAGAGTGTTGGATTTTGTCAAATGACTAGTCTAGCTAAAGGTTTGTCAATTTAGTTCATCTTTTTAAGGAACCAACTTTTGATTTTACTCTCTTGTTTTTCTTTTCTTTACATTTATCTCCACTCTAATCTTTATGAATTCCTTCCTTCTACTAGGTTTGGTTTTAGTTTGCTCTTCTTTTTCTAGCTCCTTGAGGTATAAAGTTAAGTTATTGATTTGGGATCTTCTATTTCAGTGTCTGCATTACAGATATAAATTTCCCTCTGATCACTTTTCGCTGTATACTGTAGATTTTTAGTATGTTATGTTCTCATTTTCATTGGTCTCTTAAGTATTTTCTAATTTCCCTGTGGTTTTTTCTTCCCTCTTTTTCTTGTTTAAGATTGTGTTGTTTAATCCCTACATTTTTTTTTTTAAATCCCTACATTTTTGAGAATTTTTCAGTGTTCCTTCTTTCATTTGCTTGTTGGCCATGTCCTATTTCTTTTCTGAAGTGTATGTTCAACTCTCAAGCTCATTTTTTGAGGCCAACATTACCCTGATACCAAAGCCAGCTAAAGACACTACAAGAAAAGAAAACTATAGGCCAATATCCCTGATGAGTATGGATAAAGAAATTCTCAGCAAAACACTAGCAAACTAAATTCAGCAGCACATTAGAAGGATCATACATCATGATCAACCAGGATTTATCCCTGTGTGCACACTGATGGAAGGAGAAATAAAAATCAAAGTCATCTCAGAAGGTGCAGGAAAAACGTTTAACAAAATTTAACATCCCTTCATGATAAAAATTCTCAACAAATTGGGTATTGAAGGGATGTACCTCAACATTATAAGGGCCGTACATGACAAGCCCACAGCTAACATCATACTCAACAGTAAAAGGTTGAAAACTTTTCCTGTAAGATCAGGAACAAGATAGGGTACCCACTCTCTCCACTCCTATTCAGTATAGTACTGGAAGTCCTAGCCAGGGCAGCCAGGCAAGAAAAAGGCATCCATGTCGGAAAAGAGGAAGTAAAAATGTCTGTTTGCAGACGACATGACCTTATTTATTGAAAATCCTAAGGATCCCACCAAAAAAACTGTTAGAACAGCCACCCAGCTAGAATGAGAGGGAGTTTGGCTTACTTTATTGTATTAGTTATCTATTGCTGTGTAACAAATCACTCCAAAACTTGGTGCCTTAAAACAACAGACATTTATTATCTGACAGTTTCTGTGGGTCAGAAATTCGGGAGCAACTTAGCTGTGTGGTTCTGCCTTGGGGTGTCCCATGAAGTTGCTCTCAGGTTGTCAGCCAGGCTGCAGTCTTATGAAGGCCTGAGTGGGGTTGGACAATTTACTTCTAAAACGGCTCACTCGTGTGACATGGATAAATGCCTCAGTTCTTTGCCAAGTAGACATCTCCAAGGAGCACCTTAAAAGAAAGCCTTTATGACGTGGCAGCCAGCTTCCACCAGTGCAGGTGATCATGATCATGACAGAGAGCAAGGAGGAAGTTATAATGCCTTTTATGACCTAGTTACACTTTGTCATTTCTGCCAGGCTTTTTGGTGGAACTTACTAAGCACAGCCTGCTCGCGCCCGTCTCTGGAGTTCCTTTAAGCAGCGCTCTTAAACACCTCTCCTCGCGCACCAGGAAACAAAGAGGGAAGAAACAGGCTCCACCTTTTGAAGGGGGAGGAGTATCAAACTGAGTGTCACTGACCAAGTGGAGGTAAGCAGTGCAAGAGACTCAGAACACCTCTTGATAGTGGCTTCCTGGAGCTTTCTTCATTAAATTGTTAATGATTTCTCAAGGAAGAGGGGAATGCTTTGATATTATTTCTAAGACCAAGACTGTTGTTAAGACTTGGGCTGTTATTGTGATACATACTTACTTAGCATTGTTTTCCTCCTTCCACTTAGGAAGTCTTAAAATTCATGTACTGGAAAGGAAAAAAATGATAAAATCCAAGTACAAATATGTGAATTTTTTTTTTCTGAATTTTTGTTTTGGAGACTGTTGATTGAAATAAAGAAATTCATCACCAGGATTTAGCAACAAAAGTTTTATTTCAGATGCTGTGGATTAGTAAAGCTGATGTGAACCAGTGGAAAATATGAATTTTGTAATATCTTTAGAACATTATCTGATTCGGGGATAACTTTCTTTTTTCTTTTAATTAATTTATTTAATTTATTTATTTTTGGCTGCTATGGGTCTTTGTTGCTGTGTGCAGGCTTTCTCTAGTTGTGGAGAGCGGGGGCTACTCTTCATTGTGGTGTGCGGGCTTCTCATTGCGGTGGCTTCTCTTGTTGCAGAGTACGGGCTCTAGGTGCGTGGGCTCAGTAGTTGTGGCTCTCGGGCTCTAGAGTGCAGACTCAGTAGTTGTGGTGCACGGGCTTAGTTGCTCCAGGGTATGTGGGATCTTCCGAGACCAGGGCTTGAACCCGCGTCCCCTGCATTGGCAGGTGGACTCCTAACCACTACACTACCAGGGAAGCCCTCAGGGGTAACTTTTAATTTGATGTAATCTTTTTTTTAAAAATTAATTTATTTATATTTTTGGCTGCGTTGGGTTTTTGTTGCGGTGCGTGGGCTTCTCACTGTGGTGGCCTCCTCCACTGTGGAGCACAGGCTCTAGGCGCACGGGCTTCAGCAGTTGCAGCACGCAGGCCCAGCAGCTGTGGCTCGCGGGCTCCAGAGCACAGGCTGAGCAGCTGTGGCACATGGGCCCAGCCGCTCTGCGGCATGTGGGATCCTTCCGGGCCAGGGCCTGAACCCGTGTCCCCTGCACTGGCAGGGGGACTCCCAACCACTGTACCACCAGGGAAGTCCCTAATTTGATATAATCTTAAACTTAGAAAAAAGTTATATGAATAGTGAAAGGAACTCTTATATACCCTTTAAACAGGTTCACCGATTATTTATGTTTTGTGACATTTGCCGTATTCTTTCACCTCTCCTAGCCTAGTCAGCCCAAAACCACCGGGGATAAATCTGTAATCTGATAAAGTTAGGTTTGTTGACTCATTGCAGTGACAGAGGTCCCTGACCCAAGGAACCACAAGGCTTCGCACCGAGCAAAGGGTAAAATAGATTTCTTATAACATGTTGGAGAAGGGTGGCATTGACGTGAAATTTAAATGAAGTAGTGTTTTAATGGGGTCAAAGCGAAGCCAAGGCTGTGTGTGAAAGAGGCAACATCAGATCTGAGCTATGAAGTGGGCCTAGGGTGTTTCCTTGAAAACTACAAAAGGAAGAGGAGGAATGTTGTGTTCAGAAAGCTCTTGTCTGTAGTTCTGTACCTCAGTTAGAAACCGAGATTTCTTCTCTCTATCAAAGTTGCTTACTTACATCCTCTTAGCAAAAGTAGGATATTTCAGAAAGTTTACTTAAGTCACTTCCAGTCATCTTCCCACCTGAGAGACAAGCACTGTTCTAATATTTTTCATGATAGATTGATTAGTTTTGCCTATCCTAGAACTTCATATGAATGGAATGATGTGGATAAGAATAGTGTACAGTTTCTTTTACTTAGCATAATATTTATAAGATTCATCTGTTTTGTTGCATCTTGCAGCACTTGTTACCTTTTCATTGCTAAGTAGTATTGCATTTTATTAATATACTTCAGTTTGTTTATCCATTTTCCTGTTGATGGACTTCTAGTCTTCCAGTTTTGGAGTATCATGAAGGTGGCTACTATGAACTTTTTTGTATAAAGTTTTTTGTCTATATATTTTTTTATTTTTCTTGGATGTATACCTGGGTGTGAAATTCCTACATCAAAGGCTAGGCTCATGGGCATATATGTTTAACTTCTATGAAACTACTAAAACTTTTCAAAATGATTATTCCATTTTGATTATTGTTGATTATTCACATCAACAGTTAATGACAGTTCCCCAGTTGCTTCATATCCTGTCCAATGTTTGGTGTTGATAGTCTTTTTAATCTTAGCCATTATTATAGTATAAATAGTCTTTCATTTTTATCATCCTAATTACTAGTGATGTTGAGCATCTTTTCATTTGTTTATTGGCCATTTGTATATCTTCCTTTATGAAGTGTCTGTTCATGTCTTTTGCCCATTTCTTTAAATGTTTGCTTTATATTATTGTAAAAGTTCTTTATGTATTCTGAGTATAAGTCTTTGTCAGACACATCTTTTACAAATATTTTCTCCCAGTGTGTGGCATACATAATTCACTTTCTTTTTTTCTTTTTACATCTTTATTGGAGTATAATTGAATTACAATGGTGTGTTAGCTTCTGCTTTATAACAGAGTGAATCAGTTATACATATGTTCCCATATCTCTTCCCTCGTGCATCTCCCTCCCTCCCACCCTCCCTATCCCACCCCTCCAGGCGGTCACAAAGAACCGAGCTTATCTCCCTGTGCTATGCTGCTGCTTCCCACTAGCTATCTCCCTTACCTTTGGTGGTGTATATATGTCCATGCCTCTCTCCTGCTTTGTCACAGCTTACCCTTACCCCCCTCCATATCCTCAAATCCATTCTCTAGTAGGTCTGTGTCTTTTATTTGTCTGTTCATATTTTCTATTTCTTCTTGGTTCAGTCTTACCAGGTTGTGCATTTCTAAGAGTTTGTGCATTTCTTCCAGGTTGTCCATTTTATTGCATAGAGTTGCTTGTAGTAATCTCTCATGATCTTTTGTATTTCTGCAGTGTCAGTTGTTACTTCTCCTTTTTCATTTCTAATTCTATTGATTTGAGTCTTCTCCCTCTTTTTCTTGATGAGTCTGGCTAATGGTTTATCAATTTTGTTTATCTTCTCAAAGAACCAGCTTTTAGTTTCCTTGATCTTTGCTATTGTTTCCTTTATTTCTTTTTCATTTGTTTCTGATCTGATTTTTATGATTTCTTTCCTTCTGCTAACGTTGGGGTTTTTTTGTTCTTCTTTCTCTAATTGCTTTAGGTGCAAGGTTAGGTTGTTTATTCGAGATGTTTGCTGTTTCTTAAGATAGGTTTGTATTGCTATAAACTTCCCTATTAGAACTGCTTTTCCTGCATCCCATAGATTTTGGGTCGTCGTGTCTCCATTGTCATTTGTTTCTAGGTATTTTTTGATTTCCTCTTTGATTTCTTCAGTGATCACTTTGTTATTAAGTAGTGTATTGTTTAGCCTCCATGTGTTTGTATTTTTTACAGATCTTTTCCTGTAATTGATATCTAGTCTCAGTGTTGTGGTCAGAAATGATACTTGAAACAATTTCAATTTTCTTAAATTTACCAAGGCTTGACTTGTGACCCAAGATATGATCTGTCCTGGAGAATGTTCCATGAGCACTTGAGAAGAAAGTGTATTCTGTTGTTTTTGTATGGAATGCCCTATAAATATCAATTAAGTCCCTCTTCTGTAATGTATCATTTAAAGCTTGTGTTTCCTTATTTATATGGTATCTTTTGATGAGTGGAAGCTTTTAGTTTTGATGAAGTATAATGCATTACTTTTTCTTTTAGAACTTTTATAGTTTTAGCTTTTACAGTAAGGTCTATGATTCACTTGAAATTAATTTTTATTTATGGTGTAAAGTGTGAATCTCAAGGTTCATTTGTTTTCCATTTGGAGATCCATTTTTTCCATCATCATTTGTTGAAAAGACTTTTCTTTTTCTCACTGAATTGCTTTGGTACCTTTGTTAAAAATCAAGTGGCTGGAAAAAGTCTGGGTCTGTTTCTAGGCTCTTTATTTTTGTTCCATTGGTCTATGTGGAATACTGTATATTAGTACACTTTGCAAAACTGTATAGAATACTTATTAGATTGGTACAAATAGGAAAAACCTTTCCCGTTCATGTTTTGATAGCACTGGAGAGCTTTCGTATGATCATCCTGTAGCTGGTGATATTTGGAGCCTTTTCAGCATGGTACTTTATATATTCCTGTGCTACTTTTTTTGTGACATGTGAAATTGTTGTTCACTTTTATTCTCTTCTGTTGTAAAGATGAGAAAGCACTTGTATAGTGCAGAGTTTTGAGGCTAGTAAGAAAGAAACTTCAGGTACCTTTCTTTAAATAGCATAGGTGTCTATACATATATTATAAAGGTCTAGACAGAACTTCATTTCACTGTGCAACCAAGAGAGATGCCTTGGGTCCTTGTATCGATAGTTTGAAGGGAAAGAGGAGAAGACAGAGCCCCATAGAAATTGTGATTTCCTTATAAAGCAAAATTAGTCTATAACCGTGTAAGTTACCTATATTTTGGAACTGAATCATTATTCTGAATTACAGTAAACTTAAAAGTAAGCAGTAGGTGCAATTCATCTGCACAGGGGAGAGGGGTTAAGAAATTAGAAGCTGGAGAGATTGGATCTCAAATACAAATCTGTGCTGTTGGGATACTAACTAAATATTATTTATAAGTTAAAATGTTTATGTTTACTCTAGGTGAAGGACTGTTATCGTGTGTTTATGGAATTTTCTTCAATAGATTTGTGAAACTGCTAGAAATTAGAAAGTGTAGGTCTCTGTTCCTGGTATGTCCTGCAGTCCTGGCTCCTTTCCAATATAAATGCCAGTAGTCATCTTAATCTTTTTGATAACTAAAAAACATTCCCTCCAATTTTAACACTGTCCCCAGAATTTACCACCCTTGTTGAGAATTACTGG
The DNA here is from genome assembly GCF_003031525.2 of Neophocaena asiaeorientalis asiaeorientalis. NCBI lineage: Eukaryota > Metazoa > Chordata > Mammalia > Artiodactyla > Phocoenidae > Neophocaena > Neophocaena asiaeorientalis. The sequence continues at coordinate 1,029,647 of NW_020175825.1, read as the reverse complement.
TCTTAGATTTGGAAAGGTGAGGAAATTAAGTACTAGAGTAAGAAATGATGCAACGTATTTGTAATCATACACTGCCTAAATCTAATTAAAATGGGTAATTTGAGAATTTTAAAATTAAAATTGCTGATTGTGTATTCTTATTTTTCCTAGTAAAATGAATGAAAGTAAAACTGGAGGCTCACAGAATCCCAGTAAGTAACCATATTTAAAATATTTTCAAATTTAATTTAAAATGTTAAGATATTTTACTCTTGCTTTTTTATTACAATAAATCTTTTTAGACTGGTACTCAAACAATAGGAATGAATTTCCTGATATTTTTAGTTCATGTTTCTGTATACTAAAATAAAATGTTGTGTGTATTCATTTCAACAAAAATCTGCTAGAAAAGGATAATTTGCCAAATATTATTTGTATTCTCTATGTGTATTTATCAAGTATGGTTTGTATCTGAATAAAACAGTATTACTTATTTAATAAATATGATTTTTTTTACCTTTTTGTGTGATTTTTTTCTTACAAAAGATAAAATGCAGATGAGAACAGTTTAAACAACATATGAAAGTTTAACATGAAAAGGAAAACTTGCCTATTAGCGCTCACAACAGTCTTCTCAAACAGATGTAGACCTTTGCTTTTAGTTGTTTTCATTTATTAGTTATAAACAGTACATATTGATTAGCTACTATGGAAGATGGAAATTTTAAATTGTTACTTTATACTCCTTTGCCACTACTTCTCCCTGATCTACCCTTTATAAAATTTATTTTTTGATTCCCTCTCAAAGTATTATACTTAAAACTCTGTATCTTGACTCTCACTTATAGAGTATCTGATAACTCCATATCATGTTGGATACAGAAATTTGTGCTCTTAAACCTCCTCTACTTTGCTTTCCTGCTTTTACCTACAGACTTCTATCAACTGTGCTAATAGTTCTGAAACTTAGTAATTCATGGGCTACCTTCACATATTTGCCAAATGGAAATACTACCTATTACTGTTATTTACTTAATATTTTTCTTAAGATTGACTCAGTTTTTTACTTATATGAATGTGTTCATTTTATTATTGTCACATAACCAGTATCATTTGCTGGAGTATAATAGAAGATGGTCTTAATAAATATAATGAAGTCAGAACAATTTTACAGAATTTTAAACAACAGCAAAGTACAAATAAAAGAAAGGTAACCTACTTATAAAAATGCATGCCTGAAACCTAGTCTGTTCTGTGTCCAAGGGTCTCGGTACTGGGCAAAGGGAGGAGGAGAACAGGTGGAAAGCACAGGTCCACAGCATATAGCAGATGCAGCTCCATCCAGCATTCACCTTAAGGACTCCTCTTACATAATCTCAGCTAATTCCTTGTATTCCTCTTCCTCTTGATAGCTGCATGCACACTTATAACTGAAAGTATAGGCACTGGGGATGAAGAAGTTAAGGCAGGAGCTGCTGGTGTAAGAGGTCCAATAAACAAATGGCAATTTGCTGCAATTAATGTGGTCAGGTACTCTGTATGGGGGAGGAAGGGATCGAAACCTTTCAAAAGATTGAGGGAAGGGCCTTTCAGTTACTGCTTATTAAGCTGGAGTGAGGGAGGACAAATATGGGGGGATGTTTCACAATACTAAGTATTAGCTCATGCTGTTTCTTTCCAGTCCTGCAATCTATTTTCTGAGTAGCCTATTAACAGATACAGTATATTTTCAACACATAACATCCATTCTTGATTACATGTATTAGTTAAGGTAAATATGATTAGCTGCTGTAATAGGTAAACCCTGAAGTTTTAATGGTTAATACAGTAAACGTTTATTACCTGGTCAAGTTACAGTTCAACGTGGATTGGTTAGGGGAGATTGGACAGATAAGGGAGTTTCTGCTCCATGCAGTCACTTAGATTCATGTTCATTTCATCTTGTATTGGTTTGCAGCCTTGAGATGCTCAGTCTTTGCAGCTAGTGATTTTCTTATTGTTTTATTAGTATGGTATTAGAAATTTGCTGAACAGGTAAATACCATAAGATAGAAAGGATTGGTAATTATAGTACTAACATTCAGTTCTATCTGTGTGCCATACCCTTTTAATTATATTGCTGTATACTCTCTCATTTAATCCTCATTAAGGCATAGTTTGAGGTAGGTGCTGTTGTTGTCCTTATTTTTTTTTTTTGCGGTACGTGGGCCTCTCACTGTTGTGGCCTCTCCCATTGTGGAGCACAGGCTCAGGACATGCAGGCTCAGCGGGCATGGATCACGGGCCCAGCAACTCCGCGGCATGTGGGTTCTTACCGGACCGTGGCACGAACCCGTGTCCCCTGCATCGGCAGGCGGACTCTCAACCACTGCGCCACCAGGGAAGCCTGTATTATTTTTAAGATGAGGAACTGGAATGATAAAGTGTTTATGTGACTTGTTCAAGGTTACACAGCAAGAGTGTGGAGCCGAGTCTTAACTCAGATCTCCCTGACTCTACAATTTGCCTTAAAAAAATTTTTTTTTATTATTGTGGTAAAATACATATAACGTATAAATAGAATTCATCATCTTAACTATTTTGAAGGGTACAATTTGATGGCACTTCATACATTCACAGTGTTGTGCAACCATTACCACTATCTAGTTCCAAAACATTATCATCCCCCCAAAAGAAAACTCTGTCCATTAGGCAATCACTTCTCATTTCCCCTGTCCTCAGCCTGTGGAGACTACCAGCCTGCTTTACGTCTGTCTCTGTGGATTTACCTATTTTGGATAATGCAATCTGTTGTATAAATGGAATCATATAATATGTGACCTTTTGTGCTTGTATTCTTAGATTTAGCATAATGTTTCTAGGCTCATCCGTGTTGTAGCATGTATCGGTATTTCATTGCTTTTTATAGCTGAAAGATACTCCATTGTATGGATATGGTATATTTTGTTTACCCATTCATCCATCCATTGATGGAAATTTGATTTGTTTTCCTTTTTGGCTATTGTGAACAGTGCTACTCTGAACATTAGTGTACAAGTATTTGAACATCTGTTTTTAATTCTTTGGTATTATATATACTCAGGAATGGAATTGTTATATCACATGGTAACTGTGTTTAACTTTTTGAGGAACTGCTGACTATTTTCCAAAGTGGCCGTACCATTTTACATTTCAGCTAGCAGTATATGAGGGTTCTGATTTCACCAGCTCCTTGCCAGCATTTGTTATTATCTGACGTTTTTATTGTAGCCGTCTTAGTGGGTGTGAAATGGTATCTTATTGTGGGATTTGCATTTCCCTGATGACTGATGATATTAAGCATCTTTTAATGTGCTTATTGGCTATTTTATATCTTCTTTGGAGAAATGTTTATTGAGATCCTTTGTCCCGTTTTAAAATTGAGTTGTGTGTTTATTGTTGGGTTGTAATACTTATATATTCTGGACACTAGACCCTTAAAAGGTATATGATTTCCAAGTATATTTAACCATTCTGTAGATTGTCTTTTCACTTTGTTGATAGTGTTCTTTGATGCACAAAAATTTTAAACTTCGATGAAGTCCAGTTTATCTATTATTACTTTTGCTTTTGGTGTCATGTGATATCTGAAAAACCAGGGTTTTGAAGATTTATCCCTGCATTTTCTTCTAAGAAAGAGTTTTATAGTTTCGGCTCTTATGTTTAAGTCTTTGATCTATTTTGAATTAATTTTTGTATAATTTTTGTATGAGATAGGGATTTAATTTATTATCTTGCATGTGGCTATCCAATTGTCCCAGCCCCATTTGTTAAAGAGACTATTCTTTCCCCATGGAATGATCTTGGAATACTTGTTCAAAATTAATTGACCATAGATGTATGGTCATTCTGGATTCTTTTCCATTGATCTATATGTCTAGCTGTATGTCATTACCACACTTTTGATTTCTGTAGCTTTGTTATAAGTTTTGAGTCTTCTCTCTTTGTCTAGCTGAAGGTTTGCCAGTTTTGTTGACCTTTTCAAAGAACCAACTTTGTTTATATTTATTCTATTGTTTTCCTATTCTCTATGTCATTTATCTCTATTCTAATCTCTATTATTTCCTTTCTTCTGCTAGTTTTGGGTTTAGTTTGTTCTTTTTCTGGTTCTTTAAGGTTAAAATAAAGTCATTGATTTGGGATCTTTCCTTTTTCATATAGGCTTGCTATATGAGTCTACAAGCCTAAAGATCAGCCAGAGGTGAAAGCTTGGAGTTTCTAGGGTCATTTCTGAGTATGCATCCAGTCCTGGGCATGTGGTGTCCTTCTAGATTCCCTGATATATTTGGGAGCTTTTCAAAGCCCTTATTTTCCCATGTATCTTCCTTTTCCAGACTCTTCTTTCCTAGCCTTTTTGTTCTGTGACCTGCTTACCCTGTCTGTTATCCTTTGCTTCAAGCTGCTGCCTCTAGTATATTTGTCTTAAATGTTTTTGACAGTCAGACTCCAACCCTGAGAAATTTCTGAGGCAGGTGAAACAAGGGCAGGCATCTGAGCCGGTCCCTTGGGGAGCCACCATACAGGTCAGAACACACAATCACATTTCTTTGACAAGGTCCATATTACCTCCTCTTAGACAATCCACACCAGGAACATGGGCCTAAGGAACAATACACATTGAACATGGGCCTAAGGCCATTGCCCAGCTGGAGAGTGGGGGATGGTTGGCAGGTAAGTTAAAATGCCACAAATCTCTCATCAAATTTTGGCAGCTTGTTTCTTTATGAAGCATTCTTCTGATTATTTTAAGTTTTTAAATCAGATTTCAGATTTTCTGAAAAGTTGATTCTGATGGTTTTGGCAGCATAACCAAATGCACAACCAGCATTTGGCAGGTTTTATTGCTTTAGAGAGATGGAGTTTCAGAGTTTCCTAATCTGTTGTTTTCAATGAGTTGCCATTTTAACAACACACTGGGATTCATCATTAAAGATTAATGAAAAAAATGTAAAGTCACATTATTGTTTTAGAAGTACGTATTGGAAGTTTTAATTTACTGATAACAATATAAAGTGATTTGCTCTCTCAAAAAGAATTGAACACATCAATTGAGAGAAGCACCAATTCCATAGGGTTTTTTTTTGTTTTTGTTTAAAATTTTTTTATATCTATTACTTTTTTCACTGTTAGCTTGTGTTTTCTGTCGAAAAAATGATGACTGTCCTATTAAATATGGAGAAAAGAAAACTAATGAGAAATGGAATCTCACTGTACATTACTATTGTTTGGTGAGTATAATTTTTAATTAAATCCTAGCAATCTGATATTCTTCTAAAGAAGAGAATTCGATCCTGATGGCTGGTTTCTGAGAAATGGATAAGTCATTTAACTTTTCTGGATCTCCTTTTGCTTATATGCAAAAATAAGATTTTTCATTTATCAAATTCTAAGATTCTGAAATTACTTGGTATGTAGAAATACCTGTCATCATTACTTGCTTATTTTTGTCTAACCCTTTAGGGCCTCAGTGGAAAAAAGGAGAAAATGGTTAGGTCTCTAAGGGAGTTGTTCATTTTAGTACTTTGTTTTCATTGTTGCTAGTGATAAGTCTCAGAAAAGACTTGTTTGAAGGTTTAAGAAGTAAAATTAAAAGTATTTTATTTCACAGAGAACCTGGAAAGAAAAGTTCTGACTAAAGGTAATAAATATTTGTGTAAAAGGAAATAGATTAATTTATGTGTCACTCGGAAGAAAGAAAAAATGATGTCATATTGAGAATTAGTCTCTCATTTGTTCCGCATTCCCTCCACCAACTTCTCACCTCACTGAATCTGCCTTAAGATATTAGTGGCACCATCACTGCCTTAGCATGCTAAGGTTGCATGAGCACATGCAGCAATTCTTGGCACTTGTATTAGTTATATATTGCTACTTAACTATTTATCCTGAAATTTAGCAGCTTAAGCAACATTTATTATCTCAAATGGTTTCTTTTTTTTAATTAATTTTTATTGGAGTATAGTTGATTTACAATGTTGTGTTAGTTTCTGCTGTACAGCAAAGTGAATCAGTTATACAGTGAATACATATATTCACTCTTTTTTAGATTCTTTTCCCATATAGGTCATTACAGATTATTGAGTAGAGTTCTCTGTGCTATGTGGTAGGTTCTTATTATCTATTTTATATATAGTAGTGTGTATGTGTCAATCCCAATCTCCCAATTTATCCCTCCCTCCCCCCACTTCCCCCTTGGTAACCATAAGTTTGTTTTCTACATCTGTGACTCTTTCTGTTCTCAAATGGTTTCTGAAGGACAGGAATCTGGTATTGGGTGAGCTGGGTGGTTCTGGCTCAGGGTCTCTCATGAGGATGCAATTGAGATGTCAGCCATGGTTCAGTCATCTGAAAGCTTGACTGGGCTGGAGTATCCATCTCCAATGGCTCACTCACGTGGCTTTTGGCCTCAGTTCCTCCTAACTGTTGGCAGAATGTCTCAGTTCCGTACTTCCTGGGCTATAGCGCTGCTCACAGCATGACATCTGCCTTCTCCCAGAGGAAGTGATGAAAGAGAGAGACAGAGGGATAGATATACATCAAGATGGAACCATATGACCTAGTTTTTACAGTCACATACCACTGTTTTGCTTTATTCTGTTAGAGGTGAGTCATTAATCCTAACCCACACTTAGGGGAAGGAATTAGTTCCCACCACTTTAAGGAAGGAATATCAACAAATTTGAGGACATATTTTTATACCCACAACAGCATCCATGTTAAAACTCTTTAGATGCTTCCTTGAGAAATCATCTAACATAAATTCTTGGTGTTTCTCTAAAATTTGTAGACTGGTCTAGGAATCTACCTACTTTGTACCAAGATTTAAGGGACCATGAAGTTGACATTCCAAACATATTTGTAAGTTAGAGCCTTATAGTTTGCATCACAAAAGAAAACCTTTTCATTTTTCTAAAGAGTGTATTTTACTTTTTATGTAGTAGAGTTAGGACAACTATTTTATTAGTCAGTGGGTTATTTTTTCATAATTCTTAAGTAACATATATCACTTTTGGGTTTTTTAAAGGATATATTATACTGATTAAAATAAAACTGATCACAAATCTGAAGTATGTTGGAGTTATTTAATATGCTTAAGTTGGTCTTATCAAAATTTCCCTTATATTCTTTCTTATTTTATTAATGAGTATAGTAATCCTGAAACATACTGACCCTAGGCTCAACACTTAAAAGATTCTATTTCATTGTGAACACGAAAGTATAGTAATGTTATAAATGGTAATGGAATGTTAGAGCTGAAAGAGACTTGGAAACAACCTAGTCTATTGTTTTTATTTTTGTGTTTAATGTCAGAAACATTAAATTACTTGCCTAGGCTTTCAGAAAGTTGGACACAGAGCCTGGTTTGCGAAGTCGGGATTTCTTATTCACAGTCTCATGCTTTTTCTTGATTCATGTTCCTTTAACATATTTAAATTGAAATTAAAACAGATTTTTAAAAATTCATTTGCGTTAACTGCAATTCAGTAGATTCCCTATAAATATGCCTTCTATGATTCAGAATCCAGCGAGATTTAAAGTTAACCTAAAATATCACTGATAATTATCTCCATAGTATTCATTATTATTACATATATGCCTTTAAGTATTTGCCACTTTTTTTTCCCCTAAAGCTTGATTATAAGTGTTTTTTGTTGTTTTTCTTCCTTTCTTTTTCTGTTATTTTCTGTAATACTTTTTAGAAACCAGTTTGGTTACATGAACTGTTAATATACAGTGTCTTCCAAATCAAAGAATGTGAGTAGCCTCTTACTTTGACCATGAAAAATAACTATTATAGGTAAGAGATTCTTAAAATTTGAATTGTTTTATGCCCATTTTTTATTGGAATATTATAGGTATATATTTTTCATTCCGAACTAGTTTCTTAGAGTTTATTTTCTAATTGAGAATATATTCATAGTTGATGTCAAGTGGAATTTGGCAGAGGGGTAAAGAAGAAGAAGGAGTTTATGGTTTTCTAATAGAAGATATCAGGAAAGAAGTGACTAGGGCTTCAAAACTGGTAAGTAAATTATTTTACTCATTACACCTAATACCATAAATATTGTCAATACTAAGGAAGTCTATTCTATCACTTTCTCTACTAGAAATCTGTAAGATATTGTTTTTATGTTCCAATGCTTATTTTTGTCAAATACAGTAAATTTTAGAAGAACATTTTGCTAAACCAACCCTGGATAAGATATGTGACAATACTGATTTCACTTCCTTATCTTCTTCCGACTTACCCATCATTTCATCCACTCTTACCGTCAGAATTATGACCATACTTCCACTCAGCTGTTCTTCAGACCTTCAATCCTGAGGCAACCCAACTATTGACTTTTCATTCTTACACCTCATTTGTTGGGTTGGAATGAAAGATTGACATGGAAATTACACAACTATACAGACTAATAATTTATGATCTCCACATCTCTTGTGGCTCTTCTGTGACATGGTGTTCTTGTGTTCCATGCCTTTTGTTCTCCAAGATAGATATTCTAAACCTTAACTCCTTATTCATTCAGTTATAATTTGTGAATCTTTTGTGTGATAGCTTACTATATTATGTGCAATGAACAGACTGTAGGTCTCCATGTGGCCTGAGTAGAAATAATGAGAGTTAAGAGAATGAGAAGATTGGAAGTACAGGGGTTTCTGTTCAGAGAATGTGATAATGGAATTGATGAGTTCCATGGTGGAGCAGTTTGGGGTGATGAGAGGATTCTTCATTATACTGGAGTGGTGATGAAGTGCATTGACACATTTTAGTTGAGGAAGTCAAAGAAAGGTTGTCCCATCAGTGCAGAAGTCATTTAGAATGACAGCAAGAATTAAAATACAGAGAAAGGTGCCAAAGCCTGGAGGTGGAGAACTGACCAGGAAATTATTAGATGGCAGAGTGTAGACGTCATTAGGTTCAAAGGACCATATCTTTTTAAGTCTGATAGAGTAGTGGCCTGCAATCTGCCACACAGAACTAAAATAATGTTCTGCTTGTCCTCCTTCCTGCCTCTGTCCATATCCCACTCCCACTCCTTGCCAAGTCTGGAAATTAAGGAGGCTGGAAAAATAAGCAGCTTCATTCAAGAGATTCTATAAGGGAAGCATGCAGAGACCTTTCTTTTAGTTGAGACAAAGAAATGGAAGCAATTATTTTTAAAGATGTTGAAGATGCAGAGGAGTTAACGGTAAAATAGAGGTTCTAAGGCACAAGGGAAAACCTTGGGAAAAAGGTTAACAGTGGCATTTATCTAAGGGCCATGTGAGAGTATTAGTATCAAAATTTCTCAATCTTTTGGTGATAGTGAACTTGTCATGAAACATGACCTGTATAGGTCCCCTTGCAGTTTGGAAATGTTTTCTTAAGACATCTGTAACCTCTCTGAGTATATTGTGAACCTTTGAGAATATCTCGATACTGAAGAGGTGTCTCTATTTGTGACCTTACAGTAGAATTCCATACGTCAGTTTACAGGGAGAGCCTCAGGTTGGCAAAGTATACAACCTGGTGTTGTTTGACGGGTCAGCAGTATAATCTCTCCATCAGTGGCCATTATAGTTGTCATCTCAAGGGTTCCAAGATATTTTAGGTACTGTTCTGTATTTTACTAATGATTGATTCATCTAATAGTCTTTCTGTTTATATACCACCGTTATATTTAAGTTAGTGGCAGTGGTATTGTATTTGTTTGCTAGGGCTGCTGTAATAGATTACCACAAACTGGGTTGCTTGAAACAAATTTATTCTCTCACAATTCTGGAGACTGAACGTTCCAAATCAAGCTGTTACAGGGATTGATTCTTTCTGGAAGCTCTGAGGGATAATCTGTTCCATGCTTCTCTTCGATCTTCTGATGCCTGCTTGGCAACCTTTGGCATTCCTTGGTTTGTGGCAGCATAACTCCAATCTCTGCTTCCATCTTCATGTGGCCTCCCCCTGTGTGTGTCTCTAAAATCTCCCTCTCCTTTTACTTACAAGGACACCAGCCTTTTGATTGAGGGACCACTCTAAATCCAAGATGAACTCATCTTGAAATCGTTAGCTTTCAAGATACTTGTAAGCTAAAGATAGCTTTGTAGATACTTGTAAATCAAGTATCTTCAAAGACCTTGTTTCCAAATAAGGTCACATTCAAAGGTACCAGGAATTAGGACTTGAACATATCTTTTGAGGGAATCACTACTTAACCTACTGTGGGTATCTAACACTTTTTCATTTGGTTAGGATAGAGTGATCCTAGCCAATATTTTACAGATTGGTTTTTAGTATTGTTTTGCTGTTGTCCTTAATAAATATTTCCTAACTATGTGTTTTCTATTGAAATTTGAATGACACTTTCATGTATAACCATTATGCTTACAAACCCTTCAGTTTAAAATATTTTAGCAGATACGAAGGAAATGAAGCTTCTCTGGTTAGAGGTGTTTCCTTTACCAGAAATTGTTATGGGAGTGAATCTTTAGTCCCTTTAGATTGTTTCTGGGTAGAACAGGTTTTTTCAGGAAATTTCTTTAATATACTATCTTCACAGCTGTTGTATGATGAAAATAATTTTCAGACTCTCCACAAAGAATATTCATTTATACCTCGGTCTTATCTATAGTACTCAAGTTTTGTACGTGTTATAACTCCTATTTTTATACTTTCTTTTAGAAATGCTGTATTTGCAAGAAAACCGGTGCTTCAATTGGATGTGTCACACCCCGATGTAAACGAAGTTATCATTTCCCATGCGGACTTCAGAGAGAATGTATTTTCCAGTTCACTGGCAATTTTGCGTGAGTTAGTTAACTGTTGAATATGAAAGAAAATGTAAAAGAAAAATGGAAAATGGATATGGATCTCCCAATTATATAATTCCTTTGTCAAATTTCTTTTCAAAGCTGCATTGAGGTTATATGTATACTTTAGATATGTGTGTGTGGGTGTGTGTACATATATATATATATAATTTCTCTCCCCTTCCTTTATGATCATTTCTATTTGCAGAGTCTGGAGAATTGCAATATCTGTAATGGACTTAATGATTAATATTCACCTCTAGCTTTCAGCTCTAGAATATAATATGGAACTGTTAATATACTCATATTCAGTGAAAATTTCCAGCTTACATAATTCTAGATTTTATGTCATTCTTTAGATTTAATAGTTTACTTTTTTTTCACAGGGACATATGTGTTTCTCATTGAGTAAAGTGAAGGCATGTAAATTTGGTGGAGTCCAAAAAATAAACATTATGCCCTGGGATGCCCCTAAAAATATTTGCTTCTTGACTTTAGCTCTAAACATCAAGATTTTATGAATTTTGGTATCATGAGTGATTTCTTTCTTTTAGTCTTTGTGCTCTTGACCTATTTAATGGATTGTTATATGAGAATTGCAGTTTAGGAAATACAAATGGAAATACATTTAGTGGGTTAAGAATAAGTTATTATTTGCATTTTATTTGTTATATTATTAATATATTATTTTTAAGTTTAAGTTCCTTCCTTTGAATTTGTGCAAGGTTGAGTACAATGGTGTGTATACTCTGTTGCTAACAGTATTACGTAGGATTCTCAACATAATATTAGTTACTGAAATTCTGTGAAGTAAATCTCACCAGCAAAAGGTTCACATTTTGAAAATTCAACTCTCCTTAGTTATAGATTATGAGACTGATTTATAGTGCCGTTGTTCCAGTCTGTTGTAGGTTAATTACGAGAGAGACGAACAAATTTTCTCTTATAAATATGAATTGTAAAGCTAGTCTAGTTGTGCTGTATAATTTATTAGATGTTTTAAAATAATATACGTTTTTAGGTCATTTTGTTGGAACCATCGACCTGTTCAGATAATTACATCTAATAATTATAGAGACTCCTTACCATGCACCATTTGCTTGGAATTTATTGAGCCTATTCCAACTTACAGCATATTACGAAGTCCTTGTTGTAAGAATGCTTGGTTCCATAGAGACTGTTTACAGGTAAGATGTTTTGTCAGCTTTTTCTGGTATAAAATTTGTTGCTTGCTGATTTGAATTTTAAATTAGAAAAAATTGATGTGTATTTTAGCTCTTACTACTTGTAACTTTTTAAAACAGCTTTATTGAATCAAATTTTACATATAAAATTCACCGTACTGAAGTGTACAATTAATGTTCGTTTGTTTTATTTTTTTGCGGTACGCGGGCCTCTCACTGCTGTGGCCTCTCCCGCCACGGAGCAACAGGCTCCGGACGCGCAGGCTCAGCGGCCAATGGCCCATGGGCGCAGCCGCTCCGCAGCACGCGGGACCCTCCCGGACCAGGGCACAAACCTGTGTCCCCTGCATTGGCAGGCGGACTCCCAACCACTGCGCCACCAGGGAAGCCCTACAATTAATGTTTTAATAAAAGTTTGGATACTACCTTTTAATGTTTATTTACACTTTTAAAATTTTGTTGTTTTTACCCAAGGATTTTGTTGGTATTTCACAATGAATAATACACAGATTTTAAATTCCCAAGTTCATTTATATATTTAAGCTTAGAAAACCAAGATATGTGAAATAATTAACTGTAAGCTAATTTAATGTTAAGAGGTCTATTTTTTTTAGCTGTAGTAAACACTTTATCATAACTTTTTGACAGTAAACTGATTGCTATCTAATGAATTGATATTAATATTAGTTCTTTGAGAGCCACCTTGTATGTCAAACCTGACGACAAGTTTTCAAGTAAATGAAATATCATAAAACACACATTAAACAATTTAGTTTCTTCAATTCAGAAGATAATTTAAAATTTTAAAAAGATCCCAGTTATTAATAATATCCAATATATAGTATAAATGTGTGAAAGTGCCAATTGTTAGACAGTTATAGTTGATAGAATGCCACGTGACACAGGGTTTACTTAAGTTTATACTGTTTTTTGAAGCTTGGCTTTTATTATTGTTTAGTAAAATGAAATATTATTGATTACAAATTAACTACAAAAGTTCTTTTTTTTAAGTTAGGAGATGTAAATCCTCTTATATTTCAACAAAATCTTAAAAGTACTAACAGTAGTCAAAGTAGTAAAGCTTGCTTACTTCCTGTTTTTTTTTGTATGAGCCTTGAACTCTTATTCTTAGTATTAGTTAGTTATTATTAGTTATCAGTTAAAAGTGGCAGGATGGAGCCTATTTTGTTGGGTAAATATTAGAAATCCTGTTCATTCTTACAAAGAAGTGTTTGTAAAGGGATCTAGAGAGTGCAGTTCATAAACATCATGAAGTGCTATCTTTACCTATTGAGGAAGAAGTTCACATTATGTGAGAATCTTTAAAAGGTAATTTATCTTAATTCAGGGTTTGTATTTGAATGAATTGAATGTAATTGCTGCCAAATGTATCATCTTGTTAACTTTGTATAATTTGTAATAGTATGTTATTTTTCAGGACAAATAAGATTTGCCTCATTATGCATTAATAATGAAACAGACAGAGGTTCTCAAATTTGACCTAGTATTCATAGGACTTTTTGTGAACTCTGAAAATACCAAGTTTCTAATTCTGTCATTAAAAACTAGAAGTAGTACTACTAACAAAAATGTAGGTCTACTTTATGCAGATATAAGGTCATGGACCCATGGACACCTGTCTGTGATATAAATATTAACAAGCAAGCAATTATTACTTGGTTAGAGCACACCAGGACAGAGCTCATTCTTGAGTCATGTTCCTTAAAGGAACTCCAGTGGCTTTTCCACTCTGATACAAGTCTTAACTGAAATAGTAAATGGAGTCTACCCTGTTTAGGTAGCTATAATAATACCCAAATAGTTTTTTTTTAATCTCTGAACTCCATTAATATAAAAGAGTTGAAGGAAGAACAAACCTATGCAGTAGGATGAGAATTGTATGTGGTTAAGCAAATTTCATTTGTGACCACTACAAATGCTATATACATTGGGATTTTGTGAGGAGAGACTATAGATTAATATCAAAGAAATTGACTTTTCACTCTGTATGCAGAGAATTGTCACTATTCTTGTTCAGTTTGGATTTCTCACATCATTGCTGTGGTCTTGTTGGTATCTTTCATATGTCCTATGCTGTTTTTCTTTTCTCCATTCTAGACAGTTCCTTGTATCATATCCTATACTTAGTAAGATCTTGGCATCTGTGTACAATTGCTCAAAGATCCTTTAGGTTCAACAGAGATTTCATTAACTTGTTGCTTCCCTCTCACATGTTGTGTGTGTGCTGCCTGCTAGTTGTTTGAACCTGGATTCCTCTTTGTCCATTTCTTTCTTCACCATCCACAAATCATTCTCCAAGTCTGTCAGATCTGCTTAATATTTTTGGTGTATCTTTTTTTGTTGCTACCCTCTACCTTAAACCCTTTGTGATTTCACTTCAGACACTTTTTTTTTTTAACTAGACTTTTGCCGGAGGCCACTAACTCCTGCATGCCTTATTCTCTGTCAATTCTTCACACTACTGACTTTGATTTACCTGTCTATTTTAATTACTTAGTTCAGTATGATCAGCGTGTAATTTCTAAGTATATTATTATTATTTCCCCAATCACATGTACTCTTTTGCCCCTGAGACTTGATATATGCTATTCCCTCTCCTTGTATTGTCTTTTGTCCTATTTTCCTGGCAAACCCCTACTTCTTTCATACTTAACTTTGACCGTACCATCCCTGTGACATTTTTGTCAGGCTCTTACATAAACTTCAGTTCTTCCTTTCTCTTCCGTATATACTTTTTATTTGTTTGTTTAGTTATTTTTAAATAAATTTATTTGTTTATTTTTGGCTGCGTTGGGTCTTCATTGCTGCGCACGGGCTTTCTCTGGTTGCAGTGAGCAGGGGCTACTCTTCTTTGCAGTGCGTGGGCTTCTCATTGTGGTGGCTTCTCTTGTTGCAGAGCATGGGCTCTAGGCACACAGGCTTCTGTAGTTGTGGCACACAGGCTCAGTAGTTGTGACTCGTGGGCTCTAGAGCATAGGCTCAGTAGTTGTGGCGCACGGGCTTAGTTGTTCGGCGGCATGTGGGATCTTCCCGGACCAGGGCTCGAACCCGTGTCCCCTGCATTGGCAGGCGGATTCTTAACCCCTGTGCCACCAGGGAAGTCCTAAAAGTATTTTTTTTAAAGTATCTATGGAAGAGAGGGAAGATCCCACATGCTGCGGAGCAACTAAGCCCATGTGCCACAACTACTCAAGCCCACACGCCTAGAGCCCATGCTCCGCAACAAAGAGTAGCCCCCACTCGCTGTAACTAGAGAAAGCCTGCGTGCAGCAGCGAAGACCCAACGCAGCCATAAATAAATAAATAAATGTATTAAAAAATAATAATACTTTTATAGTATATGCCTACTCCCAAGAATTCCTTGAAATAGGATCTAAGTCATTTTATGTTTCTATTTTTGGTACTAGCATAGTGTTTGGCGCCTATATAATAGGGATTAAATATTTATTAAATGAGTGTGTGCTACTAGCTTTTTAAACTGGTGATTGGCTACGCTTTCTCTCTCTTTCTGCTGCTTCTGTATTTTTATTTGCTGAAGCAGTGAGAATAGGTTTTATGCTTCTCCCCCTTAGGAAGAAAACTTACAGAGATTGAGTTAAAAACAGAACCAACGATGCTTTATATGTAACATTTATTTAAACATCCTTCCTAGATGAAGTAACTGAAGATGTTTACTGTTTTATTCACAGAGAGTGATGGACAACACAATATTTGGGAACAGAAATGACATTAGATACAAAGGGTTGAGAAACACATATTGGTGATAGATGTTAAAGAACAGTCAATTCATTATCTTTTTTTTTTTCCCATTGGGAGAAATATCCCCAAGTTTTAGCTGTAGGGTAACTTAGTTTATCAAAGTTTATGAACCACAAACATAAAAAATAAGTTTCCATAATATATATGTGAAAAGTAGCGCACATGTTCTATTAGCTATCTTATTCATAACCTGATAACCTGTTAAATTATTAATCATATATTTTCTATTTTCCACTATAGGTTCAAGCAATAAATGCAGGAGTGTTTTTCTTTAGGTGCACAGTATGCAATAATAGTGATATATTTCAGAAAGAGATGTTGAGAATGGGAATTCATATTCCTGAAAAGTGAGTAACATTTAGCCTTTTGATGAAAAGAGGTTTTAAATATAGGATTTAATAACAATGGAAATAATCATTGATGTCTGATTAATTACTCATGGACAAGCAGCCATTTCAAACAGAGAAATGTAAAACCGTCCCCACCACCTTTCCTCCTCCTCCCCAGATTGCTAGTTCTTGAGAACCAGGTACTGACTTAAATGTCTCATTAGTTGTTTATAGTCTCTTAATAATTGTACACCTCACTTGTGTACAATATTGATTGATTGCTTGATACACAAGTATAATAGGCTTCAAAATGGTATGTATAAATTATTTGAGAGAATCAAGTTGTGGTTTAAAAATGTATAAGAAGAATTTTCTTAATACTTAAAGGTGAGAGGAATCCAGAAATATGGTACTAAATTTGAAATTCAAAAAATTAGAAGTGAAATATTAGGAAAAATGTAAGTTTCAGAAAATTTCTACTTAATTTTTCATTTAGCATTTGAAATTCACTGTGAGACTAATTAACTGTAGGATAAAATGACACTAAGGGATTTATATCTTGAAGTGAATGATTAATCGTAAAAAGAACAAGTTTCATCCTTGTTCCTAAGTTTGTGAAGAGTTTATAGTTTTAGATTCATTATCAGTCCTTTTATGTAACATTTTAGGCCAAAGTATATTTTATATCTTACTTCATTTACAGAGATGCATCTTGGGAATTAGAGGAAAATGCTTATCAAGAGCTTCTGCAGCACTATGAGCATTGTGATGTCCGAAGATGTCGTTGCAAAGAAGGGCGAGACTATAATGTGCCTGACAGGTATATGGGGAAGTTCAGTTGTGCTTAGTTCTCAGGGTATATGCCCAGTAGTGGGATTGCTGGGTCATATGGTACTTCTATTTGTAGTTTTTTAAGAAACCTCCATACTGTGGCTGTACCAATTCACATTACCACCAGCAGTGCAAGAGTGTTCCCTTTTCTCCACACCCTCTCCAGCATTTATTGTTTCTAGATTTTTGTTTTGTTTTGTTTTCTTGGTACACGGGCCTCTCACCGTTGTGGCCTCTCCCGTTGCAGAGCACAGGCTTGGGACACACAGGCTCAGCGGCCATGGCTCACGGGCCCAGCCGCTCCGCAGCATGTGGGATCTTCCCAGACCGGGGCACGAACCCACATCCCCTGCATTGGCAGGTGGACTCTCAACCACTGTGCCACCAGGGAAGCCTTGTTTCTAGATGTTTTGATGTTGGCCATTCTGACTGGTGTGAGATGATATCTCATTGTAGTTTTGATTTGCATTTCTCTAGTGATTAATGATGTTGAGCATTCTTTATGTATTTGTTGGCAATCTGTATATCTTTGGAGAAATGTCTTTGTAGGTCTTCTGCCCATTTTTGGATTGGGTTGTTTGTTTTTTTGTTATTGAGCTGCATGAGCTGCTTGTAAATTTTGGAGATTAATTGTTTGTCAGTTGCTTTGGCAGATTGTGCATTTCTAAGAATTTGTCCATTTCTTCCTGGTTGTCCGTTTTATTGGCATAGAGTTGCTTCTAGTAATCTCTCATGATCTTTTGTATTTCTACTAGTGTCCTTTTTTAAACCTTCAGCTTGAGAAAGTAGGTTTTCTAGTTAGTGAAATGTACTTTTGCTCTTAGGATGTTTGAAATTTTAACTTGAGATGAGGTATATTTATTAAATGCATATTTACATCTGTGTACAGAAATTATTGCAGTTGGCATAATTGTTACTTTTGTGGTGTGTTTTCATGAGGCTCTGTTTTCTAGAGCTCTACTGTGGTAGCCAGTAACCACAGGTGGCTATTGAGCACTTGAAATGTGGCTATTCCAAATTGAGAGGTGTCGTAAGTGTAAAATACACACCGAAGACTTATATGTATCTTAGTTTACTAGGCCTGCCATAACAAAATACCACAAACCAGGTGGCTTAAACAACAGAAATTTTTCTTCTCAGAAACCTAGAGGCCAGACGTCCAAGATAAAGGCATTGGCAGGTTTGATTTCTCTTGAAGCCTCTCTCCTTGGCTTGCACGTGGCTCCCTTCCAGCTGTGTCCTTCTGTCTGTGCCTTAATCTTTTTTTATTAGGATACCAGTCATATTGGATTAGGACCCACGCATATGGCCTCAGTTTATCTTAATTATCGCTTTAAAGGCCCTATCTCCAACTACAGTCACCTTGTGAGGTACTGGGTATTAGGTCTTCAACATATGAATTCTGGACATGACAGAATTCAGCCCATAACAGTAAGAAAAGACCTTAAAATATCTTGTTAATAATTTTTTAAATTGATTACCTGCCAAACAAAATGACTGTATTTTGGAAATACTCAAATTTATTTCACCTGTTCCTTTTACCTTTTTAAATCTGGTTACTAGGAAAGTTTAAATTACATATATGATTTACATTATATTTCTATTGGATGACACTGTTCTAGAGGTTAAGAAACTAGGTTAATCTATCAGTGTTTGTTTTGGATCACTATAAGGAGGATTTGGCATTTGAAATTTATTGATTACTCTTTTGTCATATCCGTAGATGTTGACTATAATGTTAACAATCGTTTTTTGCCTTCTCTGTACACTATACTGTATGGGGTATTAGAAATCAAGAGTATCTTTATTTTTTAAGATGCAGGATAAAAAGTAACAAATATAATTTTGTTGAAATTTTGATAAATTTTTATCCCTGTTATGTGGTCTTAATTAATATGACAAACTGAAACTTAAAGTGCAGAGCAGAATATTGGGAGCCTTATCTCTTATGGAAAGTGATTTGGCTAGGTGAGCTACTACTTATTTTGGAAGACTCAGCTGAAGTCTTGCAAGCTTTGGAAAGTTTCCCCTAAGAAGCTCTTACTATTCCTGATTCCCTGTTCTGGGCTGGATTTTCTCTTCATTGTGCTTGTTACAATAGAGTTGACAATATTTAAATTTGTCTTTGCCATTAGACTAAAGATTCATTAAGGGTGGAGGTCTCATTGAAGATGTCAAGTAATGTGTATTCTTGCCTAAGTTACTTGATCTGGTGACCCTGATTATTCATCTGTAAATACTAATAATACCCTGCTCAAGGGTTGTGCTGAGGTAGAGATGAAATTAATGTATATAAAGTGCTTTGTAGACAGTAAAGCACTTTACAGTTCTAAGAAGCAATATATATTCATTAATAATGATATTTTCTAAATTCATTTTAGGCTATTTTGATTAACTAATATACATATTCCTTGTATACCTCTGGTCACCTAATCATTTGCTACCAAACTCCCTTTT
Source organism: Neophocaena asiaeorientalis asiaeorientalis (assembly GCF_003031525.2). Taxonomy (NCBI): domain Eukaryota; kingdom Metazoa; phylum Chordata; class Mammalia; order Artiodactyla; family Phocoenidae; genus Neophocaena; species Neophocaena asiaeorientalis. The sequence continues at coordinate 1,010,281 of NW_020175825.1, read as the reverse complement.
CTTTCTGGCAGCTACTTTGCCTTTTCTCCTAGGACACAGAGTCCTGGTATCTGAATGCTTTCTTTGCAGTCTCACTCCCTCTCATCCTAGTGATAGGAAGGTAATTTGCTGAAAGGCAGCATGGTGGAGTGGTTAGGAGCATGAGTCTGAAGCCAGGTAAACTGGATTGGAAACCTCACTCTGAGACTTACTAACAGTGTGAACTTGTTTGGGCAAGCAATTTACCTCTCTATGCTTTGGTTTCCTCTTCTTCAAAATGGAGGTAACTGGTTTTTCCAACCTTCTGAAATTTTTCCAACCTTCTGAAACTTTACATGTAAAGAGTGAGAACTGGGCCTGGTGTATAAGCACTCGTTAGCTGTCATCTTTCTTCCTCTTCATCATCAGTTGGCAGAACTATCTGGGGAAGAAAGGGAGACACAGAGAGGACATACCCCTACACACCCATGTCCACACGGAGGGAGATTCGCCCACACCTACAAGAGGTGAAGTTACGCAGCTAAGTCTCTTATCACCCACATATCCACACACTTAGGGAGTATATCCATTCTGTACAGACGGACGTATTCATAACCAAACAAAGAGGAGGCTGCACGCTATAACCCACCCCCGTACAGAAAATGTGAATGCTGACTGGCACATGTCACACAACACAGTGGGGAAACATTGGGAGTGGGGGATTGAGGGGAAAAGATGAGAGAGAATATAAATGCGGATCAGGTAGTAAGTCTGGATCCTGTTGAGCTGCACAGTACTTGGGGTGTCTGAGCAAGCTTATTATAGGAAATAATTCCTCACTTTGAATGGGAAAGATAGTATTTTAGGTAAGGTAATGTATTTACTGAATGCTTCTTCCATATCAGACATACTTTGGGTATATGTGCATGTACATGCTGATATTTAGTTTAGTATTTTAAGCTAGAGAATATTTAAAGAAGGAAGTTACAAACATAATAAATGAAATGGGGGGAAAAAACAACTTTAGGAAAAAGTAATGCAGTATCAAAGCAGATAATTTATTTTCCTTCCTTGGGTAAAAGGGTTGGCTGTGTGTGTGAGGTGGACAGTGAGGTGTGCAGTGGTGCTGATGGTTGGGATTAGACTAAGTTAATACCACATGGAAATAATCTGCTTCTCTTTATGTCCTCAGCAAATGGGAAATAAAGCGCTGTCAGTGTTGTGGTTCTCGCGGAACACATCTAGCCTGTTCCTCACTACAATCATGGGAACAAAATTGGGAATGTTTGGAATGTAGAGGTATTCTTTACAATTCAGGTAATATTTTGTGATTTTGAATAAAGATGTTTTTACTTAAATGCGTATTATTCAAAAGTTTCTACCTGTATTCCTATTATACTAACATTGGGTTTTAAATCTGTAGGCGATTTCCAAAAAGCCAAAAAACACACATTACCCAACACTAATGTGGGAATAACTGATTGTTTGTTGGAGGAATCTTCACCTAAATTACCCAGACAGTCTCCTGGAGCCCAGCGTGAAGACCTGCTGAGGTGTGTATTTTGAATTGGAGAAAAATATAAAACTCTGTTTTGAGAAAATTAGAACGGGAAGTAGCTATATACATTTAGAGTATTAGCTGTTCTCAGAGTAGTTTGGAAGGGTATTTTTCAAACTGCAGTCCCTAATTTGATGTAGAAAGAGGATCCTTGGACATTGCCCCTAACAGGATTATTTTGAGTACATTAATTCCAATTACAGATGGAGAAACTGAGGCAGGGAACAATTGAGTTAGTCCAGATAATTGTCTGGAGGTCTTGTTAGGGCACTGGTTGCCTGGCCTCATGCTCAGAGGTTCTGATTCTGTTTATCTGCTGCGGGGCTTAAGAAGCTGCGTTTCTAACAAGTTTCCAGGTGCGGCAGCTGCTGCTGTTGCTGCTCTGGGGCCACACTTTGAGAATTAATAGTGTAAACTGAAAAGTACTATTTAAAGGAGTGTGAATTCTGCTTAAAATATGTAATCTCTTAAAAATATAGTTCTCTCATACAGTGAGCAGAGATTACATTTGCTCTATCTTTAAAGGATCTAGTGAACATGAAATAAGATGCAGTTAAAAGCAGAAACTAACACACCATTGTAAAGCAATTATACTCCAATAAAGATGTTAGAAAAAAAAAAAAAGATGCAGTTAAGCAAGTATGTCCAGGGAGGTAAGAGTTTGAGCTTTTGACTCTTATACCTAAATCCAGTGAATTGTATAACATTAGGTGATTTTAATTTGGTAAAAGATTGGGTAGAGGGAATCAAGAATTTAGAACCAAGGTTATCAAATAACTTTTTGGTTCCACTGGCGGCCATTGTTTGCTTTTGGGTGGGAGTTGGGGAAGAACTTCTTTCTATTCTTTTTTTATTTGGCTGTGTAACTGCTGTGACACGTAAAGTACTTTAGAGTACTTACCTCTATGTTTAAATTCATGTTTTATAGGCAAGGCAGCAAATTTAGAAGAGATATTTCAACTCTAATAATAGAGCTAGGATTCCAAATTAAAAAAAAAGCTAAAAGATTATTTATCGACAAAGCCAATATCTGGAATAGTGCCTTAGATGGATTCAGAAATCAAAACTTTAATCCTTCATATACAATTGAAATAGCATATGTTAATGAAAATGATCATTTTGGAAAAGAGCAGCCTGGATCAAAGCAAGAATTCCTAAGTCTCTTAATGCAGCAACTTGAGAACTCACCATTGTTTGAAGGGTCCTTGTCAAAGAACTTGTCTCTCAATTCTCAAGGTAATTATTTTCTTTATTATTGTACATACTGAATATACCATGTATTAAGAAAGAGATAGCAGGTTAGAATTGATACTCAATACCTGTCAAAATGTATAATCACTTTGTTACTAAAATAATGATAGAATCACAGAAAAGGGGAAGTGATGTTTTTTAAAATAAATTTTGTAGTGAAACATTTTTTATTTTAGAATATCCTTAATTTCTTTATAGCAAAATCCTCCTTAAAGTGATTCTATAATTAAGTATAACCTCTTAAAAATGTACTTAATTTTAATTCATTTGAATAGAGTGGCCAAATGGGATGAATGAGTTTTTGAGCTCTTCTTGTTCATATATTTGAAATTTGCAGTTGGCATGTTTCTTCACAACCTAGGATTTTTATAACATAATTTTTTGGTTCACATATAACAGATTGTTAGCACACTTTTGCTTTCAAGAGTTTTTTTTTTTTATTTAACAGAATTATATATATGACACTTTTCTGTCTTTACCTCTGGTAAGGAATTAATGTGATTAAAACAGGCATCTCAAAACACTGGTTAATTCTAGCATTCTTTTTTTAGGAGCTTTTATAACCGCTTTTGCTGTAATAGGAATTTGAGAGAGAGTGAGAAGACATATCATCCCATTTGACTTCCTTCTATGTTTTCTTTAGAACTTCCTCACCATTGCCTGAAGTATCATTGAAATAATTGAGAAACTACCAAGGATCATTAGTACTATGTATAGTACACACAGTTTAATTCTACACTCCCTTTAAAAAAAAACAAAAACGCTCCAAGTAATCAGTATGTTATTAATTCGTGGCAGTTTTGGTACAGTGGAGAGAGTACATGGAATTTAAGTCACAAAATCTGAGTTCAGTTTGTACACATCTACTTCAGTAGCTTTATTTCCCTAGATTAATTGCATAGCCCCTCTGGATCTCAATTTCTTCATCTGTAAGATGTGACTACTAATATGTGGTATATAAGGTTATTGTTGAGGAGATTTTATTATTATTTCAGGTATTGTTAATGTTACTTATTAATAAATTACTTTTAATTTTTAGGAAAAATAAAGGAAAATTTACATGATATCTTTTTGAGTTATTGAAGTAGCTAAAACATTTTTAATGACACATTGAAAAATATTGTGATGATATGGTAAGATAGCATATAGTGTTGAGAGTTAATTTGTACCATTTTGTATATCAACAACCTTAAAATTGTTCATATTCTTTGAACCACTAATACCGTATGTAGGAATCTATCCTAATAATCAAAGATATATAAACAAGAATGTGTAAATAGATGTTGACTGTAACATTGTGTCTCATGTCGTTGAAACTGGGCTAGCCAGTAATAAGGGGGTGGTTTACATTGCAGCACATCTGTAAATTAGTTTGAATGCATTCATTAACTGTATATTTGAATAATTTCAAGTAATATTTTAAAAATTTACAATACAGTAAGTGGAAAAAGACAGAAGTCAAGCTATTTATGTATATATTTATATGCACATGAGACATATTATAAATACACCAAAGTGTGTACACTGGGTACTATGGTGGTAGGATTATAGGTGATTTTATAAAAAGACTTTCTGTATTTACATATTTTTCTATAATAGAAAAAAAATTTGTAAAATTGTATATTTTGGTTGAAATTTATATTTTATACATTATTATACCTTCTGTGAATTAGGTTATTTTACATTTGTCTAAAGCTTGGATTTTTTAATTTTTAATTTATTGTATATGTATTAATTACATATGATGGTTATATAATAATAAAAGAGGTGTATTTGATATATTTTATCTGTATTTACAGCTCTGAAAGAGAATCTTTACTATGAAGCTGGCAAAATGCTTGCCATTTCTTTGGTTCATGGTGGTCCTTCACCTGGTTTCTTTTCTAAAACCTTATTTAACTGCCTTGTTTATGGACCAGAAAGTACCCAACCAATTTTAGACGATGTCTCAGACTTTGATGTGGCACAGATTATAATCAGGGTAAGAAATGTACCTGTTTGTTCAGATGTAGACTATGTTCTAGGTGTATTTGAATATAAATGATGGATCTGCAATAGAATAATACTCTGTGGAGTAGTTAAGGGGTGTCATTATTTTTGTTTACCAACAAAGTTAACAACCATTTAAGAGACAGATGTAAAGGGCAGGCAGCTAGAGATCAAAGTGCCATGTTTAATGTTGATAAAACCAGTTGGATAATGTGACTTAGATCTGTGGTCAGAATGGCTTGCTAACACTCCTCAGAACTAGATGGATTTATCTGCCCTGCCAGGGACAACATAAGGCAGGTTCTTTGTTGCATGCTCAAGAGCAGATGAAAGTGCACTTTCCTGTCGTCAGGTGGAGCTGAAGAAAGGATGGTTACCAGCAGAAAATTTATCCTTCCTCCTACAGGGAGATATGAGTGATGGGTGGAAAGACCAGGCTGAATTTCTTCTCTTTGGAAACAATTGGGGAGACTCAGTGTTCCTCCCCTCAAAATAGTTACCATGGGCTTCCCTGGTGGCGCAGTGGTTGAGAGTCCGCCTGCTGATGCAGGGGACACGGGATCGTGCCCCGGGTCCGGAAAGATCCTATATGCCGCGGAGCGGCTGGGCCCGTGAGCTGTGGCCGCTGAGCCTGCGCGTCCGGATCCTGTGCTCCGCAACGGGAGAGGCCACAACAGTGAGAGGCCCGCGTACCGCAAAAAAAAAAAAAAATAGTTACCATTTATTAAGCCCTGTACTACACATGTTATCTGTACAAACTCAGTTTACTTATCATAAGTAACATTGCCCAAGTGTTACTGATTTAGAAAGTAATGAAACAGTTGAGACAATGAAATCCAATTCAACTTTTCCTCCATTAACTTCTCCCATAGTTAAGCCTACTCTATCCATTGTCTCAGTTAATAGGCAGTATAGTTTAATGGTTAAAAACAAATGCTCAGAAGTCAGATTTTAGTTTGAAATAACTGATATAAGCTATGTGACCTTGGGCATGTTGGGTTAATCTTGTTAAGCTTCAAGTTCTAAACCAGAAAGTAAGAAACCTGGAAATGTGTATTTTGCCCAAGACTCCTCATTCTAAAATGGTATTTTAAACTGACCCTTTAACCCTTCAATTTATTTTTTCTTTTCTCCTCTTTACGAGAAAAAATGTACTTTAACTTCATTGTTTCCACTTCCTCTTTCCTACTCATTTAACTTACAGTCAGACTTGTGTTCCCACCACTACTCTTCTGAGTTAGCAAGTTCATTGCTGATACGCAGGGATCTAAATCTCCACATGCAAAGGCCTTTCTTTTCTAATTCCTCATCTCCTCTGACTTCTGCAACCACCACTGTATTTGAATTCATCTCTATTGTTTTCTTTAATATCTACTCCCTCCTACTTTTGACTATTACTATCTTTTTTAATGCTTCTTCTTCCTACCCCTAAAACTTAGGTAATTTTCAGCGTTGTCTTAACAGTCCTCCTTCTATACTATTTGGAAAGAGTCTCCTCATCTATAACCTTTCTGATGATTTCCAGACCTGTATTTTTGAGCCCCTAGATGTTTATATCCAGATAAGATCTGGGTCTTCCTACCAAATTGAGCACAGCATGTTTAGGACAGAAATAATTTTTTTCCCAGAATTTGGTTTTTTGCCTGATTTTCCTTTTCTTTTCAAGAGATTTCTTATTTCCAAGTTATTCTGGAGACAGGGTTGTTTTCATTCTTCCATACTCCATTTATCAGTTTGTGTCAAGTCATCTGTCTCTAACAGTGGCCTTTCCTTCTTATTTCTAGTATGCTTACTATACCAAACTCAGGTTATATCTAAGTTTAAACAATTAAGATATTATTCTAATCATCTTCTTCAGGATGATTCTTTCACAAGTACAGGTTTGACCACATTGCTTTCTTCCTCAGGAATCCTAATGGATTCTCATTGCCTATTGAATGGAATTCGAGTTCTTCATTAGGGCACTTGGAGCTCTCCTCATGGCTTTACTAACTCCAGTTTTTGTACTCCTAGCCAGTGTTCCTTCACTGATTTAGTCAACAGATATATATATCTACAAGGTGCTATGTACCCCATATGGTTTTTTGTTTGTTTTTATTATTTATTTGGTTCTGCCAGGTCTTAGTTGTGGCAGGTGGGCTCCTTAGTTGCAGCTGGTGGGCTCCTTAGTTGTGGCATGCGAACTCTTAGTTGCGACACGCATGTGGGATCTAGTTCCCTGACCAGGGATCGAACCCGGACCCCCTGCACTGGGAACACGGAATCTTAACTACTGTGCCACCAGGGAAGTCCCTGTATCCCATACTGTTTTATCACTGAAGATAAAGTAGTGAACCAAACAAAGCCCCTGCCTTCTTGGAATTTACATATTAGAGAAACGACAAGATAAATAAATATATAATATACTGTCATGTAGTAAAATATATTATAAAAATAGAACAGAATAAGAGGAAGGATATCTTTTCCAAGATAATGCTTGGGGTATAGTAAGTTAAAGCATAGGCTAAGCTTCTGTAATAAAGAGACCCAAAAGACAATGGCTCAAAAAAGGCAGATATTTATTTTTTTCTAAAATCTAGATTTTAGAGTAGGAGTTGGCAAACTATAGCTGTAGGCCAAGTCTTGCCTGCTGCCTTTTTAAAGTTTTATTGGAACACAAACACACCCATTTGTTTTGTGTCTGTGACTGCACTTACACTACAGTGGTGGAGTTCAGTAGTTGTGACAAGCACCGTATGGCCCACAAAGCATAAAATGGTATCTGGCCTTTACAGAAATGGCTCCTGTTTTAAGGTATAATTGTGATATACCAAGTCACCCAGAGAATTGGATTCCTTCCTCTTGTTGTGTAATCATTTAGGATATTGTCTTCATAGCTGAAGCTTGCTGTACAGGGAGAAAGTGGAAGTAGAGTGCAGGGAAATTTGACACATTTTCACTCATGTCCCATTGGACAGCTCTTAGTCACATAAGGCCACACTAGCTTTAAGGTAAGTTTGGCTGTATGCCCAGCTAAAACTTAGGGTGATGGGTTTGGAAGGATGAGAACATATACGCAACTATTAGAGTATGAAGGTAGTTTGAACAGGGTAGTCAGGAAAAACTTCTGAGGTCCCAGGAGAGATCTGAAATAAATGAGGGAATCATGTAAATACCTGGAAGAAGAGTTTTTTGGAAGAAAGAAATAGCAAGGAGATTTTCCATTCAAATGGACTTTGCCTCCTAATTTTGTCTTTCTCCCTCTGTAACTTTGTTCAAGAGCTAACCTATGTGAAAGTGTCTGGCACATAAATGGTTAAGTATATCTTTGTTTATGTTGTTCCCTCAAATACTCTTGAGTGTATCTATTTTTTTAAATCTCAGCTATTCTTTCTTTCATGAAATCTCTGCAGGTCCTCTTTCTTGCCTCTCTAGTGCTATGTAACTGTTCTATATCAGTTACCACCTTTTATGGAAGTAATTTCCTATATTAAAGTGGCATTATAGTCTAGATTTTTTGAAACCTAGGTTTTGGCAGAAATATACAGTATTTATTAAACTGGATTATCAGACATTTATTCTAGGAAAATAATTCTTAGTATACTTTCACTTCACCCAGGTGTACTCAAGAACTGAGTATAAAGTAATGTGTCATTTGAAATGTAAATATCTTTCACAAGTAAATGAGTAAACTGGGTGTATTTTCTTCTTCATTACAGATAAATACTGCAGCAACTGTGGCTGACTTAAACTCTTTAATAAATGAATATTATAACTACCTAGAGCTTATTGGATGCCTAAGACTTATAACATCATTAAGTGATAAATATATGTTGGCAAAAGACATACTTGTTTATCATGTAATTAAGAGAGTCCAAGCACCTTTTGAAAGGTAAGTTGTTCATATGTTAAGGATTCTCTCAAATTACATGTTTAAAGTGGTTAATTGTCTTACAATGTGAGATATATTTGATAAAATGTAAATGCTATTTTAAACTAATGCTTTAAAACTAACCTCTTAAGGATGAATACTGTTCTTACCATTCTACACAGAATTGCTTAAATGTATACTGTTTAGGTAGGAAAAGTAATCGTTATCTCAATTTATAATTAATTTTTCTAAATAAAAATTATTTTTATGTTCTCACACGCTGCTGTTCTTTTAATAGTGGGAAACCTAAAATATATATGAAAGTAGGCAGAGTGATACACCATGTAATCACCACCCAGATCTAACAGTTATCAACCAACCAGTGGCCAGTCTCGTTTAGCTAGCCTTCCCTTGTTACTGACTCCAGTTTTATTTTCAAGCAAATTTAAAAATTTCAGTATCATTAATCTATGTATATAATGTATTCAAAACTGTTATAGTTGGTTATCCTTACTGAAGTTCAGATTGTCTCATCTTTAACCAGTATAAACCTCTTTATGTTGTTTCTTCTGAGTTCTTTTGATGTTGACCCTTAATGGTCTTTGATAGCCTTCTTGCTATATGGTATGACAAGGTGTTTCATGCTCCTTTTGTACATTCTGGCCTAATGAGCTTTGTTTCTTTGAATGGGAAATGGTATTTCAAATCCACAATCTGGATGCTAGGGATGCTTATTTTTGCCACATTGGTCATAGTTTCTAGGCCCTTTCAGTGGACTAAAAGAAGAAATATAGGGTTTTTTGTTGGGTTTTTTTTGATTTTTTTAAGATAAAATACATCATAGGTTTCAACTGATACTTCAGATTCACTACTACAAGATTTTTGACTTTTTCTTTGTCCCATGTTCATAATCCCAGTTCTCAAAGACATTGATGAATTAGAGTATGAAGTAATTCCTTGATTTAATCCACATTTTGTAAATAATAGTCACAGAATGATAATGCCAACATTATCATCAGTAACATAACATTATTGAAAATAGGTTAAACTTGTTTTTCTATTTCTTTTTGTTCTAGGGCTATGCAGTCAAATTACTGTGTTTTAAAGTCATTTGGCATAGTTATTTTCTTTGTTGTTATATTACTAACTGGGTATACATTTTATTTTCATTTTTTATCTTATTTTTTCTTTTTATTGACTTTTATTAAAGTTTGATTTTATTTTAAAATTATATAAAATGTTTGCATGATTCCAAAGTCAAATCTATGATGACAGTACATTGAAAGGACTCAGCTCTGTCGTACAAATTATATTAAGATAAGGATAGCTTTCATCCTTATCACACCTACCTTCCATCCCCTATGAAGTAATTATTTTAGTGGCTTTTACTGTTTATCCTTCCATTATATTTTTTAACTGATAGCAGGTAAATATATGAGTATATGTGTGTGTGTATATTCATTTCTTTTATTAGATAAGTAGTAACATACCATCCACCCTCTTTCCTCCTCATTTTTTACTTGACAGTATATGGTCCTCATTCCTTTTTTAGAGCTCTACAGAACTTAAGCACTCTTCCAAATTAAAATTTAATATGACCTCATAAGCTTAAACAGTTGTAAAGGATTGTTCTCTAATTTTTTTTTTTTTTTTTTGGCTGCATTGGGTCCTTATTGCTGCACGCGGGCTTTCTCTGGCTGTGGCAAACGGGGGCTACCCTTCGTTGCAGTGTGTGGGCCTGTCATTGCGGTGGCTTCTCTTGTTGTGGAGCATGGGCTCTAGGCACGCGGGCCTCAGCAGTTGCTGCTCACGGGCTCAGCAGTTGTAGCTCGCGGGCTCTAGAACACAGGCTCAGCAGTTGTAGCACACAGGCCCAGCTACTCCACAGCAATGTGGGATCTTCCCAGACCAGGGCTCGAACCCATGTCCCCTGCATTGGCAGGTGGACTCTTAACCACTGAGCCACCAGGGAAGCACTCCAATGTATTTTTAATACTGTAATTAAAGTAACACTGTTACATAACTGTTTAAAATGTATCCAGGTGTCTCTGACTATAAGACTCTTACATAGCAAAATCTTCTTACAGTTAGAATTACCATTCATAATTATGATTAATACATAGAATAATCCAAATATATTATAAATTTTGATACAGTTATTTAAAAACTTATTTGAAATGTATCTCTTAATGACATAGATGTACAAAATATTTTTTTCCCAAGGAATTCATATGTCTACAGATGGATTTTTTCTCATTGCTAAGTTAGATAATTCATTGCTGTTTGTTTATTTTGTGTGAGTGTGTGTGTTTATATGTATGAGTAGTCTAGTTGTCAGGAAAGGCTTCCCTATCTGTATAAGTGGTGTTTAAATTAAACCCTGATTTATAAATAGGAGTTAGGCAGATCAAGATGAAGAGGGCAAGAGAAAAGAAGCTGAAGACTGATCCCTCCTTTTATGTGAAAGATAAATCATATAACAAAAAACAATATTTTATAGCTCAAGAGTCCTGTAGATGTCAGAAATAACAAGGAAATCAAAAGCCATAGTACCTCTTTATTCCTGCCCTGCAACTAGGTTCATCATGGGGTAGGAGGGCGAAGCTGGGGGGAAGTGAGAGTAGCATCCACATATATACACTACCAAATGTAAAATAATTGGCTGGTGGGAAGCTGCAGCATAGTACAGGGAGATTGGCTCAGTGCTTTGCGATGACCTAGAGGGGTGGGATAGGGAGGATGGGAGGGAGGCTCAAGAGGGAGGGGATATGGGGACATGTATATGCATATGGCTGATTCATTTTGTTGTGCAACAGAAACTAACACAGTATTGTGAAGTAATTATGCTCCCGTAAAGATCTATTAAAAACAAAAAAGCCATGGTACCCTAAATGTCATATGAAATCAGAACCCTCAGTTTGCCCCAAACTTGGGTTTGGCATTCTGAATGGACCCCAATCTGAACCAAAGACATTAACAAAGTAATTGGTCTTAGGATTCGTAGTACTTACAGAGTGCCAGGCAAAAGCAAATACGTAACAGTGTTTAGGGAAATTTCTACAGCCTGAGCCTGATGGGAATGCTAAAGTTACATTGCTAAAGAAGAGGAGGTTCCAATAAAAGACAAAACACAACCATCCTAAACAGCAAGTATTGGGAATAGCACATCAAGGATTTAAATAACAGGACAAACTGAGACATAAAAAGTTATTACAGTGATTTAAAAGAAAAAAAAAAACCAAACATAAAATGTGAAATGAATCAAATAGTGCTTCTAAGTTGAAAAATGATCATAGACTTCCAGTTGTGGATAATGTGGAATAGACACTCTTCTCTCTATTCTTCCTGATAAGCACAGTTAAAAACCCTGAACAGTGTTTATAAAACAAACTTAAGAAGACTTTTGAAAGGTAGAGAAAGCAGACCAGCTGGGGATCCCAGCAAGGACACAGCTGAGAGAAGTCTAGACATTCTTATTTGAAGGAAAACGAAACGATTTTTCACCAGCAGATCTACCCTAAAAGAATGCCTATGGGAATTTTTTGAAATAGAAAGCAAATTATTAAAGGTGGAATCTTGTAACATCAGGAAGGAAGAAAGAATAATGAAAAGAATAAAAGCATGTCTCCTCTTGTGTCTACTAAATTATGTTTGATGGCTGAGGCAAAAATTATAACATTCTCTAATGTGGTTCACAATGTATATAAAAAAAATACTTAGGAAATTATAAACAGCAAAAGGCAAAGGGACATGAAGGGAAGTAATGTTTCTATACTTGAACTGATAAAATGTTGGCAGCAGTAAATTATTACATTTTTTTAAAAATCTGCACATAGAAATACACTCAAAACACTATAGATAAAAATGGAATCCAAAAAAATAATCAAGCAACCAACAGAAAAACAAGGAAAATGAAACAGAAACAAAAATGATCATGGAAATGAAACTTGGTGGTTGTTAAATGCTAGGCCATTGAAGAGAAAAAGAGAGAAAAGGACTGAAACAAGAAATGTCATGAAAGTTAGAATAAGAGCACCCACACATATATTTGACAGAAGAGATGGAGGCTGGGCAATATTATAGAAAATGCTGCTTGAGAAGTTCTTCAGGTTCAGGTTCACAGGGCTTAACATGCTGAAGTGTAGTGTACTTTGTGATGAAATTGTGTTCTGAGCAAAAAAACATTATTGTAAAAATGAGCATCAATTATATTGGACGCCTTTTTTTCAGTGACATCAACGTTGAAAACAGACAGCCAAGATAGTAACTTCACAGAGCTAGTTACGTTATCATTCAAGAGAGAGGAGGAAATAAAGACATTTTGAGACAGGTTTACTTCTTTCCTGGAGAGATTAATAAAATACCTACTTAAGGAAGAAAGAAATTGAACCCAGAAGGAAAAAGTAAGATACAAGCACCAGGAGTAAGCAAAGAAATGAAAAGACCTGAATAAATAAAAACAAGCATTGGCCATTTAAAAGACAACTAAATTTTGGTAAGAAATGGTTAAAATAATTAAAATACTAGCTAAAGGTTCATCTGTAAGAAGAGAATGGATATTGTATTTATTGTTTTAAGGAACTTGTATTCTTGAGGTAGTAGTGGGGAAGCATTAATTACCTTAAGATTGTTAAGCCAAGTATATATATATTTAAGGGAAAACTCTAAAATAACAGGAATAGAGTGTGTAACTTCCAAACCAGTTTGATGGGGGTGGGGGTAGAAATAAAGAAAACATATTTAATCATATAGTGAACAGAAAAAGAGGGATGAAAACAAGCAAGGGAAAACACATGCTCAAAGAAAACATAAGATAGAAAACATATAGGTAATTATATTACATGTAAATAGCTTAGATTCATATTTAAAAAACAGAGGATCTTAAATTACATTGCAAATAAATGACTTTAAAGCAAAAAAAGAGAGAAAGAAATTCTAATAATCTTTTTAAAAAGCCTTGTCCTTAAATGACCCTAATAGTGTTAAAAAGAACAAATTCTTTAGGATTCAGCAGTCTTGAATATATTTGTATCTAGCAACATGGCCTCAAAATTTACTAACAATTCTGAGGACTGTTTATAAAAGGAAGCAAGGCAGGTAGAATATCAAAAAAAAAATCTTGCTTTAGTGCACTCCACTAAGATTAAAAGAGAAAAATCAAACAACCTTCATACAGTTATACATGCAAAAAAAGCAATTGCTGCATTTAAACATTTATACATAATTTTAAGCTAACAATTTGAAATATCCTTATAAAGATTAGCTAGTAAAGATTCAGCAAACATTATCCTTAATGAAGTGTGATAGACGTTCCTCTTAAGGCCATGACAAGCCTGGGATACATATAATTACCCCCTTCATTTCTACAATATGCTGGAGGTCTTAGTAGAGCAACAAGACTAAATGAATAAGTGAATGTTATTAATTATTCGAAGAATTAAAATTATCATTGGTAGTCTAGATGACTGTCCAACTAAAATAATCTTAGAACTGCTTCTGTAAAGAGTGTAGCAAGGTTACAAGAGGTAAAGGACACTAACAGGGAGGTGTGCACGTGAGAAGGAATGGTAACGAAAGAAATTTGTTAATTTTAGAGTAACTAAACACTGATTGTACAAAAAATTAATGTTTACTTTGGGGATTTATGATACAAGGTGGAACAAAATGTTTAAGTAGCATAGGAAGAGAGAGCTACCAGAGTTGCAAGTGTTCTAAGGTCTTTGTATTGTTCAGGAAGAGGGTAAATACCTGATTCACTTTAGATTTCAAATATGCCGATTAAAATTTTGAGGTAAGCATTTTAAAAATAAGAATTAGTGTAACTTTTTAAATAGAAGGTAAATTGGAATTTTGTTTTAAAAATACAAAAATCGGCAGGAAGGAATAAAAAATTTTTTTGTAATTCAGTACAGTTGCCCAAAATAAAGTGACAGAACTAGTTTCCTAAATGTAGTAATAACTATTACTATATAACAATTAGAAAAAATTACTCTCAAAAAAGCAAATTGCAGAAAAATAAGTATACAGTATGGTACCATTATTGGAAAGTTTCAAAACAAGCAAACCAATACTAGTTATTTTTTAGGGATACATATATAGTGAAACTAAAATGAAATGCAGGCTATAGTAAAAATTTCAGAATAGGTAAATAGCACTTTCAGATAGTTTTCTTTGTAAAAGGAGAGAAGGGAAACTGATGAATGGGCAGATTTAGTTGAGTGAATAGAATATTTTCTTAAAAGTAATCTGAGCAAACATAAAATGTTAATGTCTTTCAAAATCAAGTTACAGTCATGGTTTTCTGTTATTTCCTGGATTTTTATATAAGCTTGAAATATTTCATTTTAATTAAAAGTAAAATTATAAAGGTGAACATTAAGTTTGGCTGAAATTTGCTTCAAAGGTAGGTGTAAGGTGAAAGTTAAAAGCAAGCAAGAAAGGCAGCAATTGTATTGTGGAGGACCTTAAAAGCCATGTTAAGGAGTTTGGACTTTATTTCATGTGCAGAGTGTGTATTATTAGTTTCCTATGGCAGTTGTAAAAAATTATCACAAACTGAGTGGCTCAAAACAAAAGAAATTTATTCTCCCATATTTTTGGAGGCTAGAAGTCCAAAGTCTCGGTGTTGGCAGGGCTTCATTCTTTCTGGGAATTTAGGAAGAGAATCCATTCTTTGCTTCTTTTAGCTTCTGGTGGCTTGTGGTTGCATAACTCCAATCTCTGAATCTATATCACATGGCCTTTTCCTCTCTATCTTTTATAAAGACAGTTGTCATTGGACTTAGGGTGAGCCCAGATAACCTAGGTAGAATGATTTCAAGATCGTTAACTTAATTACATCTGCCTGGACCCTTTTTCCAACTAAGATCACATTCACAGGTTCCAGGGAATAAGATATGGACATATCTTTTGGGGGCCTCCATCCAACATACCTAAGGATGAATGACAGTATGGGGGTTTACATGGAAAATCAACTTGGAAGCTTACATACCTGGTACAACAGTTCCACTGGTATATGGAGAAATGAGCAGATAAAAGGGATTTCAAAAAAGGAAATTCATGGGATTTGTAATTAGGAGTGGCAGAGGGAAGAGTTAAGAATGACTTTCAGATTTAGCTATACTAATAGGGTGAATAATGGAGGCATTTGTTGTCACTTACGGTTCTGATTTTGGTGATAAGATAATTAATTAGCTTTCTTTTGGACTTAATAAGTTTGGGTGCTTGGAATATGTGGTACCCAGCAGTCTGTTGGGTATATATTCTGGGCTGGAAATAACAGATTTTATAGTTAATGACATAAACCTGCTTAAATAAAGCCATGGGATATGGTAAGAAAAAAGAGAAATTTGCCTTGTTACAGATCCATGAGGACAAACAGTAGCATTTAAGGCAAAGCAAAGAAAGAATAAGCTTTGTAAGAGACTCGGAAGGTTTGGCCAGAGATATAAGGGGAAACCAGGAGACTGATCCCATACATCATTCATGCACTTAGGGCAGTTATTCCTGAGATGTAGAAAGGAGTGGAGGGAAAGTGAATAGGAAATTAAGAAAAGGAGACAGTAAATGTAGGTAAGTCTTTCACATAGGTTGTCTCAAAGGAAAGCAGATGGGATTGAGTGAATTTTTTCCCTTATTCAAAGATGGGAAAGATAAGCATATTTTTGTGCTCTTGAGGAAGAGCTAATAGAAGGGAAGATGAGTCAGTGTAGCAGGGTACCTGAGGACGTAGATAGGGAATCCAGAGCCACAGTTAGGGTTAGTCAGTCTGGTAGGCAAAAATGCTATCTTCTTCATTCTTTGCTTATTAGTGAGAATGTGTATTTTTAAAAATTCATTTGTTACTTGTATTTTCTTAATGATGCATTCATATTTTGTATTTCCTATTGAGTTCTTTTAGAAAATGATTTGTATTTTTGTTATATTAGAGAAATTAGTGTTCTATCATGTATCAGTATTTTCCCACTTTGTTTTGTCTTTGTTAATTTCTTTTTATCAATACATAAGTTTAAAATTTTTATGTGGCTCAAGTTTATGATTCTTTTTCTTTGCAGTCTTTCATTTTATACTAACTAGCTTTGAAGTGTAAAATTTTAGATATCTACTTTTTTCCTCTTAATAAAAAATTGTTAGCTTAATTTTAAAACTATTCCATAAAGCCAAATAATGTAAGCATGGAAAATATTCATTTTATATTAATACATTTGCTTGTTATTGATTTGAAAATACCATATCACATAAAGTGTATCCATATTTTTCTTTGTTTTTCCTCACCTTTTTTTCCCCACATCTTTTTTTTTCTGTCTTTTTCACACATATATGTGATAGTAAATTAGCTAGAAATGTTCATTCCAAACACATGTGTATGAATGTTGGCTCATTGTTTTTCTTCTCTTAAGTTTTAAACAGGGTCTGAGAACTCTTGGTGTTTTGGAGAAAATTCAGACTTATCCAGAAGCATTTTGTAACATCTTCTGTCATAAACCTGAGAATCTTTCCACAAAAATTCTTAGTGATCTTTTTACAGTACACACATTATCTGATGTACAGGCTTTGGGGTTTTGGAACAGTTACTTACAGGCTGTTGAGGGTATGTAGATGTTTTATTTTTATTTAACTGTCGTAGAAATTTTGTTTTGGGATATTTATTTCTTTGAGTTTTGCTTTTTATAGTAAGACTTTAATCTAACTACTTATTTACAAAACTTGTTTCAAAACAAGTTTATATGAGTTGAAAGTGATAGGAAAGGTTACATAGTAAAGTTATATTTTTCGGTTGTTTTCCTCTAGGTAATTTGAAGTGAGAGGCATTCTTCCTAGAAAACTTTAAATATACGGGTGATTGCCACAACACAGGATAGTCTCAAAGCTAGTCATTTACTTCACCTTTTTAAATTTTAAGTTAAATTGAATTATTCCTCATCCATTGGTCAGAGCATGGTAATGATATTTATCATTGAGCCATAGCAATGTAAATTCATTCTGTTTAATATGGTGTAAAACAATTTAACTTTTAGTTGAAAATTTTTTAGCTAGGTTGTTTGGATGTTTTATACCATCTTAGTTTTTCCTTTGTTGAAATAGTTTATCAAATAGCAATGGTCTAGAATTGGTTTAAAATTGTTTGTAGGATCATATCCCCGAAAGATGGAGTTTCAAAACCTACTGAACCTCTTGGACTATATGATAATTTTATATTAAGGAAGACATTTAAATATACAGTGAGTAGGTCAACCAAATTATTGTATGAGTCCTACTTTGAAATTCAAATAAACATGTATTCAATATACCATTTTCCTATTACTACACTTAGTGATTTAGTTTTCCTCTTATGCATCTCTGTTAATGTGGGTATCTCTGCTTTTCAACATGTCTAGTCTAGTTGGGGAAGAGTCTATGATGGTAGCAATATATAACATGGATTTTTTTTCTTTTTTTCCTTTTTTGGTATTCTTTTCAGATGGTAAATCTACAGTAACAATGGAAGACATTCTTATTTTTGCTACTGGTTGCAGTTCCATTCCACCTGCTGGATTTATACCCACTCCATCAATTGAGTGCCTTCATATGGATTTTCCTGTTGGAAACAAGTGTAATAACTGCTTAGCTCTTCCTATCACCAGTACCTATAAAGAATTTCAAGAAAATATGGACTTTGCCATAAAAAACACTCTAAGATTAGAAAAGGAAGAAAATTCTCACTTCATTGGACATTAACTGTTTTGAACAAAGAGATGCTTCTTTAAAAACTGCTGTTGATGCTTTTTGTTTCAGAAATCTGTCCATCATCACTTTTGAGCAAACTTGGCCCAATAAAATATATGATATGAACATAAAGGAATATTTTGGCCACTTAAGCTAAAAAGTTTTTTTGTTAAGGTGTACCAAAGTTGATACTTTTCTATTTTCTTAATATACATGCTTCATAAACCTCAATATAAATACTTTTAGAATGGCTGTACAGACTTTCTTCAACTATAGTAGCATGCTATATATAATAAGAAAACTTGTACTCACTGTTTTTGTAAATTGGGATTAGCTATAGGATGCCACAGTGATTTTTCTAGTTTTATGCAATTTTCAAATTATTACTTATTTTATTTTAAAGCATTAAATAGGAAAGCTAAATGATAAATCTTGTTATATAAATCAAAGTCATATTTTGGGGTATGTGTTATATGTATCCTTTTCTAGGATGGCACTAAATTAGTTAAAAATGTTTTTAGATTATTAAGTTATGTTAAAATAGATCCACACTGCAATTAGATTATGCCTAAAGGGAAGTATTATATTAAAAAGCAGAATTGCACAAATATTCTAGAATCTATGGACATTCCATAGTCTTAAAACACTTCTGAGGTGGATTAAAATACAGTTGAAAATCCCTAAGTAAGTGTCTTCTTTAAAGCCTTTGGCTTTAATCATAGGATTTTTTTTTTTTCCTGTATCCCATGTGTGGTATTAGACCACATTATGTCTGATCCACATTTTAGGTTATCTGAATAGAATGATCTCTGTGGATTGCCATTTGGTAGGTTTGGCTATTTGACATTTATTATCAAGATGGTTGTATGAAAGGTAAGCTGGCACCATTGCATTATATAGTTATCTTCTTTGCTTTTGAAAGGTGCCTGTTATATAAACAATGTAGAAATGTGTAAGAAAGAATTACAAATAGAATGAAAAACCCACTCTAATCTCAACCATGCAGAATTAACTGTTATCCTTCTATAAACTCTTCCATTTCCTTTTTTAAACTTTATTAATGCTACTAAAAGTCAAAGAATACCTAGAAGTAACAAGAGATTATGTAATAAGAATTTGAAGATTGTCCCCTAATCCCATAGTTGTGTCACCATATTTGTACTCTTGCAAAAGAAGAAACTGGAAAAGTCTAATGTTCCTAATCTGTTATCAAATATAAATGGGTTTTTCACCAGAATAAATCGTATGAGAGGTAAAATGCTTGGTTTTAAGCACATTTTTCTTGCTACATAAAGCAGGTATCAGCCATATTCTCATCCTCTCCAAGAAGCATCCTTAAATTATTGATATTTTTAAAGACAAATGACAGGATTGGTTTGATACTGGTAATAAATCTGTTATTAATACCAAAGGAAAACTAAAACATAATCCTAGTAAAATTTTGTTACATTTTCTAACAGACCCAGCAAATTAAAGTTTAACTTTAACATGAAGGTTTTAAAACATTAAACAAGGCATTTCTTTGTCTTGTGTTGAATTCTGTTAAATTTTCAAAAGTAATTAAAGGAGCAATTATCAAAAAAGAGGTTTAACCTCACCATATAGCTTTTATTCCTAATGTGTTGATAAACTGGATATTTTATTTCTTAACCTACCTAGTTTTTATAAAATTTTAAAAGCCGTTAAACCAATACAAACCAGAAAACCTAATTAAAGCTATTTTCTGGTTATTTGTAGTTTGAATTCATTTAATTACAGTGGTAATTAAAGCTGTTAAAGCTCACATGCTTTTTGGGTGGGGAGGGCTGGTGGGGAGGCAGTGTGCTTGGGTTAGCTACAATTAAAAACAGTGTTTCAATTCTTCTTTTATGTGTAGACAGGGCCTTAGGGATAAAGTGTTGTAAATAACTTAGTATATTCACGTTTTAAAGTGAAGTATAAATATTCATATTGCAAAATATTTTCTGGCTTTAAGGATGTTCTATCAATATGATTTTAGATTAATCTTTACAGTCAAGATATGTCAGAGAAACCTGACATAGGTTATTTTCTGCATTGTTACTATGTCAAATGGTTGGTATTATGTTTGTTCTTTTTCTGTTCATTGTTATAGCCAATGCATAGTTCCTACTGACATTGATTTTAAAAAGGAATTATGCTATAAACCTTTATAAATGTGTATATGTATTTCTTAAATATTTCAATCATCTAAATGCCATATATTTCAAGTTTGTTTTCTGTTACTCTCATTATCAAGAAAAAGCATAAATTCGCCTTGTATGCATCTACTGTTAATGGTCTTAGGTTAGTTTTATATTCATTTTTTTAATAATTTTAAATTTTTTGGTGTGAGAACTTCATCTGAAGGCATTTATACAATTCTCTACTATTCTTGTACTTAGTCATTTTACTATTTTAGTATTTAAGGTAAAGATTCTTTAAAATATCAGAAACTAGCTCATGACTTTATACTTTGTAATATTTAATTTCCATATTATAAATTAGTCATTATTTGTTTGGGTGAAGTAAAAAGCTTTCATTTGATTACTAACTTGAGAATTTACTTTGGCTTCTGCTTTATTCCAAACTTCTTATAATTTTTCCCCTAATTATATGGAAGCTCTTGGAACTTTTGTACTCAATGCTAAATGTGCAGTAGAGTGTAATATAATAGGTAAGTTTTCTCCGTGACTTTGCCTTTTACATTCAGTCATTTTAAGAAAATGATTAGAACAAGATTCTATTTATAAGTGTGTAATTCTTATATATAGTGCTTATCACAGCTTTGTTGCTAATTTTACAATAAGCTATTAAACTAGTTTTATGCTCTCCGTGATGCAATGTAAAGCATAAAAACACATTGATGGATTACTTGAATGTGTATTACATATAGTTTAGGAAAATTTGCATTGCTTTGAAGAAATCCTATTTTAAAGTTCTCATTTTGACTGTTATCTTTTCAAATTGCCAAACATATTCCAATATCTACTGTATGCCAGGTATTATATTAGGTGATAGTTTATGTCAGCCTAGTTTCCCTTTTTTTAAAGACTTCAGATACAACAAAAAAAAATGACACTTAAAATGAAGTTTTCTAAATAAATGTGTTTCTGCTACTAAATGTGAAGTGCTTATATAAACTAAATCAAGTAACTTGTTAGGATTTAACAAGGTTAAGATTCTGACAATACTGTGTAGATAATAGATCCTTTCCCCATTATAGAGATCCTGCAAGCAATTATCGGCTGACACGTAGGAACCTCTCTTGAATGAGCTGTTCTGAGGTATTCTCTGTTAAAACTATCTATCCCCTAATGTAAAATAATAGTTTGCCAGAATAATTATATTATTTTAGCCCAACATCTGGATAGGTAGAGTCAGTTAAACTGCTAAAAAAGTTAGGTTAACTAACACTCTAACAGCCATAGTTTAATTCTTTCCTTATTCTAAAGACACATTACAAATACCTTACTCAGTCTTAGCATTACAGGGACTGTTTGTTTACTGCCACTGTTCTGTGGGACATATATTTCCTATACATTTGTTTGCCCACACTGTGTGCACTCCTTGGTCAGGACAGTTTTTATCATTTCAAATGTATATACTGTACACAAATGTTAAGCATGCCTTAGTGTTCTATGTCATTTGAGTCATATATTTTGGGAGGTCTATGCTGGAGCTCTGAAATGGTTAGGTAGATTTGCATTTGAAAGTAGAAGTAAACAAATGAACAAGATTGGGCTCTCAGATGTTGACAGTGGGAAAGCCTGTTTATTTTATATTCCATGAAGACAAAAAATTAAGTAGAACTTTCCCATAGGGCAGGAACTGTCATTTCTGTTTAATTGCAACACACCTAGTTCATTGGTGATTCCAGTTTTCTTCTTTTTATTCCACATATAGGAAGCAGTAAAAAGTCAGCTATAAGATGAGTATGGTCTGAGGATCTAATATATAACGTGACTGTAGTTAACTGTACTGTATAATTGAAATATGCTAAGAGAGTAGAACTCAAAAGTTTTCACCAAAAAATAAAAAACTATATATATATGTGAGATGATAGATGTGGTAAATAACTAAGTGGGGGGAATTCTTTCACAATGTATACATATATATCATATCATCACAATGTACGTTTCAGATATGTTGCCAAATTTATCAATTATACCCTCAAAAAAGGTGAAAAAAATTTACACAAGGAAAAAAAAAAGAACGTAGGTCCAGTTCTAGGGTGTTCCCTAATGGCATTAAGAATGAGATCACCTGTCAAGTTTCATAAAAATAAACTTTTGTGTTTTGTTTAAAAAATTTACTCTTTAATGTAATCGTTGGGGTAACTTAATTTCTCATAAATTCGAAAAGTTAAGTTTTCAAACCAGTTTTTGAGGCACAGGGTCTCTAATTTCATTTCAGAATTTGGTGAAACTTCAGAATGAACATATTCAATAACTAACGCAATATCCTAAGTGAACTCTGTTGACCATAGGGGAAATGAGTTGTGTCCATTTTTGACATCCAGTAAAAAAAAATCTATGGATTAAATTAGAAATCATTAATATTGGATACATTTTGTCATCATATGGTTTTAAGTGTACATTAAGACACCTGCACTATCCACTTACACCCCCTGCCAAAGTAATGTTTTGTGATTTTGCAGTTACTAAAAGGAGGAAAATACGAACTGCCATTTTGCGCCTTCCTGGCTTCTGTGTCCACGTAGGCAAAACAACCCCATGCAGCTAGACCATTTTGCCTAACATGAGATTAAGAAACCTGCCTGATCAGAGCAATGCTCCGAAGCTGCCTGTTTCCCAGAAAAGGAGCAAACGGGAGACCCCTCCTGCTGCACTGGGGAAACAGAAAAGGGAGCTAGCACTGAAGTGCCAATTTTGTTCCAGGAGTTTCATTTACTTTAGTCCTGTGATCCTTAAGCTCCTAGATTATTATCACCACAAGAGATCTGTAGACGACCAAACTAACAGTTCAGTATTTAGGTTCTTAGCACTACAACACGCTCCTGCCCTAAAGAGCTCACTTTAAAGCAGCTACCCTTTGAGAAGCTGTGGCTTGATTAGACAGGATAAAAATTCCTACTATTACGCCGCTGGAAAGTAAACACTGCCAGGTGTTCGGGTATTATTCCCACGTTGGGTCTCTGAAGTTTTGTGGAGAGAGCTGAGAGAATGGGAGGGTCACCCTGGAGGAGGCGGGGTTCGGCTTTCTATGGTCCCGCCCCTCCGATCTTTGCTTCCGGGGCGGTCGGGGCGGCCACGTCATGATCGGGCTCCGCTCTCCAGCCGGGCAGTGTATGGTGGGAGCCAAGATGGCGGCGGCCTCAGCAGCCAGTATTCGAGAGAGACAAACAGGTACCGGCTTATTCCCTTCTCTTCCCTGAGGTTTTGTGCTTGCCGTGAGGACATATTCCTCTTCTTGTCGCCCTCAGTCGGTCGCGGTGCGTGCAGTTCGGAAACGGACGTCCAATAGCTTAATCCTGTTCTCAGACCATCGAGAGCCCTTCCCCTTTTGAGTTTTTAGGGAAGAGATGCCATTAGCTTGAGAACTCGGCTCTCAGATGTGCCGGAGAAGGGGCTTCAGGGGTGAGCGGGTTGCTGCGGTCCTGCTCTTGTCTCTTTCCTACTGGGCCTCAAAAGGCCATGGCGACCAGATCTGGCACCTGGCATTTCCAGCCCTTGCCACTTACGAGGTCTTCGGGTTTGTTTCTGCGCGTGGTTAAGTTCTCTCCCATTTTAATGTTGAGAGTTTCATTTTCCGGCACTTACACCACAGTTACAAATTTAGATGCTCTTTTCAGAGCAGATTACATTCTGCCATTTCTCTCCTGTGGACCAGTCTTTGGGGGTACCTGAAGAGAAACTCCTTGTGATAAAGATTTCCGTCTTCAGCATGCGGGAATGGGATATAAGAATGGCAAAACGAATGAATTAATACCTTTCCCATTTTAATTATTTGGCAAATTAGTGTTTTTAAACTACGCCTTATTAGTTTCATGTTTAACAGAGTATGGTTATATAGCTTCCATTTATACCGTGAAGTATG
This sequence comes from Neophocaena asiaeorientalis asiaeorientalis, assembly GCF_003031525.2. Classification (NCBI taxonomy): domain Eukaryota; kingdom Metazoa; phylum Chordata; class Mammalia; order Artiodactyla; family Phocoenidae; genus Neophocaena; species Neophocaena asiaeorientalis. Next base: position 985,913 of record NW_020175825.1, on the reverse strand, counting down.
GTTTTAAAAAATACATATTCTTTCTCTTGAGCTTTGATATTTTTTCCACCTTAGATAATTTTAGTTTTGCCTTATTTTTTGGAAACTTCTGATGGCAATTGGTTTATACCTGTTAGCTAATTGTCTTGAAAGTTGGCATACTGTTACTTCTGAGAAGCTAATAGAGATAAGCCATTAAGAATTTGCATATTTGGAAGTTCTGTCTCTTTTAATTATGTTCTTTTGCATATAAATCGGAATAGGAATATAACTGGTTATAATTAATATGAACTACAGAAAGGATTTTGGCTGTACTTGATTCTTTCCTTTGCAATTCAAAGAAAAATTAATGATAGACTTCAATCTACTAACGACACAGTGCATAATGAGTTGTGTTCTGCATTTCCCCAATAGATAATGTAGTGTAAGCTATCAGATGAAGTCAGGTGTAACTTAAATATATGAAAGTCCAAATAAAATTTGGGAAATAACTGCCATTCATTATATCTGTGTAAGCAAATAGAAACCCCACTTGTCTTTGCAGTATGGTTCTGACAGCTTAATGAACCTCAATGAATTAGGTCATACTACATATTAAAATAAAAAATAACATGTTAAGGGAGACTCTGTACCAATACAAAGGAGCTTTCTGAAAAATGAAATTTGGATGGTAATTTTTATATGCAGAAACTTTGTAGAATGTTAAAGTCTAGTAGTGTAATATGGATTTCTGCAGAAATAAACTTCATTGTAGCAAGATTTCACATCATTACTCCATAGGTTATGCCAGGTTTATCAAATTAGTACTCCAGTTGAGTTCTGTCTTACTTTGAGAGAAAGGTAAACTATGTGCTATAGTAGGACAAGTAAACATTTCCCTGATGCCTATTGAGAATGTTTTGGGAAATAAATCACAATTGAGTCTTAGGCCATGTACTTTATTAACAAATCCATTGTGTCAGAATCCCTGTTAACAAGTTAGTCAAGGCTCAGAAATGGGGAAATTCACCAAGATGGAGCTGAGAAGGCAAACGTGGGAATATCTGCTGATATGGGCTTCTTTCAGTTAGCCAAGCTCTGGAGAGCACCATGTACCTGGAACTCATATGCACCACAGGCTGTGATTCTTCCTAGCTGTCCTCTGTGAACTATTGTAACATCTGTGAGCTTCTGAAGTAGGTCTAAATTATGGGCGTCCGCTCCGCGGCATGTGGGATCTTCCTGGACCCAGGCACAAATCCGTGTCCCCTGCATCGGCAGGCAGACTCTCAACCACTGCGCCACCAGGGAAGCCCTGGGCGATGTATATAATTGGCTGGACATTAGGTACTAACATTTTACCAACAAATCACCTCCGTATCTCTATGCATATATAAATATATTACTGATGTGCAATCTCTTATTATTTTAATCTGCTTCAAGAAATAAGCATTTAATAGAAGTTTTTCTAGTGAGTGAATATGCTGTAAATTGATACGCAGGTGATTTGAGTATTATAATCTTCTCTGGTAAGTGTTTATCTTGTAGATTATTCTGTATTACTTAATAAAACCTAATCCAAATGCTTTTTAAAAATCAACCAAGGGGGCTTCCCTGGTGGCGCAGTGGTTGGGAGTCCGCCTGCCAATGCAGGGGACACGGGTTCGTGCCCCGGTCCGGGAGGATCCCACA
>NW_020175825.1:956395-984076 GCF_003031525.2 Neophocaena asiaeorientalis asiaeorientalis | reverse complement strand
CAAAAAAAAAAAAAAAAAAAAAAAATCAACCAAGTAGATTTTAGGATTACCAATCATTTAAACATTTAATCAGATAACTACTACCCTCCCTTGAATATTTGGCCATCTCAACTTCACATAAAAGTGTATCAAGATTTTTATTTCCCTTAGAAAATATTTCTGAGTCTTCTGTAACACATGAACAGATGAGCAGTAAAAACCACAAAATACTATAAGACATAGAGCGTAACTGCTATGATTATAGAATTGTACATTTTTAAAGCAGGAGTTATCAGTTACGTACCACATCTATAGGAAAGTCTCTCTAGTGAATCTGACAGGATAATTGGCCGTAGAATGCACTCCAGGATAACTAAAAAATAGATCTGCTGTATTTAGGTTTTAAACCATTTAAATATGAACCAATTAAATATATCATAGAGGATTTTTGTTTTTAGAAAAACTTATCTTAATCTATGCTTTCAGCCACACAGTAGATAGACAACAGCACCAGTTATCTATCGAGGCCACTGCAAGGTCGTGATTGACAATTTCTTTTTGCATCTATATAAAACATAGTGTGGTATCATCAGGAGACATGGAAACGGCTTCTTCCTGAACATTTTTCACATTTTAATCTGGGCAAAGATGCTTAAATTAGAAAATCTCCCAGACAATATCCCTTTAGTTGTTGATGAAACCGTCTTAACAAAGTCTGACCCTACTTCTACATATGCATTAATATTGATTAATCAGTTTTACTAGAGTGATTTGTGCATTTTGTTTTGAGGTAATAAGTAATAAGTGTGGTGGAAAAGTGAAATCCTAAAAACATTGATAATATTTAATAAGACTGTTTTCATTTCCAGTGGCTTTGAAACGTATGTTGAATTTTAATGTGCCTCATATTAAAAACAGCACTGGAGAACCAGTATGGAAGGTAAGAGACTTTAAGTTAATGGGGATTATTTTCTTTCTCTCGGCCCTTATTGGTGGTGATTGGAGGGAATTTCTTGTTAATACTGAACAGTAGCACATTTTAGTTGTAATGCCTGAATATTTTACTTTTACTTAGCATGGCTTGTTAATGTGAATCTTTTTTTTTAAAACTAAAGTATAGTTGATGTACAATATTGTGTTCGTTTCAGGTGTACAGCAAAGTGATTCAGTTATACATATAGAATTTTTTCAGATTATTTTCCATTGTAGGTTATTACAAGATATTGAATGTATTTCCATACGTTATATAGTAAATGCTTGTTGTGTATCTATTTTACATACAGTAGTTTGTTAATCTGTACTCCTGATTTATCCCTCACCCCCTTCCCTTTCCCATTTGGTAACCATAGGTTACCATAGGTCTGTGAGTCTGTTTCTATTTTTTATATAGATTCATTTCTATTATTTTTTAGATTCCACATATAAGTGATATAATATTTGTCTTTCTCTCTCTGACTTACTTAACTTAGTGTGATATTCTCTAGGTCCATCCATCTTGCTGCAAATAGCAATATTTCATTCTTTTTTATGACTGACTAGTATTCCATTGTATATATATACCACATCCTCTTTTTTCCCCCAGTATTAGGGAAAATTTTATTTTATTTTTGAATTTAATTTTATTTATTTGTTTTTTATATAGCAGGTTCTTATTAGTTCTCTGTTTTATACATATTAGTGTATATATGTCAATCCCAATCTTCCAATTCATCCCACCACCACGACCACCCCCCTCCCCACCCTGCTTTTCCCCCTTGGTGTCCATACGTTGGTTCTCTACATCTGTGTCTCTATTTCTGCCTTGCAAACCGGTTCATTGGTGCCATTTCTCTAGATTCCATATATATGCATTAATATACGGTATTTGTTTTTCCCTTTCTGTCTTGCTTCACTCCCTATGACACTCTCTAGGTCCATCCATGTCTTTACAAGTGACCCAATTTCGTTCCTTTTTATGGCTGAGTAATATTCCATTGTATATACGTACCACATCTGCTTTATCCATTCGTCTGTCGATGGGCATTTAGGTTGCTTCCATGACCTGGGTGTTGTAAATAGTGCTGCAATGAACATTGGGGTACATGACTCTTTTTGAATTATGGTTTTCTCTGGGTATATGCCCAGTAGTGGGATTGCTGGGTCATATGGTAATTCTTTTAGTTTTTTAAGGCTGTCCTCCATAGGGGCTGTATCAGTTTACATTCCCACCAACAGTGCAAGAGGGTTCCCTTTTCTCCACACCCTCTCCAGCATTTGTTGTTTGTAGATTTTCTGATGATGCCCTTTGTAACGGGTGTGAGGTGATAACTCGTTGTAGTTTTGATTTGCATTTCTCTAATAATTCTTGATGTTGCACAGCTTTTCATGTGCCTGTGGCCATTTGTATGTCTTCTTTGGAGAATTGTCTATTTAGGTCTTCTGCCCATTTTTTGATTGGGTTGTTTGTTTGTTTTTTATATTGAGCTGCATGAGCTCTTTATATAGTTTGGAGATTAATCCTTTGTCCATTGACTCGTTTACAAATATTTTCTCCCATTCTGAGGGCTGTCTTTTTGTCTTACTTATAGTTTCCTTTGCTGTGCAAAAGCTTTTAAGTTTCATTAGGTCCCATTTGTTTATTTTTGTTTTTATTTCCATTACTCTAGGAGGTGGGTCAAAAGGATCTTGCTGTGATTTATGTCAGAGAGTGTTCTTCGTATGTTTTCCTCTGAGAGTTTTATGGTGTCCAGTCTTACACTTAGGTCTTTAATCCATTTTGAGTTTATTTTTGTATATGGTGTTAGGGAGTGTTCTAATTTCATTATACATGAAGCTGTCCAGTTTTCCCAGCACCACTTATTGAAGAGACTGTCTTTTCTCCACTGTATATTCTTGCCTCCTTTATCACAGCTTAATTGACCATAGGTGCATGGGTTTATTTCTGGGCTTTCTATCCTGTTCCATTGATCTATATTTCTGTTTTTTGTGCCAGTACCATACTGTCTTGATGACTGTAGCTTTGTGGTATAGTCTGAAGTCAGGGACCCTGATTCCTCCAGTGCTGTTTTTTCCCCTCAAGTCTGCATTGGCTATTCAGGGTCTTTTGTGTCTCCATACAAATTTTAACACTTTTTGTTCTAGTTCTTTAAAAATTGCCATTGGTAATTTGGTAGGGATTGCATTGAATCTGTAGACTGCTTTGGGTAGTATAGTCTTTTTCACAATGTTGATTCTTCCAGTCCAAGAACATGGTATATCTGTCCATCTGTTTGTGTCATCTTTGATTTCTTTCATCAGTGTCTTATAGTTTTCTGAGTACAGGTCTTTTACCTACTTAAGGTTTATTCCTAGGTATTTTATTCTTTTTGTTACAGTGGTGAATGGGATCTTTTCCTTAATTTCTATTTCTGATCTTTTGTTGTTAGTGTATAGTAATGCAAGAAATTTCTGTGCATTAATTTTGTATCCTGCAACTTTACCAGATTCGTTGATTAGCTCTATTAGTTTTCTGGTGGCATCTTTAGGATTATCTATGTGTAGTGTCATGTCATCTGCAAACAGTGACAGTTTTACTTTTTCTTTTCCAGCTTGTATTCCTTTTATTTCTTTTTCTTCTCTGATTGCCATGGCTAGGACTTCCAAAACTATGTTGAATAATGGTGGCAAGAGTGGACATCCTTGTCTATTTCCTGATCTTAGAGGAAATGCTTTCAGTTTTTCATCATTGAGAATGATATTTGCTGTGGGTTTGTCACATATGGCTTCTATTATGTTGAGGTAGCTTCCCTCTGTGCCCACTTTCTGGAGAGTTTTTATCAGAAATGGGTGTTGTTTTTTGTCACAAGCTTTTTCTGCATCTATTGAGAAGACCACATGGTTTTTATTCTTCAATTTGTTAATATGGTGTATCACATTGATTGATTTGCATATGTTGAAGAATCCTTGCATCCCTGGGCTAAATCCTATTTGATCATGGTGTATGATCCTTTTAATGTGTTGTTGGATTTTGTTTGCTAGTCTTTTTTTTTTTTTTTCTTGCGGTACGCGGGCCTCTCACTGTTGTGGCCTCTTCCGTTGCGGAGCACAGGCTCCGGACTTGCAGGCTCAGCGGCCATGGCTCACGGGCCCAGCCGTGCCGCGGCATGTGGGATCTTCCCAGACCGGGGCACGAACCAGTGTCCCCTGCATCGGCAGGCAGACTCTCAACCACTGCACCACCAGCGAAGCCCTGTTTGCTAGTATTTTGTTGAGGATTTTTGCGTCTATATTCATCACTGATATTGGTCTGTAATTTTCTCTTTTTGTGGTATCTTTGTCTGGTTTTGCTATCAGGGTGATGATGACCTCATAGAATGAGTTTTGTAATGTTCCTTCCTCTGCAGTTTTTTGAAGAGTTTGAGAAGGATAGGTGTTAGCTCTTCTCTAAATGTTTGATAGAATTCCCCTGTGAAGCCATCTGGTCCTGGACTTTTGTTTGTTGGAAGATTTTTAATCACAGTTTCAATTTCATTACTTGTGATTGGTCTGTTCATGTTTTCTATTTCTTCCTGCTTTGGTCTTGGAAGGTTACCTTTCTAAGAATTGGGCCATTTCTTTCAGGTTGTCCATTTTATTGGCATAGAGTTCCTTGTAGTAGTCTCCTGCGATGCTTTGTATTTCTGCCGTGTCCATTGTAATTTCTCCCTTTTCATTTCTAATTTTATTGATTTGAGTCCTCTCTCTCTTTTCCTTGATGAGTTTGGCTAAAGATTTGTCAATTTTGTTTATCTTCTCAAAGAACCAGCTTTTAATTTTATTGATCTTTGATATTGTTTTCTTTGTTTCTATTCCATTTATTTCTGCTTTGATCTTTATGATTTCTTTCCTTCTACTAACTTTGAGTTTTGTTTGTTTTTCTTTCTATAGTTCCTTTAGGTGCAAGGTTAGATTGTTTATTTGAGATTTGTCTTGTTTCTTGAGGTAGGATTGTATTGCTATAAACTTCCCTCTTAGAACTGCTCTTGCTACATCCCATAGGTTTTGGATCGTCATGTTTTTGCTGTCTTTTGTCTCTAGGTATTTCTTGATTTCCTCTTTGATTTCTTCAGTGATATCTTGGTTATTTAGTAATGTATTTTCGTTGATTAGCTCTATTAGTTTTCTGGTGGCATCTTTAGGATTATCTATGTGTAGTGTCATGTCATCTGCAAACAGTGACAGTTTTACTTTTTCTTTTCCAGCTTGTATTCCTTTTATTTCTTTTTCTTCTCTGATTGCCATGGCTAGGACTTCCAAAACTATGTTGAATAATGGTGGCAAGAGTGGACATCCTTGTCTATTTCCTGATCTTAGAGGAAATGCTTTCAGTTTTTCATCATTGAGAATGATATTTGCTGTGGGTTTGTCACATATGGCTTCTATTATGTTGAGGTAGCTTCCCTCTGTGCCCACTTTCTGGAGAGTTTTTATCAGAAATGGGTGTTGTTTTTTGTCACAAGCTTTTTCTGCATCTATTGAGAAGACCACATGGTTTTTATTCTTCAATTTGTTAATATGGTGTATCACATTGATTGATTTGCATATGTTGAAGAATCCTTGCATCCCTGGGCTAAATCCTATTTGATCATGGTGTATGATCCTTTTAATGTGTTGTTGGATTTTGTTTGCTAGTCTTTTTTTTTTTTTTTCTTGCGGTACGCGGGCCTCTCACTGTTGTGGCCTCTTCCGTTGCGGAGCACAGGCTCCGGACTTGCAGGCTCAGCGGCCATGGCTCACGGGCCCAGCCGTGCCGCGGCATGTGGGATCTTCCCAGACCGGGGCACGAACCAGTGTCCCCTGCATCGGCAGGCAGACTCTCAACCACTGCACCACCAGCGAAGCCCTGTTTGCTAGTATTTTGTTGAGGATTTTTGCGTCTATATTCATCACTGATATTGGTCTGTAATTTTCTCTTTTTGTGGTATCTTTGTCTGGTTTTGCTATCAGGGTGATGATGACCTCATAGAATGAGTTTTGTAATGTTCCTTCCTCTGCAGTTTTTTGAAGAGTTTGAGAAGGATAGGTGTTAGCTCTTCTCTAAATGTTTGATAGAATTCCCCTGTGAAGCCATCTGGTCCTGGACTTTTGTTTGTTGGAAGATTTTTAATCACAGTTTCAATTTCATTACTTGTGATTGGTCTGTTCATGTTTTCTATTTCTTCCTGCTTTGGTCTTGGAAGGTTACCTTTCTAAGAATTGGGCCATTTCTTTCAGGTTGTCCATTTTATTGGCATAGAGTTCCTTGTAGTAGTCTCCTGCGATGCTTTGTATTTCTGCCGTGTCCATTGTAATTTCTCCCTTTTCATTTCTAATTTTATTGATTTGAGTCCTCTCTCTCTTTTCCTTGATGAGTTTGGCTAAAGATTTGTCAATTTTGTTTATCTTCTCAAAGAACCAGCTTTTAATTTTATTGATCTTTGATATTGTTTTCTTTGTTTCTATTCCATTTATTTCTGCTTTGATCTTTATGATTTCTTTCCTTCTACTAACTTTGAGTTTTGTTTGTTTTTCTTTCTATAGTTCCTTTAGGTGCAAGGTTAGATTGTTTATTTGAGATTTGTCTTGTTTCTTGAGGTAGGATTGTATTGCTATAAACTTCCCTCTTAGAACTGCTCTTGCTACATCCCATAGGTTTTGGATCGTCATGTTTTTGCTGTCTTTTGTCTCTAGGTATTTCTTGATTTCCTCTTTGATTTCTTCAGTGATATCTTGGTTATTTAGTAATGTATTGTTTGGCCTCCATGTGTTTTTGATTTTTACAGGGTTTTTTTTTTCCCCTGTAATTCATTTCTAATCTCATAGCATTGTGGTCAGAAAAGATGCTTGATATGATTTCAATTTTCTTAAATTTACCAGGGCTGGATTTGTGAACCAAGATGTGATCTATCCTGGAGAATGTTCCATGTGCACTTGAAAGAAAGTGTAGTCTGCTGTTTTCTGATGGAATGTCCTACAGATATCAATTAAGTCTATGTGGTCTATTGTGTTATTTAAAGCTTTGTGTTTCCTTATTAATTTTCTGTCTGGATGATCTGTCCATTGGTGTAAGTGAGGTATTGAAGTCCCCCACTATTATTGTGTTACTGTTGATTTCCTCTTGTATAGCTGTTAGCATTTGCCTTATGTATTGAGTCTCTGAACCACTGCCCCACCAGGGAAGCCCCAACATTCTCTATTTTAAAGTCTATTTTGTCTGATATGAGTATTGCTACTCTAGCTTTCTTTTGATCTCCATTTGTATGGGATATCGTTTTCCATCCCCTCACTTTCAGTCTATATGTGTCCCTAGGTCTGAAGTGGGTCTCTTGTAGATAGCATACATATGGGTCTTGTTTTTGTATCCATTCAGCAAACCTGTGTCTTTTGGTTCGAATATTTAATCCATTCACATTTAAGGTAATTATCGATACATATGTTCCTATTACTCTTTTCTTAATTGTTTTGGGTTGTTTTGTAGGTCCTTTTCTTCTCTTGTGTTTCCCACTCAGAGAAGTTCCTTTAGCATTTGTTGTAGAGCTGGTTTTGTGGTGCTGAATTCTTGTAGGTTTTGCTTGTCTGTAGAGCTTTTTTTTTTTTAACATCTTTATTGGGATATAATTGCTTTACAGTGGTGTGTTAGTTTCTGCTTTATAACAAAGTGAATCAGTTATACATACACATATGTTCCCATATCTCTTCCCTCTTGCATCTCCCTCCCTCCCACCCTCCCTATCCCACCCCTCCAGGCGGTCACAAAGCACCGAGCCAAAATCCCTGTGCCATGCGGCTGCTTCCCACTAGCTATCTACCTTACGTTTGTTAGTGTATATATGTCCATGCCTCTCTCTCGCCCTGTCACAGCTTCCCTGGTGGCGCAGTGGTTGGGAGTCCGCCTGCCGATGCAGGGGACGTGGGTTTGAGCCCCGGTCCAGGAGGATCCCACATGCCGCGGGGTGGCTGGGCCCATGAGCGATGGCTGCTGTAGAGCTTTTGATTTCTCCTTCGAATCTGAATGAGATCCTTGCTGGGTTGAGTAATCTTGGTTGTAGGTTCTTCCCTTTCATCACTTTAAATATATCATGCCACTCGCTTCTGGCTTGTAGAATTTCTGCTAAGAAATCAGCTGTTAACCTTATGGGAGTTCCCTTGTATGTTATTTGTCGTTTTTCCCTTGTTGCTTTCAATAATTTTTCTTTGCCTTTAATTTTTGCCAATTTGATTACTATGTGTCTCAGCATGTTTCTTCTTGGGTTTGTCCTGCCTGGGACTCTGTGCTTCCTGGACGTGGGTGGCTATTTCCTTTCCCATGTTAGGGAATGTTTTTGACTATAATCTCTTCAAATATTTTCTCGCGTCCTTTCTCTCTCTCTTCTCCTTCTGGAACCCCTATAATGTGAATGTTGTTGTGTTCAATGTTGTCCCAGAGGTCTCTTACGCTGTCTTCATTTCTTTTCATTCGTTTTCTTAATTTTGTTCTGTGGCTGTGAATTCCACCATTCTTTCAGGTCACTTATCCATTCTTCTGCCTCAGTTATTCTGCTTGATTCCTTCTAGTGTATTTTTCATTTCAATTATCATATTGTTCATCTCTGTTTGTTTGTTCTTTAATTCTTCTAGGTCTTTGTTAAACATTTTTTGCATCATCTTGATCTTTGCCTCCATTCTTTTTCCGAGGTCCTAGATCATCTTCACTATCGTTCGGAATTCTTTTTCTGGCAGGTTGCCTATCTCCACTTCATTTATTGTTTTTCTGGGGTTTTATCTTGTTCCTTCATCTGGTACATAGCCCTCTGCCTTTTCATTTTGTCTGTCTTTCTGTGAATGTGGTTTTTGTTCCACAGGCTGCAGGATTGTAGTTCTTCTTGTTTCTCCTCATACCACATCCTCTTAAACCAGTCATCTGTTTATGGGCACTTGGGTTTTTTCCACATCTTGTCTATTGTAAATAATGCTGCTATGAACATTGGGGTACATATATCTTTTCAAATTAGAGTTTTCATCTTTTCCAGATATATACCCAGGAGTGGGAATCCTGGATCATATTGTAGCTCTATTTTTAGTTTTTTAAGGAACCTCTGTACTGTTTTCCATAGTGGCTGTACCAGTTTACATTACCACCAGCAGTGTAAGAGGGTTCCGTTTTCTCCACACTCTCTGCAGCATTTATTTGTCGACTTTATGATGATAGGCATTCTGACCAATGTGAGGCGATACATCATTGTAGTTTTGATATGCATTTCTCTAATGATTAGTGGTGTTGAGCATCTTTTCATGTGCCTGTTTGCCATCTGTATGTCTTCTTTGGAGAGATGTCTATATAGATCTTTTGCCCATTTTTTGATTGAGTTGTTGGTGTTTTTGATATTGAGTTGTATAAGCTGTTAGTATATTTTGGATATTAACCCATTGTTGGTCGCATTATTTGCAAATATTTTCTCTCATAACATTTTTCACAGAACTAATAATCCTAAAATTTATATGGAACCACAAAAGACCCAGAATTGCCAAAGCAATCCTGAGAAGAAAGAACAGAGCTGGAGGTGTAACCCTCCCAGACTTCAGACAATACTACAAAGTTACAGTAATCTAACAGCATGGTATTGGCACAAAAACAGACAAATAGATCAATGGATCAGAATAGAGAGCCCAGAAAGATACCCACACACCTACGGTCAATTAATCTGTGACAAAGAAGGCAAGAACATACAATGGAGAAAAGACAGTGTCTTCAACACGTGATGGACAGGTACATGTAAATCAGTGAAATTATAACATTCCCTCATACCATATACAAAAATAAGTTCAAAATGGTTTAAAGACCTAAATGTAAGACATGACACCATAAAACTCCTAGAAGAGAATATAAGCAAAACATTCTCTGACATAAATCATAGCAGTATTTTCTTATCAATCTCCCAAGGCAAAGGAAATTTTAAAATTACCAAATGGGACCTAATCAAACTTAAAAGCTTTTTCACAGCCAAGGAAACCATCAACAAAATGAAAAGACAACCTGCAGAATGGGAGAAAATATGAATCCTCTTTGATAAATATTTTATGGAATGACACAGGCAGTGATAATAATATTTATCTAGAGAATTCAGCTGATTTCTTAGGTGGGGCCTCACTGATAGGTCTTCACTCCAGTTGAAGTTCTGTTCCTTAGCTTTACAAATCCAGAATTTTGATCTTGCAAGCTTTCTTAAGGTTACTCAGACTTAGGGATACTGGTCCATTTTAACCAACTAATGAGAGAGTGATCTGTAACCCAGAATGCCATTTCATTAATTTATGATATATAAAACTGTCAGTAAAAATATTAATTGGACCAGAAAGCAATCTATAATCTTTTTCTTTTGAGAAATGCTGGAGAATCTTTTAAAATTCCTATTCTTTGAGCTCCTTCATTCTAAACCTCATGCTCACTGTTTCTTTTTCTTCAAAGAGATTATAATACAGTTGATTAGGTCTAAACTTGTTAGATTATAGTCAGTTTATACTTCTCTCTTTGTAAGAATCAAGAACAGACCAACTTGGTTACAGTTTGGGATGTTTTGAAAACTCTCATGAGTCCTGGTAAGTCCTTTGGGTTAACTCTAAAGGTGATTAAAGGGCTTCCCTGGTGGCGCAGTGGTTGAGAGTCCGCCTGCCGATGCAGGGGACACGGGTTCGTGCCCTGGTACGGGAAGATCCCACATGCCACGGAGCGGCTGGGCCCATGAGCCATGGCCGCTGAGCCTGCGCGTCTGGAGCCTGTGCTCCGCAATGGGAGAGGCCACAACAGTGAGAGGCCCACGTACGGCAAAAAAAAAAAAAAAAAAAAAAAAAAAGGTGATTAAAGTCATCTGAAAAATGATTTATAATTTAAGCTTTAGTGTGTCCCCTCATTTTCCTCTTCCTTCCTGTTTATTTGTAGTCATCTTCTTATTGCCCTTTGCATAAGCTATACTTGTTTATTCTTTCTAGTGCCTGTGTTCAGCATTTGAATTAAATAACTTGAGGATTTCTGGGGTGTAGATTTGTGTCAGATTCTTTCCCTACCCATCACTTCTCTATCACAAGATTAATAATACAGATATATTGAGGTGTAAGGAAGGAAGATTTTTGAAGGATATAACATCCAGCCTTTTGTAACTGGAGCAGGAAGATTTTTAGCTTTTCTAAAGGAAATGCTGGCATTCAAACAAACCATGTTTTTGTATGACAGCATGTTTCATCCTCTCATTAGCAATTTCTTACTCCATTAAGAATTATTGATGTAGTAGTGGAAAACACCTATTAGTTGAAGTGTCTCTTTTATTTGCCTTAACTCTAAAACTAATTCTGAGTTAGAAGACCCAGTTGGAATACTTACTACTCATCAGAGGTGTCAGTTTTAACACTTTCACAATGTGAGGAAATGCATGAGATACTTAAATTACTAAATTTTCTTTACAGTCTTGGAACTTGTTAAGCATTAGTTTTGAGAGTGACTAATTTTTACTTCTCTTTTTAGAAAGGATATATGTGAATGGGATAGGGGAGTGTAAGTGAGTCTGCTGTATGTTCCAAGTCCTTTATTATAACCTGGGATAGGGGAGTGTAAGTGAGTCTGCTGTATGTTCCAAGTCCTTTATTATAACCTAAGATGAAGATTTTATAGTCTCTGGTATGTTTTTTAACTTAGAAAAAGTATTTTATAAGAAAAAATTTATGTAATAATTTATTTTAGCCCAAGTAATAATGCTTTTAAGAATGGATTACTAGATGAATGGACATTTTGGTAAATAATTATGGAAAATATTAAATTGAGGTAAGTATAAGAATTCAGTATATTAAAATAAAATGTACTTGCTTAATATTGGGTTCTCCGTTGACTGTTCACTGATAATAATGTTTAAACAAACGCATGACTTTTGTTTTGCTTCTGCTAGGTGCTCATTTATGATAGATTTGGCCAAGATATCATCTCTCCTCTGCTATCTGTGAAGGAGCTGAGAGACATGGGAATCACTTTGCATCTGTGAGTTTTAACGTGTTTCTAGTAATGGCATCTGTTTTCAAATACATTGTTTTCTTTTGTTTTAATTAGTTTATTTGTATCGTATTTATTTTTGTCTGCATTGGGTCTTTGTTGCTGCACACGGGCTTTCTCTAGTTCTGGCAAGCGGGGGCTACTCTTTGTTGCAGTGCACGGGCTTCTCACTGCGTTGGCTTCTCTTGTTGCGAAGCACAGGCTCTAGGCGCGTGGCTTTCAGTAGTTGTGGCACATGGACTCTAGAGCGCAGGCTCAGTAGTTGTGACGCACGGGCTTAGTTGCTCTGAGGCATGTGGGATCTTCCCGGACCAGGGCTTGAACCCATGTCCCCTGCATTGGCAGGCGGATTCTTAAGTATTACGCCACCAGGGAAGTCCCTCAAATACATTTTTAAAAATGTCTTTAGCCACCCTGAAATCAAATTACTAAGGGGCATTTATCAAGAAAATAGTATTAGGTTATAGTACTTGCATATAGAGAACATTTTTTCCGTTATCTTGTTTTATTCAACCCTTTATTTCTGAAGTTAAAAATAATCCTCAGTCTTAGAATTTAAAATTTCATAATTTAAATTTTCTCTTTTGTGTCTTTTCCTACAGACTGGTTTACTCTCTTATGTAAAGGAAAAGAACTGGTTGTTTCAAGGTCTCTTTCAGCTCTGAAAATTTTTTATTTCTTTAATTCAAATACACTTTTTAAAAAGAGGAATATCTAAATTAGTATATCATTAATATGAAAAATTTAAGTAACTAGGAAGTAATGACTTAATCACCATAGGGAGCTATCTATGTTGTCTTCTTAACTACTAAATTTATTTGATTATATTCCTTATGATATGTCTGATGAATAAAACAAATTGCATTACTTTGTAGACTTGGCCTAATAGAACAATAGAACATTTAAAGAGGGGCTGTATACATGAATAGCTACTAATACTTTTATGTACTGAAGGAGTCCAGTTTTACAGTGTTCTAACTTAGTTGCATGTTGTTCTTTGATGATGTTATAATCAGTTTTCATTCTGTGATATTTTAATATATTGAATTATAGTGTGCTCTTTTATTGGGAATGTGGTTTTAGATTTCCAGTGAGTAGCGTATCAGAATCTTGTTAAACTCTTAAATTTTATACTGAATATTTGTTTTAACTTAATAGAATATTGCATTAATTCTAAAATATACTTTTTAATTTAGTATTTCTGAAATTAAGGTCTGTCTCCTTAATAATGCCATGACATAGTTTAATTGGCAGCATCTTCTGCCTGTTTTAATAATATGTTTTAAAATTGATAGCACCTTAGGTTTGATGAAATGTGGTATTTGGCAGGTTCTTCCTCTCGTTTTTGTGTCAGACTTAATCTACACATTTGTTGGTGGTGACATGTTAATGCTTATGACCTAAACTGGAGTTATCCTTGATGCCATCCTTGAAAATGATGGTTTATTATAAGCATTGGTTACTATTGCTACCTTACTCTTTAACTCCTTTATTTTATTTTACTAATAAAAAGACTAAAGTTTGTAGAGTTCGAGTGATTGTCCCATGATTGTACAGGTAATTAATAACAGAGTCGTGGCCAGATTGCTTGACCACTGTTTCTGGGCTGTTTGTCTACTGAACCATAGTGGCTCAGAAACAGTGACTAATAAAAGTGAGGCTTCAGTACTTCCTTAAGGAGTGACAAGATATTCTGCCAGTTTGAGAGTTGTGCATTCTTGCTGCCCACCTGTTGCTATTGCCATCAGAGCATGAAAGGATTACACAGCTATTCTGGTAAATTCCTGTGCACCTTGCCTCTGACTATTCTTCCTTTTTTGCTGGAGAATACTTCATCAGTTACTTTATATTCTGCAAGCTGGTTTAGGCTGATTTGTAGGAAACAATAATTACAGGTTTCCAGAACATGAAATGGTGGTTGTAGCCCTTTAGGTAGTTGGACAGCCAGTGTAAGAAGACAACAAACAATGGCTGCCAGCACATTATAATCCTTCTGGTGTTAGCAGCAGCCAAACAGAGGGAAAAAAGTTATCAAATGCAGACTCACTGGCAGCATGTGCCTCTTTGACTCTCTCCTTTATAAGGATGACTGAAATAATTGTATGTATAGAAGGATGTATGTAGATTGTTTATGGAATATTGCGTATAGAAGGATGACTAGAATATTGTGGAAGTAGAACATTTCTCATATTTCCTGATATAAGCATGGTGAAATCTTACAATGGAGCATAAAGATATTTTCTCAGTTGATATTGGGATATTTGAATGAATATACTTTCTGAATTGTAAAAGAGAAAACTATCAAGTGGTACAATCAATAAGATGCTTAGCTGATCCCTTATGCATTCTCTTATGAAGCAACAGGTAGAACAATATAGATGGTCTTAAAGTTTTAAGGAAGCATTCATATACCTTTCATTTAAAAAATATATTTTATTTTATTTATGGTTAAATATTTTCATTGCTTCTAAAGATAGTTCCAGCTTTCTGTTTTCCCTCTCAGAGAACTGTACTTTCCTCCCACTTACCTCCCCCCACCATATTTCTATGAAAAATGGGAATAAAATTGATTTTGAATGTGCTTTAGTTCTCATTCAAGGAGAATATTGGTAGAAGAGACTGACCATAAGAGGTATGAGAAATAAGGTGATTGGAGTAGAGGAAATGAAGACTGAGATTAGGATCTTACTAATAAATAATATTAACATTGATATAAGGAGAAAGCTGGGTTAAATAATTAATTGCAGCAAGAACTTTTAGAGTACTGGTCACTGTCCTTGAACTGGTGAACTAGTTTGAGAAATACTGTAAAATTTTAAGCTATCTTTTTAGATAAGTGACTAAGAAAAAAGTGAGTTTTATATTCTTTATATGTCCTAGGCTTTTGCACTCTGATCGAGATCCTATTCCAGATGTTCCTGCAGTGTACTTTGTAATGCCAACTGAAGAAAATATTGACAGAATGTGTCAGGTAATATGAGTTCTTATTTTCCTTATTCTTGAAGGTGGAAACAGATTTTTTTTCAAAAAAAAAAAATCTTAGATGTCCAGTGTGAAAAATCAGAAATTTTCTTAACCCAATTTCCCACTTCGATTTTTGAGACTATCTTTGAATTTTAAATAGACTGAAAGATTTAAAATTTTTTGGCTGAGGAAGTATTATTTTGATTGAGACTGAGTCTGGCTTTAAAAAACAGAAAACCTAACTATATGAGCTTTTAAAAATAAGGTTTTATTTTTCTAAGATAATAGAAAGTCTGAATAGGAAGTCCAGCTTGGTATAGCAGCTCTTTAAAGTAATCAAAGATCCAAGCCCCCTCTGTCTTTTTGAGCTGTCATCTTTAGTTTGTTGTTGTTCACTGTCTTGCTCCTTGCTTCACGGATGCAAGATGGCAGCTGCAACTTTAGACATCACAATATATGTTCAGGGTAAGAAGAAGGGAGAAATTAACTATGCCAGCCCTGACTGTTGATTTTGGTCAGGAAAGCTAAGCTTTCCCAGAAGCTCCCAGAAGACTTTCATTTATGTCTCACTGGATAGAATTAGCGTCAGGGGAGGCCACAAAAGTTAATATTTAGATGAGTGTATTGTCACCCCCAAATAAAATCTGTATTCTTTTAGCAAGGAAGAAGGGGAAAATAGATATTGGATAGGTAGCTAATGGTGTCTGCTGTTAAGTCACAAGCATCTTTACTTGTTATTGACCGTTGAATCAAATTACTTTGTTTGTTAGTGAAGGTCACATATTTTGTGTCCTATAGAGCTAATAACGCCCAGCTTTCTCTTTTACCCTGCATAAACCCAACAACTATGCCATTTTTCAAAGAAGTACGATTTACCAATCCCTTCTTCTTTCCTTGTTTTAAAACATCTTTATTGACGTATAATTTACATACCGTACAATTTACCCAAAGTGTACAAAGTATGCAATTCATTGGTTTTTAATATATTCGCACAAGTGTGCAACCATCACCATAATGAATTAAAGAGCATTTTCATCACCTTAACTATTACATCCCCAACCCCTGAACCCCCATCCCTAAGGTAATATTTGTTTCTGTATATTTGCCTGTTCAGCATATTGCATATGAATGGAATCATATACATGGTCTGTTGTATCTGG
This sequence comes from Neophocaena asiaeorientalis asiaeorientalis, assembly GCF_003031525.2. NCBI lineage: Eukaryota > Metazoa > Chordata > Mammalia > Artiodactyla > Phocoenidae > Neophocaena > Neophocaena asiaeorientalis. Next base: position 967,984 of record NW_020175825.1, on the reverse strand, counting down.
CTTCTTTTTCTTAGCTTAATGTTTTCAAAATTCATCCATACTGTAGATGTTATCAGTACTTCTTTGCTTTTTATTGCTGAATAATAGTCCATTGTGTGGATATACCAAATTTTGTTTATCCATTTATCATTTGGGTTGTTTCCACCTTTTGGCTGTTGTAAGTAATGCTACTATAAACATTTGTGTACAAATTTCTGTGTAGGCATATGTTTTCATTTCTCCTGTGTCCATGAACACCTAGGAATGGAATTGCTACATTAAATGATAACACCATGGTTAACCTTTTGAGGAATTGCCAGACTATTTTCCGAGGTGGTTGCATCATTTTGTATTCCCTCCAGCAGTGTTTGAGTGTTCCAGTTCCTCCAGATCCTTGCCAATACTTCTTATTATCTGACATTTTGATTGTAGTCACCCTACTGGGTGTAAAATGGTATCTCGCTGTGGTTTTGATTTGCATTTCCCTGATGACTAATGATATTAAGCATCTTTTCATGTGTTTATTGGCAGTTTGTATCTTTGGAGAAATGTCAATTCAGATCCCTTGTCCAGTTTTAAATTGGGTTGTCTTTTTATTGCTGTTAGAGTACTTTATATATTTTGAATACTGGACCTTTATCAAGTATATTATTTGCAGATGTTTTCTCCCATCCTGTGGGTTATCTTTTCACTTTCTTAATAGTATCCTGTGGAGCACAAAAATTTTTAATTTTGGTTTTAAACTTAATTTCATTTTTTCTTTAGTTGCCTGTGCTTTTGGTGTCATATTTAAGAAACCATTGCCAGCTCATAATTGCTACTGAACTTGTGGTATTGAAAATACAAATAAATGTGTATTTCTTAGAAAAAGAAACCATTGCTAAATCTCTGTTTTATTTGAAGATTTTTATAGTTTGGGGGCTTGTATTTAGGTATTTGATACTTTTTGAGTTAATTTTTATATGTGCTATAAGGTAGGTATCCAACTTCATTCTTTTGCATGTGGCTATCCAGTTCTCCCAGCATCCTTTTTTTTTTTTTTTTTTTTTTTTTGGTGTTGGGGGTAGGAGTTTGTTAATTAATTTATTTATTTTTGCTGTGTTGGGTCTTCGTTTCTGTGCGAGGGCTTTCTCTAGTTGTGGCAAGCGAGGACTGCTCTTCATCGCAGTATACGGGCCACTCTTCATCACAGTGCACAGGCCTCTCACTATCACGGCCTCTCTTGTTGTGGAGCACAGGCTCCAGACGTGCAGGCTCAGTAGTTGTGGCTCACAGGCCTAGTTGCTCCGCGGCATGTGGGATCCTCCCAGACCAGGGCTCGAACCCATCTCCCCTGCATTAGCAGGCAGACTCTCAACCACTGTGCCACCAGGGAAGCCCCTCCCAGCATCCTTTTTTGAAGAGACTGTTCTTTCCCCAATGAACAGTCTTGGCAGCCTTGTCAGAAATTAATTAAGAATAGATAAATTGGTTTATTTCTGGACTGTCAGTTCTTTTCCATTGATTTCTGTGTCTGTCCTTATGCCAGTACCACCCTGTCTTGCTTTGTGGCAAGTTTTTTATTTTTTTGTTTTTGTTTTTTTTAGTGTGAGAGAAAACAGATGGAAGTAGAAAATCAGAGGTTAAGAAATAACCCTATACTCTTAAACTTGAATTGGAAATAATATCAGTATGAACTCATGATATATTATGAAAAAGCATAGAAACAGTGACCAACCCATTAGCAGTGCACATGCTAGCACATAGACTGCTGTTGACCTGAGACAAAAACACTGCCAAATATTTCTCTAGCAAAGATGGGTTTATTCAGTATTAGCAGAGAATTGCAATTTGGGGTCTGCAACCATGCCAAACCACATGCAAGTCCCGGCATGGCAAAGGAAGGAGAACACTTATATAGAGAGGAAAAGGACTTGTCAAAGCACCTGGCCAGTAAGATGGGTACTTCAGAGTTCTAGAGGAGTTCACCAGGTAAGGATAACCTTTTCTAAAAAGACTTTAGCCACAAAAGAGGTAGTCTGTCTTCAAGGAAAGTCATCAGTCCAGTGTGAAAATATACAGACCATAACTAAAACAAAGAGCTCATGGCTTTGCATTGGCTGAGTCCTTGCCAGGCAAGGAGTCTTTCTTCTTCCTGTTAGGTTCTATCATCAGAGGGTATGAGAGCTCACCCTTCTGGTCTCCCAGCTCTATTGAGATTTTTATTAATGTATTACATTTTCCTTTTTTTTAATTAAATTTAATTTATTTTTTATATAGCAGGTTCTTATTAGCTATGTATTTTATACATATTAGTTTATATATGTCAATCCCAATCTCCCAATTCATCCCACCAGCACCACCCCCCACCCCACCCCCACTTGCCCCGCTTGGTGTCCAAAAGTTCTCTGTGTCTCTTACTTCTGCCTTGCAAAACGAATCATCTGTACCATTTTTCTAGATTCCACATATATGCGTTAATGTACGATATTTGTTTTTCTCTTTCTGGCTTACTTCACTCTATATGATGGTCTATAGGTCCATCCAAGTCTCTACAAATGACCCAATTTCGTTCCTTTTTATGGCTGAGTAATATCCCGTTGTATATATGTACCACATCTGCTTTATCCATTCGTCTGTCAGTGGGCATTTAGGTTGCTGCCATGACCTGGGTATTGTAAATAGTGCTGCAGTGAACATTGGGGTGCATGTGTCTTTTTGAATTATGGTTTTATCTGAGTATATGCCCAATAGTGGGATTGCTGGGTCATATGGTAATTCTGTTTTTAGTTTTTTAAGGCTGTTCTCTATAGGGGCTGTATCAGTTTACATTCCTGCCAACAGTGCAAGAGGGTTCCCTTTTCTCCACACCCTCTCCAGCATTTGTTGTTTGTATATTTTCTGATGATGCCCATTCTAACCGGTGTGAGGTGATACCTCATTGCAGTTTTGATTTGCACTTCTCTAATAATTAGTGATGTTGCACAGCTTTTCACGTGCCTGTGGCCATTTGTATGTCTTCTTTGGAGAATTGTCTATTTAGGTCTTCTGCCCATTTTTGGATTGGGTTGTTTGTTTTTTTCATATTGAGCTGCATGAGCTGTTTATATATTTCAGAGATAATCCTTTGTCCATTGATTTGTTTGCAAATATTTTCTCCCATTCTGAGGGCTGTCTTTTTGTCTTATTTGTAGTCTCCTTTGCTGTGCAAAAGCTTTTAAGTTTCACTAGGTCCCATTTGTTTATTTTTGTTTTTATTTCTATTACTCTAGGAGGTGGGTCAAAAAAGATCTTGCTCTGATTTATGTCAGAGAGCTTTCTTCCTATGTTTTCCTCTGAGAGTTTTAGAGTGTCCAGTCTTAATTTAGGTCTTTAATCCAGTTTGAATTTATTTTTGTGTATCGTGTTAGGGAGTGTTCTAATTTCATTCTTTTACATGTAGCTGTCCAGTTTTCCCAGCACCACTTATTGAAGAGACTGTCTTTTCTCCACTGTATATTCTTGCCTCTTTTATCACAGCTTAATTGACCATAGGTGCGTGGATTTATCTCTGGGCTTTCTATCCTGTTCCATTGATCTATATTTCTGTTTTTTGTGCCAGTACTATACTGTCTTGATGACTGTAGCTATGTGGTATAGTCTGAAGTCAGGGACCCTGATTCCTCCAGCTATGTTTTTTTCCCTCATCATTGCTTTGGCTATTCAGGGTCTTTTGTGTCTCCATACAAATTTTAACATTTTTTTGTTCTAGTTCTGTAAAACATGCCATTGGTAATTTGATAGGGATTGCATTGAATCTGTAGATTGCTTTGGGTAATATAGTCATTTTCACAATGTTGATTCTTCCAATCCAAGAACATGGTATATCTGTCCATCTGTTTGTGTCATCTTTGATTTCTTTCATCAGTGTCTTATAGTTTTCTGAGTACAGGTCTTTTAGGTAGGTTTATTCCTAGATATTTTATTCTTCTTGTTACAGTGGTGAATGGGATTGTTTGCTTAATTTCTCTTTCTGACCTTTCGTTGTTAGTGTATAGCAATGCAAGAGATTTCTGTGCATTAATTTTGTATCCTGCAACTTTACCAAATTCACTGATTAACTCTAGTAGTTTTCTGGTGGCATCTTTAGGATTATCTATGTGTAGTGTCATGTCATCTGCAAACAGTGACAGTTTTACTTCTTCTTTTCCTATTTGTATTCCTTTTATTTCTTTTTCTTCCCTGATTGCCATGGCTAGGACTTCCAAAACTATGTTGAATAATGGTGGTGAGAGTGGACATCCTTGTCTATTTCCTGATCTTAGAGGAAATGCTTTCAGTTTTTCACCATTGAGAATGATGTTTGCTGTGGGTTTGTTGTATATGGCCTTTATTATGTTGAGGTAGGTTCCCTCTATGCTCACTTTCTGGAGAGTTTTTATCATAAATGGGTGTTGAATTTTTTCAAAAGCTTTTTCTGCATAAGTTGAGAGGATCACATGGTTTTTATTCTTCAGTTTGTTAATATGGTGTATCACATTGATTGATTTGCGTATGTTGAATCCTTGCATCCCTGGGCTAAATCCCACTTGATCATGGTGTATGATCCTTTTAATGTGTTGTTGGATTCTGTTTGCTAGTATTTTGTTGAGGATTTTTGCGTCTATATTCATCAGTGATATTGGTCTGTAATTTTCTTTTTTTGTGGTATCTTTGTCTGGTTTTGATATCAAGGTGATGATGGCCTTGTAGAATGAGTTTGGGAGTGTTCCTTCCTCTGCAATTTTTTGGAAGAGTTTGAGAAGGATAGGTGTTAGCTCTTCTCTAAATGTTTGATAGAATTCACCTGTGAAGCCATCTGGTCCTGGACTTTAGTTTGTTGGAAGATTTTTAATCACAGTTTCAATTTCATTACTTGTGATTGGACTGTTCATGTTTTCTGTTTCTTCCTGGTTCAGTCTTGCAAGCTTATACCTTTCTAAGAATTTGGCCATTTCTTCCAGGTTGTCCATTTTATTGGCATAGAGTTCCTTGTAGTAGTCTCTTATGATGCTTTATATTTCTCCGGTGTCTGTTGTAACTTCTCCCTTTTCATTTCTAATTTTATTGATATGAGTGCTCTCCCTCTTTTTCTTGATGACTGGCTAAAGGTTATCAATTTTGTTTATCTTCTCAAAGAACCAGCTTTTAGTTTTATTGATCTTTGCTATTGTTTTCCTTGTTTCTATTCCATTTATATCTGCTTTAATCTTTATGATTTCTTTCCTTCTACTAACTTTGGGTTTTGTTTGTTCTTCTTTCTCTAGTTCCTTTAGGTGTAAGGTTAGATTGTTTATTTGAGATTTGTCTTGTTTCTTGAGGTAGGATTGTATTGCTATAAACTTCCCTCTTAGAACTGCTCTTGCTACATCCCATAGGTTTTGGATCGTCATGTTTTCATTGTCATTTTTCTCTAGGTATTTTTGATTTCCTCTTTGATTTCTTTAGTGATCTCTTGGTTTTTTAGTAATGTACTGTTTAGCCTACATGTGTTTCTGATTTTTATGTGGTTTTTTCCCCCTGTAATTGATTTCTAATCTCATAGCGTTGTGGTCAGAAAAGATGCTTGATATGATTTCAATTTTCTTAAATTTACTGAAGCTTGATTTGTGACCCAAGATGTGATCTATCTTGGAGAATGTTCCATGTGCACTTGAGAAGAAAGTGTAATCTGCTGTTTTCGGCTGGAATGTCCTACAAATATCAATTAAATCTATGTGGTCTGTTGTGTTATTTAAAGCTTGTTTTTCCTTATTAATTTTCTGTCTGGGTGATCTGTTCATTGGTGTAAGTGAGGTGTTAAAGCCCCCCACTATTATTCTGTTACTGTTGATTTCCTCTTTTATAGCTGTTAGCAGTTGCCTTATGTATTGAGGTGCTCCTATGTTGGGTGCATATGTATTTCTAATTGTTATCTCTTCTTGATCCCTTGATCATTATGTAGTATCCTTCCTTGTCTCTTGTAACATTCTCTATTTTAAAGCTATTTTGTCTGATATGAGTATTACTACTCCAGCTTTCTTTTGATTTCCATTTGAATGGAATATCTTTTTCAGTCCCCTCACTTTCAGTCTGTATGTGTCCATAGGTCTGAAGTGGGTCTCTTGTACATAGCATATATATGGGTCTTGTTTTTGATTCCATTCAGTGAGCCTGTGTCTTTTTGGTTGGAGCATTTAATCTATTCACATTTAAGGTAATTATCGCTACGTATGTTCCTTTTGCCATTTTCTTAATTGTTTTGAGTTTGTTTTTGCAAGTCCTTTTCTTCTCTTGTGTTTCCCACTCAGAGAAGTTCCTTTAGCATTTGTTGTAGGGCTGTTTTGTGGTGCTGAATTCTCTTAAGTTTTGCTTGTCTGTAAAGCTTTGGATTTCTTCATCGAATCTGAATGCAGTCCTTGCCAGGTAGAGTAATCTTGGTTGTAGGTTCTTCCCTTTCATCAGTTTAAGTATATCATGCCACTCCCTTCTGGCTTGTAGAGTTTCTGCTGAGAAATCAGCTGTTAACCTTATGGGAGTTCCCTTGTATGTTATTTGTCGTTTTTCCCTTGTTGTTTTCAATAATTTTTCTTTGCCTTTCATTTTTGTCAATTTCATTAATACGTGTCTCAGCGTTTATCCTGCCTGGGACTCACTGTGCTTGGGTTTATCCTGCCTGGGACTATCTGTGCTTCTTGGACTTGGGTGGCTATTTCCTTTCCCATGTTAGGGAAGTTTTTGACTATAATCTCTTCAAATATTTTCTCAGGTCGTTTCTCTCTTTTCCTACTGGGACCCCGATAATGCGAATGTTGTTGCGTTTAATATTGTTCCAGAGGTCTCTTAGGCTGTCTTCATTTCTTTTCATTCTTTTTTCTTAATTGTATTCCGTGGCAGTGAATTCCACCATTCTGTCCTCCAGGTCACTTATCCGTTCTTCTGCCTCAGTTATTCTGCTATTGATTCCTTCTAGTGTAGTTTTCATTTCAGTTATTGTATTGTTCATCTCTGTTTGTTCTTTAATTCTTCTAAGTCTTTGTTAAACATTTCTTGCATCTTCTCGATCTTTGCCTCCATTTTTTTCCGAGGTCTTAGATCTTCTTCACTATCATTATTCTGAATTCTTTTTCTGGAAGGTTGCCTATCTCCACTTCATTTATTGTTTTTCTGGGGTTTTATCTTGTTCCTTCATCTGGTACATAGTGCTCTGCCTTTTCATCTTGTCTGTCTTTCTGTGAAAGCGGTTTTTGTTCCACAGGCTGCAGGATTGTAGTTCTTACTTCTGCTGTCTGCCCTCTGGTGGATGTCGCCATCTAAGAGGCTTGTGTGAGTTTCCTGATGGGAGGGACTGGTGGTGGGTAGAGCTGGCTGTTGCTCTGGTGGGCAGAGCTCAGTAAAACTTTAATCCACTTGACTGCAGATGGGTGGGGCTGGGTTCCCTCCCTGTTGGTTTTTTGGCCTGATGCAAGCCAACACTGGAGCCCACCTGGGCTCTTTGGTGGGGCTAATGTTGGACTCTGGGAGGGCTCATGCCAAGGAGTACTTCCCAGAACTTCTGCCAGTGTCCTTGTCCCCATGGTGAGCCACAGCCACCACCCGCCTTTGCCGGAGACCCTCCAACACTAGCAGGTAGGTCTGGTTCAGTCTCCTATGGGGTCACTGCTCCTTCCCCTGGGTCCCAGTGCACATACTACTTTGTGTGTGCCCTCCAAGAGTGGAGTCTCTGTTTCCCCCAGTCCTGTCGAAGTCCTGCAATCAAATCCCACTAGCCTTCAAAGTCTGATTCTCTAGGAATTCCTCCTCCCGTTGCCGGACCCCCAGGTTGGGAACCTGACATGGGGCTCAGAACCTTCACTCCAGTGGGTGGACTTCTGTGGTATAAGTGTTCTCCAGCCTCTGAGTCACCCACCCAGCAGGTATGGGATTTGATTTTACTGTGATTGTGCCCTTCCTACTGTTCCATTGTGGCCTCTCCTTTGTCTTTGGATGTGGGGTGTCTTTTTTGGTGAGTTCCAGTGTCTTCCTATTGATGATTGTCAGCCATCTTAACAATATTAGATTTTCTGATCCGTGAGCATGGGATATCTTTTTATTTATTTCAGTCTTTTAATAATATTTTGTACTGTGCAGAATGTAAGTTTTACACTTCTTTTGCTAAATTTATTCCTTTGTATCTTTTTAATGCTATTGTGAATGGAATCGTTTTCTTAATTTCATTTTTAGGGTTAGTCATTGCAAGTGTGTAGATACCCAGTTGACTTTTATGTATTGATCTTACATCCTGCAACATTGCTCAACTTCTTTTGAAATGTCTCCCGCATTCTTTGATCACTTCCTTACTTTTTTCCATAATAAGATATTCCAGTCTCATCTTGTACTTTGTCTGTCCGAGCCCAAGATTCAGCCATTTGTCTAAGGAGCCCTGGTTGCTTTTTGTGGAGAATGGTGTTTAGAAATCAGTGTCTGAGCATTAGGTACTCATTGTTGCTAGGATGTCACAGTTCTTGGGTCCTCTGAATGGACAGAACTAAGAAATACATGTATATCAATATTTATACCAATATTTAATGCTATAAATCTTCCTGCTTATCTCTCTATTTAGACAAAGATAGATAACCTCTGAAATTGTTTCAATTCAGAAATATAGGATTCATTCTAGCTTTTCCTTCTCCCTTTACAAATTTATAATTTCTTTCGCTGACAGTGAGAAACATGGCTCCCAACATCCTCAACATAATTACTTATTTATCAATTCTCAATTCCTTAACCAATCTCCCAGTCTTTGTTGAAACAATGCTCTGCTCAGCCACCTTCCTCACACAGGCTCCAGACCCTCAGTTTTTCACATTTCAGCATTTTTGAAATCATATGTATTTTAAAATTGATGGTGTGTTATAGAATTTTATTGGCAGCATTCATTCTTCCTTAGTGCTACATAAAATAGCAGTGCCTGTTATAATGACATCATCTTAGATTTGAAGAAATATGCTTATTTAGATATCTATTTGCCTAGAGTCTAAGAAGCTAAGTAAATTTGATTTAAGAATTAACATAAGTTTAAATGACACTGTTTTTGGGTGATTGAGAAGGAATAGTTCTAGAATTTGTCATTTGAATTATAACATGTCTGTTTACACTGAAAGAAATATTTGTTGTATCATCACATGACTACAAACAGTATAAGGTAGTGTCTGCCCAATATAATAAGCATTTAAGCTATATAAGAGAGCCACTTCTGGATTTTTTTTTTAACATCTTTATTGGAGTATACTTACTTTACAATGGTGTGTTAGTTTCTGCTTTATAACAAAGTGAATTGCATGAGCTGCTTGTAAATTTTGGAGATTAATTGTTTGTCACTTGCTTCATTTGAAAATATTTTCTCCCATTCTGAGTGTTGTCTTTTGGCTTGTTCATGGTTTCCTTTGCTGTGCAAAAGCTTTTAAGGTTCATTAGGTCCCATTTGTTTAGTTTTGGTTTTATTTCCATTTTTCTAGGAGGTGGGTCAAAAAGGATCTTGCTGTGATTTATGTCATAGAGTGTTCTGCCTATGTTTTCCTCTAAGAGTTTTTGGTGACCATATGTGCGTGGGTTTATCTCTGAGCTTTCTATCCTGTTCCATTGATCTATATTTCTCTTTCTGTGCCAGTACCATACTGTCTCAATTACTGAAGCTTTGTAGTATAGTCTGAAGTCAGGGAGCTGGATTCCTCCAGCTCCATTTTTCTTTCTCAACATTGCTTTGGCTATTTGGGTTCTTGTCCAAGTTGTCCATTTTATTGGCATAGATTTGCTTGTAGTAATCTCTCATGATCTTTTGTATTTCTGCAGTGTCTGTTCTTACTCTCCTTTTTAATTTCTAATTCTATTAATTTGAGCCTTGTCCCTTTTTTGCTTGTTGAGTCTGGCTAATGGTTTATCAATTTTGTTTATCTTCTCAAAGAACCAGCTCTTAGTTTTATTGATCTTTGCTATCGTTTCCTTCATTTCTTTCTGATCTGAATTTTATGATTTGTTTCCTTCTGCTAACTTTGGGGTTTTTTTGTTCTTCTTTCTCTAATTGCTTTAGGTGCAAGGTTAGGTTGTTTATTTGAGATGTTTCCTGTTTCTTAAGGTAGGATTGTATTGCTATAAACTTCCCTCTTAGAACTGCTTTTCCTGCATCCTGCAGGCATGGGTCGTCATGTCTCCATTGTCATTTGTTTCTAGGTATGTGTTTGTTTGTTTGTTTGTTTTTTTGCAGTACGCCGGCCTCTCGCTGTTGTGGCCTCTCTCGTTGCGGAGCACAGGCTCCGGATGTACAGGCTTAGTGACCATGGCTCACGGGCCCAGCCCATCCACGGCACGTGGGATCTTCCCAGAACAGGGTACAAATCCGTGTCACCTGCCTTGGCAGGCGGACTCTCAACCACTGTGCTACCAGGGAAGCCCTGTTTCTAGGTATTTTTTGATTTCCTGTTTGATTTCTTCAGTGATGAATTCATTATTAAATAGTGTATTGTTTAGCCTCCATGTTTCTGTATTTTTTACAGATCTTTTCCTGTAATTGATATCTAGTCTCATAGCATTGTGGTGGAAGATACTTGATACAATTTCAATTTTCTTAAATTTATCAAGGCTTGATATGTGACCCAAGATATGATCTATCCTGGAGAATGTTCCATGAGCACTTGAGAGAAATGTGTATTGTGTTGTTTTTGGATGGCATGTCCTATAAATGTCAATTAAGTTCATCTTGTTTAATGTATCATTTAAAGCTTGTGTTTCCTTATTTATTTACATTTTGGATGATCTGTCAATTGGTGAAAGAGGGGTGTTAAAAGTCCCCTACTATGAATATGTTACTGTTGATTTCCCCTTTTATGGCTGTTAGTATTTGCCTATGTGTTGAGGTGTTCCTATGTTTGGTGCATAAATATTTACAATTGTTATATCTTCTTCTTTGATCGATCCCTTGATCATTATGTAGTGTCCTTCTTTGTCTCTTGTAATAGTCTTTATTTTAAAGTCTATTTTGTCTGGTATGAGAATTACTACTCCCGTTTTCTTTTGATTTCCATTTCCTTGGAGTATCTCTTTCCATCCCCTCACTTTCAGTCTGTGTGTGTCCCTACGTCTGAAGTGGGTCTCTTGTAGACAGCATATATATGGGTCTTGATTTTGTATCCATTCAGCCAGTCTGTGTCTTTTGATGGGAGCATTTTATCCATTTACGTTTAAGGTAATTATTGATATGTATGTTCCTATTACTATTTTCTTAATTGTTTTGGGTTTGTTATTGTAGGTCTTTTCCTTCTCTTGTGTTTCTTGCGTAGAGAAGTTCCTTTAGCATTTGTTGTAAAGCTGGTTTGGTGGTGCTGAACTCTCTCAGCTTTTGATTGTCTGTAAAGATTTTAATTTCTCTGTTGAATCTGAATGAGATCCTTGCTGGGTAGAGTAATCTTGGTTGTAGGTTTTTTTCCTTCATCACTTTAAATATGTCCTGCCACTCCCTTCTGCCTTGCAGAGTTTCTGCTGATAGATCAGCTGTTAACCTTATGGGTATTCCCTTGTGTGTTGTTATTTTTCCCTTGCTGCTTTTAATATGTTTTCTTTGTATTTAATTTTTGACCCTTTGATTAATATGTGTCTTGG
>NW_020175825.1:939340-956213 GCF_003031525.2 Neophocaena asiaeorientalis asiaeorientalis | reverse complement strand
GAGGTCTCTTGTGGACCAGTGTCCTGAAGTTGGCTCTCCCACCTCAGAGGCACAGCACTGACTCCTGGCTGCAGCACCAAAAGCCTTTCATCCACACAGCTCAGAACAAGAGGGAGAAAAAGTAGGAAGGAAGGAAGGACAGAGATAAGATAAAGTAAGATAAAATAAAGTTATTAAAATAAAAAATAATTATTAAGAAAAAGTTTTTCCTTTTAAGTAAAAAAAACAAAACAAAAAACAACAACAAAAAGGACGGATAGAACCCTAGGACAAATGGTGAAAGCAAAGCTATACAGACAAAATCTCACACAGACACATACACACTTAGAAAAAGAGGAAAAGGGGAAAAAATAATAAATCTTGCTCTCAAAGTCCACTGCCTCAATTTGGGATGATTCGTTGTCTATTCAGGCATTCCACAGATGCAGGGTGCATCAAGTTGATTGTGGAGATTTAATCCGCTGCTCCTGAGGCTGCTGGGAGAAATTTCCCTTTCTCTTCTTTGTTTGCACAGCTCCCGGGGCTCAAATTTGGATTTGGCCCCGCCTCTGTGTGTAGGTCACCGGAGGGCGTCTGTTTTTAGCTGAGACAGGACGGGGTTAAAGGAGCCACTGATTCAGGGGCTCTGGCTCACTGAGGCCGGTGGGAGGGAGGGGCACGGTGTGCGGGGTGAACCTCCAGCAGCAGAGGCCAGCGTGATGTTGCAGCAGCCTGAGGCGCGCTGTGTGTTCTCCCGAGGAAGTTGTCCCTGGATCCCAGGGCCCTGGCAGTGGCGGGCTGCACAGGCTCCTGGGAGGGGAGGTGTGGATAGTGACCTGTGCTCGCACACAGGCTTCTTGGTGGCGGCAGCAGCGGCCTTAGCGTCTCATGCCCATCTCTGGGGTCCACGCTGATAGCCGCAGCTCACTGCTGTCTCTGGAACTCCTTTAAGCAGTTCTCTTAATCCCCTCTCCTCGTGCACCAGGAAACAAAGAGGGAAGAAAAAGTCTCTTGCCTCTTCGGCAGCTCCAGACCTTTTCCCGGACTCCCTCCCGGCTAGCCGTGGTGCACTAACCCCTTCAGGCTGTGTTCACGCCGCCAGTCCTCTCCCTGAGATCCCACCAAAGCCGAGCCTTAGCTCCCAGCCCCGCCCACCCCGGCGGGTGAGCAGACAAGCCTCTCAGGCTGATGAGTGCTGGTCGGCACCTGTCCTCTGTGCGGGAATCTCCCCGCTTTGCCCTCTGCACCCCTGTTGCTGTGCTCTGCTCCGCGGCTCCGAAGCTTTCCCCCTCCGCCACCCGCAGTCTCCGCCCGCGAAGGGTCTTCGTAGTGTGTGGAAACCTTTCCTTCTTCACAGCTCTCTCCCACTGGTGCAGGTCCCGTCCCTATTCCTTTGTCTCTGTTTATTCTTTTTTCTTTTGCCCTACCCAGGTACGTGGGGAGTTTCTTGCCTTTTGGGAGGTCTGAGGTCTTCTGCCAGTGTTCAGTGGTTGTTCTGTAGGAGTTGTTCCACGTGTAGATGTATTTCTGATGTATTTGTGGGGAGGAAGTTGATCTCCGCGTCTTACTCTTCCACCACCTTTCCCCTCTCCTGGATTTTTTTAAGAAGTATGCTAATATACAAGTATGCTAATTCAAAGCAGTTTTGTACACTACTGTAATTAATAGGGTTTTATTGATAATATAATTATAGTATCATAACTTTAATTATTAAAATACATGTCAGTTATATCTGGTAACCAAGTAACCAGTACCTCTTCATAACTTTATTCTCCTGGGATACTTTTTTTGTATCATTTGTATAACCTGTCTTTTAAATATGCATATTATCCTCTAAAAGCTTGCTCTTATTGCATCTAAAAGATTTGCATTGGTCATTATCCTTTATACTATCCTATAAGAATGAAGTATTCATTGTATTCATAGGATCTTCGAAATCAACTCTATGAATCATATTATTTAAATTTTATTTCTGCTATTTCAAGAAGTAAACTGGAAGATATTGCAAATGCAGCATTAGCAGCTAGTGCAGTAACACAAGTAGCCAAGGTAAGAGGTTTTGGTTGGCTGATAACATTTTGTTAAATGTAAAATTTAGTAATATTCTGAAACCTATAAATAGACATTGGTGTCTAATTTACAAAGGACTGGAACAACCTAAGAAATATTTAGACCCAATACTTCTAGAAAGAGTTCTGATAGTGTAAATTATCTTCAACTTGGACTAGGCAAAATAAACCAAACTAAAGGAACTTATTACTTAGTTAATTTGAAAGACAAAAATACGAAGCTGAATCTATTTTTGTTTTGGGCTGGGATTTATATAATTTTTTTAGCTCAGCTTAGAAATAGTTTGACAGTTGTATTGTCATAAATTATACCCAGAATATTTTGACATTGTTTTATCAGTGACCACTATAGTCACCATACTATCTTCAGATATTTTTTTAGTTAGGAGAGAGTATCCAAGGGGGCTATATTGCATATTATAAGAAAGAAGGCCAGCAATTCTATATCATAGTCACTTTTAGTCATGTTTGGCTTAATTATAAATAAATCTATAAAATATATTCTTGGTTGTAGCCCTGTTTTGCCCTTTGTTTCTTGAATTTGGACAAGCTATAACTGAAAATTCTACAGAATGATACAGGGCGAATAAAAGACTAAACAACCATGCATTTAATTCCCATTCTTTCATACTAATAGATTTTTCATTCTTAGATTTAGATAGTCCACTACTACTTCTGATTAGTTTTTAAGGCTTATGTCTTATTCTTTCTCTTCCAAAATTTATCATTAGTTTTACATGAAATATGTGAACAGTTTTCAATTTAACTACATTTAACATATCTCAGATAGTTTTCTTCATTTTTCTCCTGTTTTACACTTCTAAAGAACTAGTGTAACTTTTCCCCACCTATAAATATAGTTCACAGTGTAAAAACAGTTACTATGACTTTCTTAGAGAAGTATGATTAAAATGAATATAAAAATTAAAATTGTGGTTTTTCTTCATATTTGATATCCATTCCCATCCCAACCACAATTTGTTTTAAAATTTTATATCTTCTTAAATTTTGTTTTCTGAAACTGTTACTCTCCTTGACAATTTATTGCCCAGAGTCTTGTTTTTTTTTATTGCTTTTTAATGTTACTTTCTCATTCTTGTCCAATTTGGCAATCTACATGCTACATGGTATAATTTTTAGTTATTGAATATAATTATAGTTTTATTCATTTTATCATTAGTAGATTAAATCAAACTAAAAGTGCATTCAATATTGTAAAATTGATTTGAAAACCTTTTCTTTTGTTTCTAGGTTTTCGATCAGTATCTCAATTTTATTACTTTGGAAGATGATATGTTTGTATTATGTAATCAAAATAAGGAGCTTGTTTCATATCGTGGTATGTAAAAATAGGAATTTTATAATTCATTGTTAACAAAATGAACAGTGTACTGTAGAAAAACAATAGTAAACATGTTTAGTGCACTCCCGAACCAGCTTTGTTTACAGCCCATAAAGAAAACAAGTCTCAGAGACTTGAGTTCTGTCACATGTAGACAACACTTACTAAATCTGTTTTGTAAGCTCAATGAAGGACCAATTATCTGACCTTTTAGTTACCCCACAGCAACTTGCACGAGTGGTTCACTCATGGTGTGTAAGACAGTATTTTAGTAGTAAGATTCAGTTAATCTTTTAGTACTTTGATCCTTGGACAAGAACAAGTTTACTTTGCTTCTCTGTGCTTTAGTTTCCAAATCTGTAAAACAGGAATAATAGTACTATCTACCTCAGAGTTTTTAATGGGAGTTAAATGCATTCGTGTATGTAAAATGCTTGGAAAAGTTACTGGCATATCCTAAGCACTCAGAAAAGGTTGGTTAATGTTGCTATTTGTCAAGATCAGACAACAACAAAGAGTCAGCAGCTACTAATGTCCTATTATGGAATGAAGTATTGATATAAGTACCATTCTCAAATATAGGTTGTTAGACACCCTTGATTCTTACACCCTGTTCATGCAGTGGTAGGTTTGAGTATTGGTATTTGATCAAATGCTATCTAACCACCTCTGAAGTTTGTATTCCCAGCTTTGATAAACTGACCATTCCTTGGATGTAGATTAAACTTAACAGACGCACACGCATACACACAGTTAACAGACACACATGCATACACACACACACATGCACACAGGCACATGGACACCCACACCGTGTTTTATTGTCTATGCTGATTCTTTTTCTTTGTAAAAACACTTAACATGAGATCTACTCTCTTAACATTTTTAAGTATATAATACAGTATTGTTGATTTAGGTACAATGTTGTATGGCAGATCTCTAGAACTTATTCATCTTGCCTAACTGAAACTTTGTGCCCATTGATTAGTTATGTCAAATATTTTAAAGAAAATTGCAGACTACAAAAGATGTGATTAGCTAATTCATAGAAATAATTATTAATTTGATACCTAAGGATTGAGATGTTTGGGGATGACTAGAGTTTCAGAGGTTCTAAAGTAGGGGCCTCCCATGGGGGCATTTGGAAATGTGTAAGGACATTTTTGATTGTCACAATTAGCACTAGCATTTAGTGAGCAGGGACTAGGGATGCTAAATCTTCTGCAGTGTGTAAACCATACTCACACAGAAAATCGTTCTGCTCAAAATACTAGTGGTATTCTATCATAACACACTGGACCAGGTGGTAAGCTCCCAAGAGAAGAGAGCATGAATCTTTTGGTTTCACTGAGCTCCATAGTATGCCTTCTTGCTGAAATTAAGCAACATCTCTAAATGGGTGTAAGTATTTGCTGAATTGCCCCTGTAAGAGATTTTTGACAGTACTGTAGTTATTTACAGAAGTCTGTTTACATTTAATTGGCCTTTAACTTAATTAGCTACTTAAGTTACATGTTTAAAACCTAGTTTCCCTTAAGCCTTTAAGATAAACTTGTAAATTTTGTTTATAAGTCTGTTTATTTGAAAACAAGCACCTTTACTTTTTCTTTAACTCAGATTGAACTGACTAAATTATAATCAGTCTCATTTAACAAACTTAGTCAACAAACTTAGTTTGTTAAATTTCCTTAAACAGTTTAAGTTGCGTTTATAAGTTCAGCCTATTCATTTTTTAATTATTTGTTTTTTAATTGATGTATAGTCAATGTACAATATTATATAAGTTACAGGTGTATAATATAGTGATTCACAATTTTTAAAGGTTATATTCCATTTATAGTTATTATAAAATATTGGCTGTATTCCCTATGCTGTACAATGTATTCTTGTAGCTTATTTTATACATAATAATTTGCACCTCTTAATCCCTACCCCTAGGTTGTCCCCCCTTCCCTCTCCCCACTGGTAACCACTTATCTGTTATCTATAGCTGTGAGTCTGCTTCTTTTCTGTTACATTCACTAGTTTGTTGCATTTTTTAGATTCCACTTATAAGTGATACCATGCAGTATGTGTCTTTCTGTCTGACTTGTTTCACTTAACATAATACTCTGCAAGTCCATCCATGTTGCTGCAAACAGCAAAATTTCATGACTTTTTATGGCTGAGTAGTTTTAAGTACTTCAAATACCAGACCAGGCAACTTTATAAATCTAACAAAAAAAATCTGCCCAAATATTTAAATAATTATTAAAAATAATTAAATTTATAGGGAGTCTAAATTCATTAAACATTCAAGTGTTTATAAATTTGTTTTCTTATATCTCTCAACTTAAAAATCACAAGTCAGAAATTAATTATTGAATTAAAAGTATAAATTTAATTTATTAATTTTAAAGTATAATCACATGCTTAATCACCCAGATTCTCAATAGTATAATTATAGTATAATAATAGTAGTAGATTGCCCTATACATATTTTACAATATAAGCTCATTTACTCCTCAGAATAACTTAATGAAGTAGGAATTAATATTATTTTTGTTTTCTAGATGAAAAAACTGAGGCATAGATACTAAGTAACTTGATAAGGAAATGGCAAAACTGGGTTACTAAATCCAGGCACTCACTCCAGAGTTAGTGCTCTTAATTATTATGTAATTATGTGGCAAATCCTCTCAAACATTACAAGTGCTTTAATTAATAATCTTAAACAGATTATTCAAAACATAAATCAACCATATTGATACCATGGATTCAATTTTTATCACCTGTTTTCCACGATTGGGAATTTATCCAATAAAGGACGCAGACTTGTCACCTTAGTTAGACTTAGGCTAATGTCTCAGACAAACCAAGTTGTTGTTGAAAGTGAGTTGAAGTTAGTGATGGACAGTGTTTTGACTGTTGAGGTCAGTTGTTTCAGAGGTGTGGGACTGAAGGGTATGGACCTGAAGGGTGGAGGCTTCATATAGATTTTACCTGAACCAGTGATTGGCAGAATGAGCTGAGTATTTCACTGGATTGGTATCCCCTGAATTTACATAATTCACGTTGTATCCTTATGCCATTTCTGTCATCTGATTTGGATAGATGGCAGTCTGCAATACTGAATAGCAGCACGTTTCCTCATCCAGATTATGGTTAAAGTCTTTGTTATTTTTATGTTCTCTGCATGTACCATACTTTCTTTGAACACTTTGTTGCATCCAGTTGGATTCTGATTTCCTCTTATGCTGATCACAAGTTGTATTGAATTTTATATTTGGTTTCACATTCAAGATGCTGGGAAATTAAACGTATTATATAGATAATATTTTAGTCCAGACAGTCTTTTAACAAACAGTTACTGAGCATCTTACTTGTCAGACACTGAGCCTAGGTACTCTGAGATAGGAAGATGAATAAGGCAAGGTCTTTGTCAAGAAAAGTCTTCACAGCAATGTTTCTTAAAGTGTAGCCCCAACAACCTGTTTTTCAAATGTGGAAGCCATCGCGTAGTAGAGCAGCCAGGATAGCAAAGTCACTGGTTGTCAACCTAGTGAGTAGGCTTGCCACCTCTCCATTTATTCTTCCCTCCTGGCTAGGGACCATTATTACTCTTACCTTTTAAAAACATTTGACATGTTGGTTCTTAAATTTCCAAGAAAGAAATGGGACAGAAAAGAAAAAAATGTGTAGCCCCAAGTATCACCTGAGGTGTTTGTCAGAATTGCAGATTACCTAGAATTATCCCAAATCTATTGAATTGAATCCCTGAGGGAAAGGGCTAATAGTCTTTCATTTTTAATAGCTTCCAGAGAAACTTCTTTCTCTTCTCTCCTATTCTTGGAATGAGTCTTCTGTCCAATGGAGTTTGAGAACCACTTAAGTACAGTCTAGTAGATCAGAAAAGAAATTTATATGATTTGTTATAATACAAAGAAAATGTATGTGATGTTGGTCTTGCCGTAATTGATTTATTGATACATTGTCCTTTTCTGGCAGTATTTGGATAGTAAGATCAGTAAGTTTCTTGAGGCCATTTAATGTTTGTGAATAAAATTATGGAAGTCGATATTTCCTGTTTGCTCTGGCAAAAATTTTGTATAATTTATGTGGTGGGTTTTTTCATATTATTACTGCTCTAATATTGATACTACTCATTACTACTACTGATATTGAGGTGGTATTTTTTTGAAGTATAATTTTTGTGGATACTTGTTCACTTAAAATTTAAAGCATAAAAAATTTTACTTCTTTAACTATTATAAGTATTATCAAACTGAATATTGATAGGTGTTGAGTAATAATTTGAATAAAAATAAAGGATAAATTTTGGTCACTTTCTTCTCCTTTATCTATGTCATTTTAGCCATTAATAGACCAGATATCACAGACACAGAAATGGAAACTGTTATGGACACTATTGTTGACAGCCTCTTTTGCTTTTTTGTTACACTGGGTAAGTTTTCAAACCTTTGTTTATTTCTTGAAAGTAAGTTATTTAACAGCTCATTTTAACTTGTTACACTGCAATATGATCCTTTATTATCTATCTGGATCTCTACAATCCCTCTCTCCAGAGTTGAGATAAAATATACATTCTGTACTATATAAAACCACAATTCTTCTAATAATTTGATGAAGTTAGCATTTAGCAGCTCTCTTGAGTTGTCACCTTAGATGTCTTTGGTAATTGTAACTTCCTAATATATTGTTTGAATGTTTGCTGGTGGCTTCACCTATGTGCCTGCTAATTTTCTTTTAATATTTCATTTTGAAAAATTTCAAATGCACTTCTAATTAGAGAGATATATGCCTGGTAAGTATTAAGGCAAACTCCCAAGGCTCCAGAAAACAGTAACTTTACGTAAAACACTTATCCAACATACTCTCAAAATTTTAAACATTTCTTTGGAGTATCTAAATTTACTTACAGCTACATTGTGTTTAATGTCTAATGTATGATTTTATTCATTACTATTAATAATGGGTATGTTTAGAAATCCTCTAATGGCGATTTTAATTTTGCAGACACTGAAAACTTCAGTTAAAATGATCCTCACACTACATTAATAAAATTTCTCTCTTTTTCACAAATGAGAAAATTGAGAGATACATGCGTAGTTTAGGATATAGACAAAAGCTTGAGGAGAATTTGCATACAGATTTTGCGGGTCCCTCCTTTCAGGGATTTTTCCCTTTAATTTCCAGCCCTGAACTCCAGGCTTTGATTTCCCAGCTCAGTGAGTCTCTGCTTTCTGCTTGAGCTCTTTCTCCTCTGTGCCATGCAAACTGGAAAGTACCCTCAAGAGGAAAGCTGGTTAAAAGTATCTCTCACTGTTCAAGTATTTCTCTTCTTTCAAGAGTTTTACCCTCCTCCACTTTCTGCTTGCTTTCGATTGCTCTCAGTACCTTCAAATGGAGTTGTTGTTGGGTCTTTTTTTGTTTGTTTGTTAAAGAATGCACATGTATACCACTTTTAGTCATTAAACGGACATAATTAATCTTTCTATTTTTGCACACAGTCTCCAGAATTTTGCTGAATGCTAGAGTTATTGTGGACATTAAGGTTATTTTTGCTTGATGATAACTATATTTTCAAGGTTAAGGTAGATTGAAAAAGAAGTGTACAGACCACTGAAGTGTTAGAGCCACTTTTATTATGTAGAGTATCAGAAAGTGATTTTTCTTAAAGGAAAAGTTGAAATTACTGCCAACCTGACATAGAAAGATATCAATAATAAATTAAGTGGAAAAAAAGCAAATTTAAGGATGGTATGCAAAATATCCTATTTTTGTTTTTTATGCACTCCACACACACATATTTAGACTATATGTAGAATATAACCTGGAAACATTCATATCTAATTCTTAATGGGATTATTTTGGGATGCTTGAATCAAGAGGATTAACTTTGTACATTTCTAATATTATTTGGATTTTCTTAGGACAGACATGTATAGCTTGCCATCAGAAGAAAACAAAGTTTTAAAAAATGTACTGATATTTCACGTTTTTACTTTTACAAGTGACTGAGCATGCTTTGTATAGAATCTAAAATGTAAGAATTTCAGCATATAAGTATTACAGTGTTCTTTGTTTTATGAGATTTTCAGTGCAGTTTAATTTTTTTTTCTCATTTTAGGATTTCAGCCTTCAATAAAACTTGGAATAATAGAGAGAAATTAAGAAGTCTAAAATGAGTTGATTTGATAATAAACTGAGGCCAACTTTTAGGAGCATTTTACATTGTGCAAAGAATGTGTTTTCTATTGATATTATCTTTTAAATTAGTCAAAGTGCTGATTTAGTCAGTCCATTGAAAAAATATGGTCACACTGATTGACCCACACAATATAAAAATCATGTTTTTCTGACTCCCTTCATGTTGTCTTTATAAATGGTAAGGTCTATTTCTGAAACCTTGCTTTTATTTTCAAGATTATAAATCCTTTTATGTTTGTACCCTGAAATTGTATATATCTATTGTATGTTATTATTTGAGGCTGATGTATTTTATAAGTATCCATTTTAATTATTAAGAGCTGAAATCATTGCTAACATCTGTTGTTAAAATAGGTGCTGTCCCTATAATCAGATGTTCAAGAGGAACAGCAGCAGAAATGGTAGCAGTGGTGAGTTCATGCAAATATCCATTGGGGATAAATAATGTGTCAGTTGTTTTCCCTAAATACCTCAAGTATTTTTGTTAATATTAAGTATGTATACAGTTGTTATGGGTTATATATTAAGTGCCAAAGGCAAATATTTTTATTTTATAACATTGGGATTACACCAAAAATAAAAAGTAATCATTGTGATCATGTGATGGAGTAAAATGATTTATTCCAATGTGAATGTGCTATTCCAGCCCTGTTTCTTTTTTACTCAAATAAATATTCCTCATTTAGCTTTGTCTCTCTAAGTAGTATCTTACACTTATTTGATTCCTCAAATCATTTAATATTTAACTTCATTTAGCAAACATTTATTAACAATTGTAATCATTTTTAACATGATGAAGTGTATTTTGCTTTCCCATAATACTGGAGTAGGACATTCTGTGTAAAATGAGCATTCAAGAATTTGCTTTAAAGATTAAAAAATAAGATATTAGAGAAATTACAGAGTTACTGAAAAGAAGGTAAATGCTATGGAAAGATGGAGGAAGATACACTAACATTTTTGAGTTTTAGTAGCCCAAATGAGTCACTGACAGATAAAGGGCTAGTTTCTTTCACATATTCCATTTCTATTCTGGAGCCTCTTGCAACCACCACTATTGAGATAGCTTCCTCGGTGCAGCAAGTTATGCTTTGGGAGAGAGTGTGGGTTATTACTGCAAAACGTTTCCTATACCTAAAGTAAAAATAGTCAAAAAAAAGTGATTATTAGTGAAATCAGGTCTGAGTCACAATAGAAAAAGCATTGGTCTTTTCAAGTCCAAGTTAGGATAATATTGAATAGTAAAGAAGCTAAAATGTGAGAATTGCTGTTTTGTAAAGGAATTCTAAATTTCTTAGTTCCAAAATTAAGAATACAATGTGTATTACCCTATGCAAAGTTGTCTGAAACTGTTCTTCAAGAGTTAATGTAGCACAGGGAACTCTACTCAATATTCTGTGATAACCTATATAAGAAAAGAATCTAAAAAAAGATGAATATATGTGTATGTATAACTGAATCACTTTGCTGTACACCTGAAACTAACACAGCATTGTAAATCAACTATGCTTCAATAAAATTAAATATTTTTTTAAAAAGAGTTAATGTAAAATTTCATTTTTCAGAAACTAGATAAGAAACTTCGGGAAAATCTGAGAGATGCAAGAAACAGTCTTTTTACAGGTGACACACTTGGAGCTGGCCAGTTCAGGTATTATGTTAGTTAATACACCTTATATGCTTGAAAATGAAACATTTGTAGAGTTTTTTGGGTTGTTTTTCCTTGTCTGATAGAATACCCTTATACTGGAAAGTCTAGATCAGGGTTTTGATTCAAATCGTTCTTAAAAATACAAATGGAATATTTTATTTAATTTACCTTCTTTTGTTAGAATTTTTTGTTTTTCATTTATATCATCTGTAGGATAAATTTTTCTGTTTATACGGCCTTTTTTTTTTTTTGCGGTATGCGGGCCTCTCACTGTTGTGGCCTCTCCCGTTGCGGAGCACAGGCTCTGGACGCGCAGGCTCAGCAACCATGGCTCACGGGCCTAGCCGCTCCGCGGCATGTGGGATCTTCCCGGACCGAGGCACGAACCCGTGTCCTCTGTATCAGCAGGCGGACTCTCAACCACTGCACCACCAGGGAAGCCCTGTTTATACGGCTTTTGCAGTAAGAAGCCACTTCCTTTTAATTATCATTAAGCCTCTTGGTAATGAAAAAAAGTAAGTTGAATAACTTGTGATGCCTATGTCTATTTCTACCTGTCTATTAACTGGTTTCCATTTTTACATTAAAATACCGGCAAAATATTTTTGTCTTTTTTACCATGTCTAGTATAAATAGATAATGCCAAAGTTACTGACTGCTCATTTATTATTGAATAGAAATTTTTTTTAAAAAACTGTCCATTATAGTGTATTTAACTTTTGTTTATTAAAAATAATGGACAGGGCTTCCCTGGTGGTGCAGTGGTTGAGAGTCCACCTGCCGATGCAGGGGACGCGGGTTCATGCCCCGGTCCGGGAAGATCCCACATGCCGCGGAGTGGCTGGGCCCGTGAGCCATGGCCGCTAAGCCTGCGCGTCCAGAGCCTGTGCTCCACAATAGGAGAGGCCACAACAGTGAGAGGCCCGCGTACCACACACACACACAAATAATAATGATAATAATGGACAGTATTGGGGTGAGGAAGTAAAGAAACCCACACCAATGGCTGAAAATTATTTCAAGGGGAATAGACAGTATTTTGGAAAATTAATTATTATCCCTAGTTTTAGGTGAATTAATAAATAAAGCCTGTGAAAATAAACTGATACTCAGTATAACTGCCTTCCAGGAATTATACTCTTATGGTAGACTTCATTTTAAGTCAATTTGATGGCTCTTACAGTTTTATATACTATTCCTATAATTTGCAGTTGATACTAACATTGTGTTTCAATTGTTTGTTCAACTGTTTCACCTCCCATATTACTTTAAACTGTTTTGCAATTTCATCGCTGGTCTAAATATTCTTCTAAATAATGATATTTCTTATTAAGTAGAGCAGAGATATCAAATTCTCATCTGATTTTTTTTTTCAACAGAAGCAACCACTATGTCATACCTTACTGAACAGTTCCTTTTTTATTGTGCTCTTGTATAGGCCTTAGAAACCAATATAAAGGCACTGTTTTATTTAGATAAATTTTTTTTTAGTGTATTCACATGATCATAATATAGTTGTCTTACTTTTAGTTTGTTGTATGCATTTCTAAATTATTTGAATTAGGGGTCAGCAGCCTTGTCAGACTATTTATTGTTAAATGTATTTGAATCCAATTGTAGGCTAATGATTCTCAACGAGAATTTGGTAATGTCTAGAGACATGTCAGTTGTCACAATTGGGTAGTTGCTACTGGAATCTAATGGGGTGCATTATGGAATGCTGCTACACATCCTACACTTCACAGGACAACTTCCCATAATAAGAAATTATCCAGCCACAGATGTCAGTAGTGCTGAGTTAAGAAACCCTGCCGTAGGCTATCCTCCCTACCTTCCACCTAGCTCTGGAATAATGAACGATGGTAGAAGGTGGTAAGCGTGCCATTCCTACCTTTTTATCGCCAAGTCTTATAATTAATGCAGTTGGGAGTTCACTGTCTTACACCCAGTAGGGTGTAATGAGTTACTGAAATTGTCAGAGGTCTTTCAGGAGAAAATACATATAGTAAATAAAATCAGGTAGCAATGCCTATTGAAAATTGACGTGTACTCTTGATACAGTAGTGCCTCTAAAGTGAAATCTCTATGCCTTCTGGAGACACATGGTAACCAGATGACTTTGTGCCTCAATTTGCTTTAAATGTAGTTTATTTCATATCTAAATGATAGTGATGGAGTTAAACAATACATGACATGTCTGGTAAGTGAGTAATTATATAATTAGTTACTGTTGTCGTATAATGTTTTGGTTTCATATATTATAATGGGATAGGGTTTTGTGAGCCTCTTCTGTTGAGTCTGCTTTTTTGAATTTGTGTTTTCAGGAAAAAATTGGAATTTGTAATTTATGAAACGATTGAACATTTGTATAAATTTGTAAGATCCTACTCTCTGTAATTGTTTTCCCTGAACCTGACAATGGGTTTTCTTTTTTTCCTTTTATTCAAAAATGTAAAATATAAATCTGAGCAAAAGCAACTTATTCTTACTTTGATAACTATAAAAATTATTCTGTAGGGCTTCCCTGGTGGCGCAGTGGTTGAGAGTCCGCCTGCTGATGCAGGGGACACGGGTTCGTGCCCCGGTCTGGGAAGATCCCACATGCCGTGGAGAGGCTAGGCCCGTGAGCCATGGCCGCTGATCCTGCGCGTCTGGAGCCTGTGCTCCGCAAGAGGAGAGGCCACAACAGTGAGAGGCCCACGTACCGCTAAAAAAAAAAAAAAAAAAAAATTTTTTTTGAAAAGATTTTTTTAAGTTTTTTTTAAAAAAAAAAAAAAAAAAAAAATTATTCTGTAGAAGTATTTGTATAGATTTTTTTCCTTTAAGAAAGTTCCCTAAGTAAGACTTATAATCTAGCATCATACACAGGCTCTAGGTAGTACAAAGCATTGCTTTACTTGATTGTACTAGAAAATTTTTTTAGAAAGCAAAGTATTATGGAATGTCAGTATTAGTATACTTACTGTTCATATGAAAATGACATATACTGAAAGTAGTAGAAGAATGTAGATGTATACACAGGTATTAAGAGTTACATAACTTTTTTTTTAATATATTTACAGCTTCCAAAGGCCTTTATTAGTCCTTGTTGACAGAAACATAGATTTGGCAACTCCTTTACACCATACTTGGACATATCAAGCCTTGGTGCATGATGTACTGGTAAGAGGCTAAATATACCACTTTTTGCTAAAATGTAGTAACATTCAATGGTCTTAATTTAAAATTAACATCATGGCTACAGAAATGCAGATGAGAAGGATGGAGCTGTGAAATAGAAACAAAAAAGGTGATGGAATTTGGTATCACTAGATGTGGATGCTGGAGAATAGTAAAGCCTTGAGGTTTAAAGTTCCAAATTTATGGTCTTTAAATTACAGGATAAATCAGTAGTATTGTTGGAATGATGGGGAACAAAAGAATGGAGGAAAATGAGTGGCTGGTTTTTTTTTTTTTTAATTTTCATACTGAGTAAGTAAATAAATTTGTTCTCCTTGGGGAGAAAAGATGTAATTTCTCCTTTTTTTCCTGGGAATCTGTTAAGCCTCATTTTATGGTAAAAATAAATAGTATTTTTTATATTACATCATATGTTTTTGAAGTAATTCCACATAGGTAATTTCATGCTTAAAACTAAAATCTGTTTTATCCATGCATATATTGATCTACTAAACATTGTAAATAGCATGTGATATACACAGATAAATAAAAACAGCCCCAATCTTCAAAGGCAATGGAAAGAAAAGATGTATACAAATAATTTCTATAAGACACTATGTAAAAGGGCCAGAATAGTCCCCATTTGTAAGATAGAAAAATTGAGACACAGAAGTTAAAGGATATGAACCTAAATTACTGGCTTTGCCAAGACCAGCACTCTAATTTACTAAATCTTAGCCCAAGCCTCTAGGGATTATAGTATATAATAGCATCATTATTGCAAAGATTGCCTGAAATGTCATACAGAAAGGAAATGAAAGACATGCAATAGATGGTTTTGGTTTAATGGTTTATTTCTTTAAAACACAGACTCTAACTGTAAAGTATCTTTTAATAAATCAGATTTTAGGATTACTGATGGAAATTGGCAGTTCTGCACACTTCTCTATCCGAGAGTCCTCTGTGATTCTGGACTCGAAGATAAGTGTCAATGATAGTAGTCAACTCTGATTCAGTAGAGAGAGTGAGAAGAATCAAAGGGACACTGCAGAGTGAGAAGAATCAAAGGGACACTGGAGAGTGAGAAGAATCAAAGGGACAATGGATCCAACCCTGAGTAACAGAACATGGAAAGTAGTTTTCATAGGTCAATAGAGGCTGAAGAACCACTATTGGAGTGCCTACTCTTTGACAGAACATTCTAGACCCTGGTTTTAGCAATAAATAAAGCAAGTGAAAATATTCCTTTCTTCCTGTATCTTACATTCTAGTAGGAGAGACAGGCAATAAATAAAATAAAATATGTAATATTTCATAAGGTGAAAAATACTCTGGAGAAAAGTAAAGTAAGTAATGGTGAACAGGATTGCAGTTTTAAAATAGGGAAGACCTCACTGAAAAAGAGACATTTGAGAAAGATCTAATGGAGAGAAGGTAGTGAATTATGTAGCTATTTGGGAGAATAGCATTCCAGGCAGAAGGATGCCTGATATGTTTAAAAGATGGCAAGGCAGCCAAAGTGGCTAGAGCAAGTAAGGCAGGGAAAAGTAGCAAGAGATGAAGTTAAATAGAACACGGGATGCAATGTAGCATAGGACATTAAAGGCCACTGTAAGGATTTTGATTTTTAATTTGAGGGAAGCAGAGAGCCTCACATAGTTTTGAGTAAAGGAATGACATCTGATACACATTTTAAGAGTATCATCCTAGCTACTATATTGAAAAAGACTCTTTGGGGGCATAGGAAGAGTCAAGGAGACCAGTTAGGAGTTGCAGTTATCTTAGCAAGAGATGATGGTGTTTTACACCAGGATGGAAATGGTGAGGGTTGTGATAATCTGTTGAATGTAGGATATAGGATTGACTGATGAATTGGATGTGAGATGTAAGAGAGAGGAGCCAAAGGTGACTCCAAAGTTTTGGCCTTTGCAAATGGACGGATGTTCTTTATTGAGATGGGAAAGACGTGGGAGAAGCAGTTTTCGGGGAAAACTACCACTGGCAATTTTCACAGAACTTGAACAAAAAATTTCACAATTTGTATGGAAACACAAAAGACCCCGAATAGCCAAAGCAATCTTGAGAACGAAAAATGGAGCTGGAGGAATCAGGCTCCCTGACTTCAGATTATACTACAAAGCTACAATAATCAAGAGAGTATGGTACTGGCACAAAAACAGAAATATAGATCAATGGAACAGGATAGAAAGCACAGAGATAATGGTCAGAATGGCCATCATGAAAAAATCTACAAACAATAAATGCTGGAGAGGGTGTGGAGAAAAGGGAACCCTCTTGCACTGTTTGAGGGAATGTAAATTGATGCAGCCACTATGGAGAACAGTTGGAGGTTCCTTAAAAAACGAAATATGGAACTACCATAGGACCCAGCAATCCCACTATTGGGCATATACCCTGAGAAAACCATAATTCAGAAAGAGTCATGTACCAAAATGTTCATTG
>NW_020175825.1:938814-939072 GCF_003031525.2 Neophocaena asiaeorientalis asiaeorientalis | reverse complement strand
AGAAATACCATACGAACACACCATTGTAAAGCAATTATACTCTAATAAAGATGTTAAATAAATAAAAGAGTCATGTACCAAAATGTTTGTTGCAGCTCTATTTACCATAGCTAGGACATGGAAGCAACCTAAGTGTCCATCAACATATGAATGGGTAAAGAAGATGTGGCACATATATACAATGGAATATTACTCAGTAGAAAAAGGAACGAAACTGAGTTATTTGTTGTGAGGTGGATGGACCTAGAGACTGTCATA
>NW_020175825.1:882590-938729 GCF_003031525.2 Neophocaena asiaeorientalis asiaeorientalis | reverse complement strand
TAGATAGCTAGTGGGAAGCAGCCGCATAGCACAGGGAGATCAGCTCCGTGCTTTGTGATCACCTGGAGGGGTGGGATAGGGAGAGTGGGAGAGAGGGAGATGCAACAGGGAAGAGATACGGGGGCATATGTATATGTATAATTGATTCACTTTGTTATAAAGCAGAAACTGACACACCATTGTAAAGCAATTGTACTCTAATAAAGATAAATATTATAAATATTTTATAATATAAAATATATTAAAAATATAAAAAATATATTTTTTATAATTATAAAAATATATTATAAATATATTATAAATATAAATTAAAATTGGCTTCTGTAGTGTAGGGGTTAAACACTGAAGTAGGTATAAGAGATTGGAAGAAGTGGCATAGGTGAGAGAATATAGACAAACCTTGAAAGAGTTTTGCTGTATAGGAGAGCTGAGAAAAGGGGTGACTGCTGGAAGGGGATGTGAAATCAAAAAAAGATTTTTAAGCGAGAAAAAGTACAGCATGTTTGTGTATTCCCTATTGGGGAATGATCGAAAGAGAAGAGTTGGTTGTGGAGATAAGAGTGTCCTGCAGGTCTGTATGAGGCATTAGTGACCAGGATGACTACAGACCAGGATTTCTCAACCTTGGCATTATTGACATTTTGGGCCTGATAATTCTTTGCTGTAGGGGGCTTTCCTGTGTATTGTAGGATGTTTAGCAGCATCCCTGACCTCTACTCTCTAGATACCAGTAGCAACCCTTAGTTCTGGACAACCAAAATGTCTTCATTGTCAAATATTCCCATGGGGTAGAGAGGGGTAAAATTGTCTCTGATTAAGAATTACGGTTATAGGCTGATGATGGGAGTTTCAAAGCTGGAGTTGTTTTAGGGAAGAGGACAAGTGAAGAGTCTGGGAGTAACAAGGAAGACACCTAACCCAATCCTGGGTCCAGTGGTTTGAGATGTGTGTAATAAAAAAAAAAAAAGAGGTTGTGGTCTGAGAAGGCTACAGGAGTTAGCCAGTTGGTGTTCAACTAGAGCAAGAAAGTGTTCAGTGGAAGTTGAGAGTAGATGTTCAGAATAGGAGATTTTGCTGAGTACGAGTTCCAGAGGGTAGGCAGAATGGTTTCAGGAATCCAGTAAGAAAGAGAGATGGAATCTGAAAAGGGGTGGCATGATGAGTTAGTTTTGATAGTCTCAAATTAGATTTGGTTGGTGGGTCCCTGCCTGTTGGGTGGGAGCAAGGGTCTTAGTAAGAGCATACAGATCAGGGGTCACCTCTTCACTCCTGCCAGTGGTGTGTGGAGGCCATATAGCGCATCGAGATACTGGGATCCTTTCTAATTCCTAAACTTGAAGGGTTCCTAGAGGAAATTAAAGTACATGATGCTTTGAGTGCAGGCGATAAGATGTGTGTACAGGTAATTGCAATGTAAAGGAATATGCTGAGTCCCCATTGTCAGGAGAGAAATTGGGAAACACAAGTTATGGCAGACATTCCCCAAAACTAGACAAGGCTAATACTGATTTTGAGGTTTTTACTATTGCAGAGTGAAATGAGAATAATAAGTAATATGAAATGAGTTTTTACAACTGACCTTGTATCCTTGTGAGATACACTAATTTTTATTTTCTACTATTTGAAGTTAAAATATTATTTTAAAAATACAAGACAGTAAAAGTATATGGTAGGGGTTTGGGGGGCTTTGTTCTAATCATCTTCACTTCCCAGAATAAAAAGTTGGAAACCATGTGTTTCCAAGGAATTCAATTCAACAAATATTTATTAAGTGCCTCCTCTGTACCAGACACTGCTGGTCACTGGGATACAAGGTAAACAAAGGAGACATGATCCCTGCTTGCATGGAGGTTACAATAGTGGATTCCTGTGGACATTTGGATTATTGGTGTTTTTATTTTTTGTTATAAATAATAGAGCAATGCCCATCTCTAGTTAACTTTCTTTCTTAGGCGAGGTTCTCAGATTCCGTATTACCCTTTAAGCCGTCTTTTCTCAGTAACATTATTATTAAAATATTTAGGTCTTGTGAATATAGTCTCTTAGAAAATTGGTTATAACAACCTATACAGCTTATATTGAGTTAATCCTTTCATTAATTTTAATACAGTTTCTAGATGTGAAAAAACTACAACTGAGATATCATAACCAACTGTAAGCAAGCCATTTTTTGTTGATTGTTAAAACTGTAGCTTTTGAGGTTTCTTCCGAGCTTTCAAAATTCTTAATAGTTATACCCTCCATCTCCACAAGATGGAGTAAAAGTTGTAGATGGGAGTTTCAAGTTTAACTTGAAATTGGAGCTTGCTTTTTATATTAAATATCTTTGCCTGAAAATCCAGAACATTGATAATATTTATATATCAGGCCCTGGAAACTGCTGTGAAAATTCACACAGCCTCTCTGTGTGTCAGAAAGGTGATTGTTGTCCTTTAACATCGCAGATACACTCTTCTTATGAAAAACTTTGCAGTGTCCCTTTCCTTTTCTCAGGATATAAGAAGCAAAATTAGTAATTAGAAAGTCATGATTCCTTTTTGTCATGTCTTGGTTGCAGGGGCTGTAGATTTGATTGTTCAACTGCAATGAGTAGTTTTAGGCAAAGGGTGGACATTATTTCATTGCCGTGTCTTGTCCTTTAGTTGGCCTTTGTTTTTTTGAATCTTAGGTGCCCTTGTTTGTGCCTTTGGCCCTCTGCTACTGACTCTCATTATTTAAAATATTAAATCAGAATTTGTACTAATTACATAAGGACTTTAGTAAAGTTTATTTTGTTCTTGCCACTCAAGAAGAGAAAAGGAGGTCATTTCCAAGTTAATATATACTTTTAAAAGGTTATTAGAAAAACATTTTAGAAGAACTCGTTTTCTTAAAGATATATGACATTTCTGCATTTGGTTGATTGTATCTTTGTGGGGTACAATTTGACATTATTTCTCTTTTTCCAGTATTTCCTGTAAATTGATAGATCTAGAGACTTAATTAGATTTGGCGCAATTCCTTGCCAAAATAAAAGTTACTTTTACTTTGCTTGGCTTTTTTTCTCATGTGAATATAAATCTTAGCTCTGCATAAATAGGTGTTAACCTATATTACCCAAATGTAACTTTGTTAATATTAGCTCTATCTGCCTCCCCTGGTCTGCTTTAACTCATGGAAGGCAAACAAGACTGCTGAAGACTTACCCATGTTTTCCCAGTGGGATTTACTTATATCTGGTGATTTGGCACACCGTTGTCCAGTTTTCTAAGTCAGGAAAGTGTGAATATCAGTGGAAATAGATTAGACTTTACCATGTGAAAACTAATTCTGTTGTCTTCTATACCCATGTCTTCAGTTCCTTTAACATGATTGAGTACAGCACAGAATGTTCTGATTTCCCAATTTTCAAAACTGAAATTACTTTTCCTTATTTGCCTGGCTATTAGTGCAAACAAGGGGAATGTTTCTTGCCACTATTATGTTATTTCTGAAAACTCTTAACATCTTTGATTCCTTTATCATTTTGTGTTTTAAGTATTCCATCAATACTTAGGTATTAACATGCTGTCCTATTTTTAGAGCAGTAATTTTGCTAACAAGTTACTTGTGTTTTGAATGAGCTGTGTGTCATCACCACGGAAATAGTACTTCACTAGAAATTCTAGTTAATAAAGCTTAACTATTTAAAAATGTTTCTTTTCTTCAGTATCTTTGTTTTGTTAGATAACTTTTAAAAACAAAGGTTCTTCTCAGATGTAGCTGTTAACACCTGTTTATTGTACTTTCTTCCTGTATGGATGATTTGCTGTGCCAAGGTGAGGTTAAGGTATGGGATGGGAAAAGGGATTAAATAGGGTTATATTATGTTATGTTTATCCTATGATAATATAAGGAGCCCATAGGAAAGACATAATACTAACAGGTTGAAATACAATATAGTACACTCTTCTTTGTCAAGAGGCTTGTTATTCTACTGGCAGTTAGACATCTATATATTTTGCACTCTTTTTTTTTATGTCATGGGGGAAAATGACAAGGAAGTAAGCTATTGTAAAGGATTTATTTGAGAAAGTTACAGGGTATGGTCTAAGGATCCAATCTCAGTATTAATGACCTTTTCCTGTCAAGAGGAAATTAAATTATATTCAGTACATTTAATTTGCTAAGACCTAGAAGTTTAATCACTAAGAACTTATATCTTTGAACGAAGATGATTGTATCACAGTCATGCTAGATAATTTCTTTTGCTCGTCATTCTTTTGCTTATTGATATCCATATTTTATCTCTAGCTCACTATTCTTCAGAGTAGAGTTGAACCATAAAATACTGCTATTACATAAAGGAACCCACAAGTCTAATGCAAGAAGGAGGGAGAAAGAATAGAAAAGATAGCTCACTTTTGTTTTTTTGTATGTTTGTTTTTTGAGAAAGGGCAAAAAAATCAAGCCTCACGTGAGTAAAATTATGTCTACGCAGAAAAGCTTAGCAGCTATTAGTATGACTGGCTCTTAGCATTTATTTGAAAGGGAGTGCTATTATTATTGTAGCTTCTGTTGTAATTTTTTTTTTAAATGCAATCCATCAAGTAACAGGTCAGACTGTTAAGACTCTCTAAGAGTTTAAAAATTACATTTAAGGTTATGTTTGTTACTGGAAACAATTAAGCATCAAGAGACATGGTCAAATAAATGTAGCCAAATATTTGTCTACTATGTAGACATGATAAAAATGAGGTAGATATGCATATTCAAATACAGGAAGAGCTCAAAATATTGATACATTATTAAATGAGAAGAGTAAAGTACAAAGTATGTATAATGTAATCCCATTCTTTAAAATTTAAAGGATATGTTTGCTGACATATACAAAAATATTTTTGTAGAAGGATACACAAGAACCTAAACATAGTTTTATGGGCTTTTTGAAATTGTAATCATATGTATCTACTACTAAATTAAAATACATAAACAATTAAAGGTACCTTTATGTAACGAAACATTGGAAGGAGGTCTTTTAGTTTCAGATCTGTATTTTGTCCTTGGAAATAGTAGAAAAGGCAGTAAGAATCTGTGTTATATTTCTTATTGTAGGCAATGTTCTTAAATTCAGAAAACTTATTTAAAACAGAATTACTTTTTCCTAGGATTTCCACTTGAACAGAGTTAATTTGGAAGAGTCTTCAGGAGTGGAGAATTCCCCAGCTGGTGCTAGACCAAAGAGAAAAAACAAGAAGTCTTATGATTTAACTCCAGTTGATAAATTTTGGCAGAAACATAAAGGAAGGTAAATAAGAAAAACAATAAGTAAAAGATTCACCCCCTAAAAAGATATGCAGATGTCATATGACTTAATGGGTTTATAAAAAAAAAAATCAAAATAGGTCACAGTGGTTCATCTACACCATGAATAAGAACTGTAATTAAATAGTCTATGGAGCTCTGTCTTTATTGTTTAATTTCCTAGTTCTTATGTTGCTTTTGTTAGTTGTTTTGTGGGAGCCACTTCCCTTTTCAATAAGTTCACACCATATGATTTTATAGATTTTACAGATAGTCTTTCTGAATTTCATTTCTATCCGCATTGACCCTCTGCAGCACCATTTCTACCTTTCATTAAAATTGGTTTTTGTGATAGGGAAACATGAAGGTGTGATTTTCCTTTTTTGTTCCATGTTTGCCTTCATACAAACCCAATTTTAGATATCTGTGGAGAAAATACCTAAGCCTGAAAACAAGATTTATTCAAAGTACATTAGAAATAATAGGTGAAAAAATTTTAACAATTTGCCATGTGATTTATTATAGGTAGATATGCAGATCCCATGTGTTGCTATGACCCCTTAAAGTTGAGGTACTTCATGAGCTTAGTAACTGCTATAAAAGTTGTCTAGTGGTCATTATGGCTAGAGGAATCATTCTAAAAAACAAACAAAAAAATCATTCCTCTGAGAGAAAAAGAATGTTGCTCATCAACAATTATGGAAATACAATGTTATTTATTATAATCTGGACTATTTCAACAGTTACTGTATCTATCTGTCTATATATATATATGTATATCTCCCTGATATGGCTGTTCTTTTTGGTCTCATTTATGTTTAAAGAGAAGTAGGATATAGACTTGGTTCAATACAATTGGTTTTTTTGTATGCTTTATCTTTTTTTATTTATAACCTTTTTTTTTAAACACTGGAAAATCACATTGCTATAACAAAGAATTGTAGTTTCTCTGCAATGAAAAGTCACTATCTTTCTCTCTCTGACTAATGCAATTTTGGGTACTGTTATAATTTATTTTAACTTATTTTCTTCTCTTTGGAATCCTATATATAGTCTACATTTCCTTTTAGAATGGTAAAGTATAAGAATTTACATTATTTATAGAGGATGCAGGATATATTAAAGTTAATTTTAAATTTCACATTCCCTAATAGAAAAACAAAAGCTTAAGAAAACAATTTCTTTATTCATATATGGAAATTTTGAATATTTTCTTTAGACCATATGTTTAGGAACAACTTAAGAGGTCAGTTGAATAGTAAGAACTTTAATTTTTTGTTTGTTAGGTAGGAATAGCCCTCACCCTGAATGTCATGCTGCAATAGCAATGTGGGCACAGATGCTGGGAGACAGCATAGAGTTAAACAAGCTACTTAAATCTCTCTGAGCTTCATTTTCCTCATCAGTGAAATGTGGGATGATACTTCTACCTATCGTCCTATTTCAGGTTGTTGTGAAGATTGACATAATGTAAAGTAACTTGCCCCAAATCATCCAGCTTTCATTGGTAAAACCAGGCATAAAAACCAGTTCTGGCAGATTCTAAAGTCCCTGGCCTTAGCTGTCAGTAGTGTATATGTACCCCACCAAGACTGTGGTCAGAATTAAATGAGACAATAGAGACAGATTCTTAGCATAGTGTTTGTCATACAGTCAGCACTCAATAAATACAAGCAGTTATTATCGTCTGTTAGCCCTGAGACCTAAAGACACTAGAGATTTTAAGGATCATTTAGTTCAACCAGCACATTTTACCTGCTCACTGCTGTTTTCTGACAACATAGACTGCTGGACCTCTGTTAGGGCCTGCAGTTGTCATGTAAAACTGGACTGTGTTTCTCAAAATCCTTTCAGGAGCTTTTGTCATTTCTGTGCTGATCATTGGTGAAGTGTTATCAAGTGTCAGCGTGGAGGAAGGGGGACGTGACCATTTCTTTCTTAAAGGAGAAAAAGCTGGCCTCCCCTAAGGCTGTAGATGAAAAATACTCATGTTATAGCACAGGGAGATCAGCTCCGTGCTTTGTGACCACCTAGAGGGGTGGGATAGGGAGGGTGGGAGGGAGATGCGAGAGGGAAGGGATATGGGGATATATGTATACATATAGCTGATTCACTTTGTTATGCAGCAGAAACCAACACAACATTGTAAAGCAACTATACTCCAGTAAAAATTAATAAAAACAAAACAAACAAACAAAAACTGGGCCCATGTTCTATTTTTACCAGTGGTGGTCTAGATATTGAATTTACAGAATTAAAAGATTTTTTTCACAGTTACAGTTTTTTTCACAGCATGTAATATTTTTTAGTACATCTTTGTAGTTACATGGACCCTTTGACACTATATGTTAATTTGCCTGGTAATATTTAATTGATGTTTGATATACTGTGGTTTCTCTTACTTTGTTTTTCAGTCACTTAAATATCTTTTTATTTTTTCTAATAGTGTATAGGTGAAGAGAAAATGATACAGTTAATGAAAAGAATAGAAATAAAATTTAAATTTGTTTATATATATAAGTATTACGCATTTTAAAGAAATAGTATTTACAATGTAAATAGATATCACAAGGATATATAGTAGTATTTATCCTAAATGTTTTCTGCCTGTGTTATATATAATATACATTCAAATCTAAATGAATACATTTGAAATAATAATAAATCCTCATTGTATATATTTCAAAATTCACACAAAAATCAATCTTCTAATCTCATACTTATAGTTCCTCTTGTGCAATACTGTTTCAGTCCATTCCCAGAAGTTGCAGAATCAGTTCAGCAAGAACTGGAGTCTTACAGAGCACAGGAAGATGAGGTTAAACGACTTAAAAGCATTATGGTAAGATTCTGTTTACTTTCTTGGAAATATAGGGAAGCAGAAGGACATCTGGAGGGGGAAAGAAGTTAACTTTTTTTCCTTACAAAAATTCAAGGCCATTCATTGCTTTAATAACAAAAAAAATATATTCCCAACTTACATAAAAGATCTTTTTTAAAAAGAAATCTAAGTTCTAAGGAGAAGAGTGGACTCTTTAAAAAAAATAATATGAATTTATGATTTGAAAAAATATGTGTGAGTATATTTTAGAGATACATGTTCCAGTGCTGCTCATTTTACTATATTTTTGATCTAGCTTCAAATTTGAGCTGTACTGTTTATTACTGTGTGACCTGTGGCAAGTCTCTGGGCCTACGTCTCTTTTCTTTTTTCTTTTTTTTAATAAATTTATTTATTTTTGGCTGTGCATGGGCTTTCTCTAGTTACGGCGAGCAGGGACTACTCTGTTGCGGCGCACGGGCTTCTCATTGTGGTGGCTTCTCTTGTTATGGAACACGGGCTCTAGGCGCATGGGCTTCAGTAGTCATGGCACGTGGGTTCAGTAGTTGTGGCTTGCGGGCTCTAGAGCTCAGGCTCAGTAGTTGTGGCGCATGGGCTTAGTTGCTTCACGGCATGTGGGATCTTCCTGGACCAGGGCTTGAACCCGTGTCCCCTGCATAGGCAGGTGGATTCTTAACCACTGTGCCACCAGGGAAGTCTCTGGGCCTATTTCTTTATCTGAAAATGCCAGCTGGTCCTTTTTTTAGTCATCCAACCACTCATTAGATTGGTGGTGACTAGAACTTTTCTATAACTGTCAAAAATGCAGATGCTTGCTCCTTAGAAGGGAAGAATTATTATCCTGGGTGACCAGAATCTTACTGTTTATCAGTGATCTTAGGAATATATTGATTTTCATGCTTGGGCTTGGGATTTCTGAGTAGTTACTGGGACCTTTTTTTCCTTCCAGGGACTAGAAGGGGAAGATGAAGGAGCCATAAGTATGCTGTCTGACAATACTGCTAAGTTAACATCAGCCGTTAGGTAAGTAGGCAGTTTATCCTCTTTGAAATCTTTCTGTTGATAAGAATTTATTTTGGAGGTTAAAAAATTGATTAATATTTTTCATGATAGGAAATAATAGTAATAGCATATACCTTTAGACTAAAGAACTAAATTGTGTTTTTAATATGTTCAAGCTGATTTAAGTTCCCTCCTTTTCATATAGCAGATCATTTGTTCCTTTTACTAGTTAGAATTGTATAATGGGGGTAATTTTGCCACCGAGATAGTATCGCTGATAAAGTAAGGTGAGTTATTGTTAATTTTATCATTGCTGCTATTACTTTATTAGCTAAAGTTTAAGCAGTATCTTTTTCATACTTTAAATGCCATCAAGGAGAGAGCGTTTCGTGTTTTAGAAATTTCACATTAATCTGATTTTATTCTAAACCTCCAAATTTTGGAATCAGAAAGTTAAATGGTAGAATAATGATATTTGGGAGGCAGGTTATTTTAAAATAAGAAGCATTTCAACTGTATTAAAGTGGTAAATACTGTATGTGTTCAAGCCTAGAGATTAAGTTCAGTTGATAGTTTAACATGTAATTTTGTCCCTGTTTTACTGTTCCAAGTATCCTCAGAGGAAGCAACCAGGTGTGTGTTTTATTAAAATTTATGTCATTTCCTTAGAGAATTTAATGGTTAATTTTCAATTTTTTGATACTTGTAGTTCTTTGCCAGAACTCCTTGAAAAAAAAAGACTTATTGATCTCCATACAAATGTTGCCACTGCTGTTTTAGAACATATAAAGGTAAATTTAGCTTTTCCTTCCCCACAATATAGCTACTATTTTTGTAGGGTTTTAGACTTTGTAAGATTCTTTCATATTCATTATCTTGTTGAGCCCTCACTGTAATGTTAAGAGATATAATTATTGAAGGCAGCATTATTACCTTCATTTTTGCAAATGAGGAAACCCATCCAGGAAGATTAGTGATTTGTCCAAGGTTACATGTTCAGTAAAGAGAAGTTAGCATCTGTGATATTTTTATTACGTTTTATTGTATTACTTTGTTAATAGTAGACCTGTATCTAAACATCAGTAATACAGATTTAGACATCCCTTTTACTATAGTACTATCTAAAATATCTATTCATTATGTAACTTGGTTCTGAACTTTTTAGTTTTAGATTAGTCTGTTAGCATTATTGCTTCTTACTGTTACCTGCTATACTGTGATTTTGAAACAAATGTACTGGATATTCTGTATGTTGTTATCATAGTTCTTTTTTCTCATTACTTCATTCATGGTAACTCTGTATCAACTGGACTTAATCCATTCTTCAGTATTCTACTGTCATTTATTCTCTGGACATGGAACTGAATTCCAGTGACAGATTGATGATATACTAGAATGTGGCTATTACTGACCCCTACTTTCCATTTGAGATGATACATTTGAAAAAGCAATGTAAAAAAGCTGAATATGCTTGCTTCCTGTCCAAAGTATTGATAACAACTTGGATTTATGGAAAAGGGGATTAAATATTTTTCTTTCTTAATGATTTAAAAAGCCTTAGAGCATTAGAAAGGAGCTAATATAGATAGATAATGGACATTGTACAGCATAGAATTTAAACCTGCATAATTTCTGTTAAGCTGACAACCCGATTTTTTTTTCCCCCACATCTTGATAGTGATGCTTGCTATTTTCATGTACCTACAGGAATAGAAACATAATTGAGCAGTCTATAGATGATTTCTGCTGCTGATATTTTCACTTCCATATGTTGCATCTCTGTAAAGTGGGAAAATGCTGATCAAATTTTTTTACCTGAGATCATTGTCTCCTGTGGAGATAATATATATAACCGGTAAAATGCAACAAAGAGCTATATTGAAAATTTACTTCACTAGGAAAGTAAAGGCTTTGCTTACAAGGCTAAATATGAAGACTGTGAATCTAATATAAAAAGTTAAACAAAAATGTATTGCATTAAAACAAAATATAGGTTCTGCTTTACATCTACTGAACTATAATTATGTAATCAAGATCTTATGATCCATTAAACAAATGTTTCTTGATTACATGCTGTTTATGACAATTGTTAATAGTCCTGTATGTACCTTGAGATTTAAACTGTTCCTTGGATTTTTTTGACATATAGTTTTTTCATTAATTTTTTTCATTATTAAATGTTTATTAATACTTATATTTTACTTTCTGACTTCAGTTCTCACAGTTGTAAAACCAGGAAAGTGCCAAGCTTAGCTTCTACTTCCAGACTGAATTGTGTAACCCAAAGTAACTAATTATCATACCAATGGAAAGTGCACAGTTTCATCTTATTCATAAAACTTTACAAACAGTATCCTGCCACAAATTTATATGAATATACTCTAGGTCAGAGACTAGAGCTTATGGTTTGAGAAAATTCTGGTTAAAGTAATTTACTTACTCAATTATGTTAAGTGGCTCTGTAGGTATTGTGCTGGGCCCTAGAGATTCTGTAATAAACAGGACAGACAAGTTCTTTGTTCTCTTGGAGCTAATATAGTAGTGACAACAAGCAAAGTAAGCAAATTAGAAAACAGGATAATGTCAGGCATTTAGGTGATATGAAAACACCAAATTAGGGTGATGTGATATGATAGACACTGGCTCAGAGGGCTGTTCTAGAGTAAGTGAAATCACCATCAAAGGAAATCACCTTTGATAAGGTGATGTTTTAATTGAGACCCGAATCACACGAAGGAGCCAGTTAATGAAAATTTCAGGGCCACGTATTCCAGGCAGAGTGACTAACATGTGCTGCAAAGGCCTCAAGGCAGGAACAAATTGTTTTGGAGGACCTAGAAGAAGTCTAATGTACTTATAGTGAGGAGAGAAAGAGTGATAGACTATGGGGTCAAGACAAATAGGGATGATAGGGAAATAGTATGATGAGGTTAATGCCATGATCTGATTTATGTTTTAACAAGAGAATGGTCTGAGCTGTTTGAGGGATGGGTGAGTTCTGGAAGTAAGTGGAGAACTGGAAGATGGCTAGTATACGTGACTAGGTGAAAAATGGTGTTTTTTAAGGCAAAATTTGCCCACGAAGTTCTTTATGATGCTTATTTATAATTGTATATGAGTTTTTGAGAATCACTTTGTCCTAATAGATGCCGTCTGTCTGAGATACTTTAATAAGCCACCATGCCTGACCCAAAAATTCTGCCTTAAGACCTGGTTGCTTGGCTCTCTTTATAAAGGAACTTATTTCTTCCAGGGCTGCTAATTGTCTGGCAGAGCATCTTATGCTAAGAAACTAATTTGTCATTCAGGGTGTTAAATACTTGTATATAAAATCTACATATTTTGGAATAATTTTTGTGCTGTAACTCAAGGAAGACACCATATTCCTAGTAGGATCTGATATAAAGAAACTATAAAGGACATTATATATAAGGTCATTCACTTGCAGAGGGAAAATAATGTCATGTATAGAACACAATATTCCTGATTGGATCATTCTAGGAAACCCAATTAATAGTAGAAGTTTTTAAATCATAGATAAAGGAGCATATTTATTTTAACTATTTACATATAAATTATAGTTGTATTTAATAAGCCACATACTCTGAGTTATTCTGATATAAGAAATTCTATTA
This sequence comes from Neophocaena asiaeorientalis asiaeorientalis, assembly GCF_003031525.2. Taxonomy (NCBI): domain Eukaryota; kingdom Metazoa; phylum Chordata; class Mammalia; order Artiodactyla; family Phocoenidae; genus Neophocaena; species Neophocaena asiaeorientalis. The sequence goes on along the minus strand of NW_020175825.1, from coordinate 925,988 downwards.
GGGCTTCCCTGGTGGCGCAGTGGTTAGGAATCCACCTGCCAATTCAGGGGACACAGGTTCGAGCCCTGGTCCGGGAAGATCCCACATGCCATGGAGCAACTAAACCTGTGCGCCACAACTACTGACCCTGCTCTCTAGAGCCCGTGAGCCACAGCTACTGAGCCCGCGCGCCTAGATCCCATGCTCCGCAACAAGAGAAGCCACCCAGTGAGAAGCCTGCACACCACAACGAAGAGTAGCCCCCCACTCACTGCAACTGGAGAAAAACCCGCGGGCAGCAACAAAAGACCCAATGCAGCCAAAAATTAAATAAATAAATAAATAATAAAAAAGAAATTTTATTAGCATAGAAAAATTGGGATGTCTTCTGTGAAGAGTCCTGTTTTAATGTTAACCATCTTTCTTAAGTTATTCTCCCTAGTCAAAACTAGCACGTAAATGCTATTGTTTCCATTTTTTCTCATTACTTCTAGTTATAAAATTTTTTCTTACAGTTTTTCATAATTATTAAATTTCCAGTTTTAAAATATTTACTTTTAAGTGGCATGTTTATTTGTGCCATTATTATGTTACACCATCTGCCCCTGGCTATATAATGTTAATAATAATTAAAGAAGTATTTTTCTCCATTATCTCTTTTTTTTATTTTTAATTTTTATTGGAGTATAGTTGCTTAACAATGTTGTGTTAGTTTCTTGCTGTACAGCAAAGTGAATCAGTCGTATGTATACATATATCCCCTCTTTTTTGGTTTTCCTTCCCATTTAGGTCACTACCAAGCACTGAGTAAAGTTCCCTGTGCTATACAGTATGTTCTCATTAGTTATCTATTTTATACATAGTATCAATAGTGTATATATGTCAATCCCAATCTCCCAATTCATCCCACTCCCCCATCATCTCTTACTCTTTTCATTAGAATTTGTTGACCACCTCTTTGTAAACATTTATTCACCTGAGTAGTTATTAGTTATTATTAGCAAGAATATTATGACTTTTAATGCAGAGATCTCAGAACACTTCTCTTGGTATTTGTCTTTATTGCAATTTTGCATATTCTTTTGGGGTGTTCAGATTATAGCTGCTTCTTACATTTCTTTAGATGGTTTTCTGAAGCAGAATACCAGAAAAGTCCTGGCAGTTATCCAGTAGTTAATGTTTCAGTGGAAAGATAGAAGGAGCACAGCAGTTTGCAACAAGTTTGGCAAATATTATCATGTAAATGTATTGATATTCTAAGGATTTTGGTGGCTTGGGTAGTTAACGTTGGTCTAATAGATTAAATTGTTGAATCCTCACTTGTTTAAAGTAAACCTTATCTTTTGAAACCTCTTTAGCAATTTTTTCATTTCTAATACAAATAAGGTTTTCCCCCACTTGCTGGTTGTTACAGAATGGATTCGGAGATTACTTAAATAATTTGTAGACAAATTTTAATTTATTTTAATTATTGTTGTCTCACCTGCATAATCACACTGAATTAATTACTCTCTAGCGTCAGAAACCTAAGAAAAGGAAAAGTTAGCTAGCTGTAAGTCATAGTAGATGAGAGAGAGAAATGGCCTTATCTCTTTCCCCTAATGCTCTTACATCTGAATGCTCCTTCCTGAGGCAGCCGGCAAAGAATTAGCTGTTAATAAGCTGTTGTGGATCAAGGCTTCATTGGTGCTGAATATTAATTTTTGTTCTTCTTGTGGAGAAAGTTAAGAGGTACTGAATTAGATCTAAAGACATCATCTGGTCAAGCAAACATGTACTGCCTTAGGTCTACACTCTGAACAAGGTTTAGCCCTTGCTAGCGATGCTAGCTTTTAACTGGAGCCCCTCCTTCAGGGGACTAATTTTTCTTTGGTTCAACTTCACTATCTTTCTTAGGGGAAAATAAGCTTTCAAAATAAAGTAGAAACTGAACTGATCTTCACTAGTCAACACATCAAATTAGCTGATGCCCTCTATTCCCTTGGTAAAACAGTGGTTGCTGGCCACATTATTGACATGCTGACATTTGACAGCTAGTATGTTTGCAAGTTGAATTTTTTGCTTACCAAAGAGTTATTTGTGTTTGATTCCAATCTGTTTATGTCAATGGTATGAGTAGGAAAAGAGGATTGTTTCTATAAAACTAAGTTACATGCCTTAGACTCAATGAAGATGGTGATTTAATTATTGCTTAATTTAGTAGCAGGTAAAAAAAAAAACACAAAAACTGTAAGACATTAGAAAATCTTGAAAAACACTAAACTTGCTTTGTAAATGTTTATAATTTTTTTTATTTCACTTCAAAGAAACAAACTAGAAGTTGTAGGTGATCCCTTATAGGTATGCATTATGCAAGAAAGAAAAAAATTTCAGTCAGTGAACCTCGGTACTCAAGGGAAAGGTCTTGGATCTATGTCAAGATTGACAGACAATTATACATTTTAGACCTTAAGTTAAAAGGTAGTGCTTAAAATGTTTATATACAACACAAGTCCTTTTTTATTTTGTACATTAACTGACTTTGATGAACTGATCACTACTCTCCTGATCACAGTAGGGAAGAAATTTTACTGTACTATAAATCAGAACATTTCTCAGGCTGGATTTTGACTGATCTCTTTTAAATGATCTCTTGTCCAGTACACATACCAAGTGAATGTTCATATGACCTTGGTGTCTTTTCTTCAAGGCAGGGGAAAATATATCTTGTAGCAGGAAGTCCCCAGTGGACATACTGTCACTATCTTCTACCTCTTTTCATCCCAATTATGATTAGTCACTATAAGAACTTAAAGTTTTCTTTACTCCAAGTATGACCAAAGACAGCTCTTGAATGAGTGAAATATCCTTCAGTTTCTTACTCACTATGAATTTCTGGAGGGTACTTCCACATCCTCAAAACATAGTGTGAAATTACCTTTTCCTAGCTTTTTGCTCTCACTTTTCTGCCATGTTTTCATGAAGATGAAGCATTGTCATTTAGCAAGACTCAGTTTAATAGATTCATAAACGTTAAATTCATAGAAATAAAGACTTCTCAAAACTCAATAAAGGGGGCTTCCCTGGTGGCACAGTGGTTGAGAGTCCGCCTGCCGATGCAGGGGACACGGGTTCGTGCCCCGGTCCCGGAAGATCCCACATGCCATGGAGCGGCTGGGCCCGTGAGCCATGGCCGCTGAGCCTGCGCATCCAGAGCCTGTGCTCCACAACGGGAGAGGCCACAACAGTGAGATGCCCGCGTACCGCAAAAAAAAAAAAAAAAAAAAAACTCAATAAAGGGAAAATGAACAACCCAATTTTTAAAAGGGTATAAGATTTGAACAAAGATTTGACTAAAAAAGATACACGGGTGACAAATAAGTTCAGTGTCAACAATCATTAGAAAAATACAACTAAAACAATAGTGAGATACCTCTATACATCTATTAAAATGTCTAAAATTTAAAATATTGATCCTGCCAACCTTTGGCAAGGATGCAAAAGAACTAGAACTCTCATATATTGCTGGTAGGAATATAAAATGGTACACCCACTTTGGAAAACAGTATCTCTGTTCCTTAAAATGTTAAACACAAACCCATTATATACTCCAGCCATTCTACTCCTAGGTGTTTACTGAAGATAAATGAAAGCATATACGTTCATTGTACATGAATATTTATAGCAGCTCTTTGTCATAGCCCAAAACTGGAAACAATCCAAATGTCTATCAACAGGTGAATTGAATGAACAAATTATGGTATATCTATACAATGGAATATTCTACAATTAAAAGGAAGGTACTATTAATACATACAGTATGTATTGCTGGATGAATCTCATAGTAATTGCACTGAGTGAAAGATGAATAGATGAATCTCAGAGTAATTACACTGAGTGAAAGAAGCCACACACACCAAAAAAGTACATACTCTAATTGTATTTATATAAAATTCATAAAAATGCAAGCTAATCTATAGTGGCAGAAAGCAGGACATAGAGAAGGGTGTTGGAGGGCCAAAAGGAAAGAAGTACATTGAGAAAATTTCCTTGGGTGATGAATGATATGTTCAGTGTTTGGATTGTGTTCATGGTTTCATGGGTATATACATATGTTAAAACTTAACAAATTCTGTGTATTGTATGTCATTATACATCAATAAAAGTGAAAAATTCAAACAAGGCTTAGTGTTCCTCTATTTCAGGTCATTTACAGATAAGAAAACAGATTTTAATTAAGTCATTGAGAAAGCCAAAGACTAATTTTGGTAATGTGGATTTTTGGCATTGTGTTTTAAGTGACATAGAATATTAAGAAACAGAATATGCTACGTAATTTGTGAGTGGGTAAACCCAGGAGTTTTTTACAGACTTTTCCCTTACAGGAATATGCAGTAGGTTAAATGCAGAGGGTAGAAGCAGAATTGAGATGAACAGTCAAATGTTTAAAATAAAAGGAGAGGACAGATGCATTCCTTACTTTTTTAAATAGATTTCTCACATTTTATTTATTTATTTATACCTTGACTTGTTCTACAGAATTTGAGGTCACTTACAATGACAACACATAGACTAGCAGACTAGCACCAGGGATATACAAATCAAAGTAGAAAGTAAAAAATCCAACATAGCCCTTATAATTCTTCAGTCCTGTAGCACCCACTTTCCAAAGTCCTTCACGAACCTCCTGTGGAACTAGGATTTTCAAGATAGAAGGAACCGTGGGACAGAGTTTTTAGTAGATTCCACAAATTAGTGAGGTTTCTTCCTTGGTGAAATAAGGTTAAAAATAAAATTTACTATATCCCCCTCTTGGAGATTCATAATGCAGTATAATATACACATTTTATTTTTAAAAATTTATTTAGTTTTGGCTGCATTGGGTCTTCGTTGCTGCACGCGAGCTTTCTCTAGTTGCAGCGAGCGGGGACTACTCTTCGTTGCATAGCATGGGCTTCTCATTGTGGTGGCTTCTCTTGTTGCGCAGCATGGGCTCTAGACGCGCGGACTTCAGTAGTTGTGGCTCACGGGCTCTAGAGCACAGGCTCAGTAGTTATGGCACACGGGCTTAGTTGCTCCACGGCGTGTAGGATCTTCCCAGACCAGGGCTCAAGCCCGTGTCCCCTGCATTGGCAGGTGGATTCTTAACCACTGCGCCACCAGGGAAGCCCAATATATGCATTTTAAAAACTTATTTAGCCAATATTTCTCAAACTCCGTTGACTTTGGAACACCTCTAGGGATTATTTCTTATAACCAGCTCTGAGAACTAACATTCTGCAGAACATGTTTTGTGAAATATTCTTCATTTAGTCAGTGAAGGAAATAAGAAAAGAAAAGATTAAATGTTCCCTAGTTAATAGCAGAGTTGGAACTCAAACCTGGAACTTTTTGTATTTTGTCTTGTTATCTCTTTACCATACCATTTATCATTGTTATTCAGTTTCAGTCCGGTTCAGTTTATCAGGTAAAGTCAAGAAATGTTTCATTTAAAGAAATGCCTTAAAGAATTTTGCATTCTTTTACCTGACTCCTTCTGATACTGCCATTTTTGCTTTCTTTTCTCTATACTTATTGATCACCTACAATGTAAAGTTCTGTAGATGGTTCTTATTTTAATCGAGTGAAAATATTTACACCCTGATTGTTATGTGAGTACTAGAGTACCTTTAAAAAACATGTATTTTAAGATACTATGTAAATGAACGTGTTTTTACTACAGTGCCTTATAGAGTGCTATACACTTCACAAATATTTTATTATCAAACGTAGCATCCTCAGATCATGATTGTTGGCTGAAAAATATGAACATATGATGTATTTTTTTCCTTTTAAAGAGTACAAACTTCTTTTGTGCACTTGTATATCAGATAATTTAACATAATAGATTTAACATAATAGATTGTTAAATTATATCAGATAATTTAACAATCAGATAATTTAACATAATAGATATGTTCTCTCATTCTACAGAGGAAAACGAATCTCAGAGGTACTGAGTACATGACTTGAGACCAACTGCCCGAGCCTGAACTTGAACTTTGGCTTTTGACTTTTAAATCCCGTACTCTGTCTACCCTGCTGTAGTTCCTTAAAACATAATCACCAAAAGTGTAATGAGAATGGTTTTGCTCTTTTATAATCCCTTTAGAGTAACCATGGGTTCAAAAGTAATGTAAACAAGCAAAAATTAGAAGTAGGGAACCCCAGTTGTCTTATTAAAATATTTGACCATTCAATGTGTTTATTCATTCATTTTAAAAATACTCAGTTGGCCTAGTCTTTTATGTCCATGAATGCTTAAATAGGAAATGAAAATTTAGTGAACTTTTAAATTGTTTCATAAAACAAGTATACTTTTTAAAATAATGGATTTGTTTTAAAGGTCAATTATGTTGAAATACCAATAAATACCTCAAGAAAAATTCCATGCTAGGGTTACTTCTTGACTAGTAGCGAACATGAATACATGCAAATATATGTATGTATTATATACTTTGTGTATTCATTGTCAATGTAAGACTACACTCCTAAAGCTATCTTTTTTTTGAAGCACATGCAAAATCATATCTCTCTTGTTTTCCTTTGGTTTGAATTATTTTATATAATATCTATGGAGAAGTAAAAGTGGAAGGTGTTATTATTCAAAGCTACACAAATCTTCCCAAGGTATTGCAAACACTCTTTATTAAATGTGCCCCTTTCTTTTGTTTTACATTAGATGCATGTCTTTTTTGGCTTTAGTTTTTTTTTAATTAATAGACTATTTTTTTAGAGCAGTTTTATGTTTGCAGGAAAATGAGTGAAAAGTACAGAGGATTTCCATGTATCTTCTTACCCACCTGTCCCCAGTTTCCCCTGTTATTAATCTCTTGCATTAATGTGGTACATTTGTTACAGTTGATAAGCCAATATTAATACATTATTAATACCAACTAAAGTCTGTAGTTACATTAGGGTTCACTCTTTGTGTTGTATATTCTGTGGGTTTTGACAAATGTATAATGACATGTATCCATCATTACAATATCATACTGTTCAACTGCTCTAAAATCCCCTGTGCTCCACCTTATGTATCCGTTCTTCCCTCCCCCTAAATCCCTGACCACTGATTTTTTACTGTCTCCACAGTATTGTTTTCCAGAATATCAGATAGTTGGAATCATACAGTATGTAACTTTTTCAGAGTAGTTTCTTTTATTTAGTAAAATGCATTTAAGACCCTTCTGTGCCTTTTCATGACTTAATAGCTCATTTCTTTTTATTGCTAATTAATATTCCATTGTCTGGATGTACCATAGTTTATTTATTCATTCAGTTATTGAAGGACATCTTGGTTGCTCCCAACTCTTGGCATTTTTGAATACAGCTGCTATAAACATCCATGTGATGGTTTTGGGGTGGACATAAGTTTTCAGCTCCTTCCGGTAAATATCTAAGAGCATGATTGCTGGATCATATGGCCAGAGTATGTTTAGAATTGTAAAAAACTGCCAACTGCCAAACTGTCTTCCAAGGTGGCTGTACCATTTTGCATTCCCATCAGCAGTGAATGAGAGTTCCTGTTGCTTCATATCTTCACCAGCATCTGGTGTTGCCAGTGTTGGATTTTAGTCATTCTGATAGGTATGTAGTGTGTCTTTTTTTTATATATGATGTCCTGTTTTTTGTACATACTTTATTTTTATTGAAGTATAGTTGATTTATATACAATGTCGTTTTAGTTTCATGTGTACAGCACAGTGATTCAGTTATATACACACTATTTTTCAGATTCTTTTCCCTTATAGGTTATTACATGTACATACTTTTATTATTTATTTATTTATTTTATTTTTGGCCGCTCCACAGCAGCATGCGGGATCTTAGTTCCCCGACCAGGGATCGAACCCACGCCCCCTGCATTGGAAGGGTGGGGTCTTAACCACTGGACTGCCAGGGAAGTCCCAAGTGTGTCTTATTTTAATTTGCATTTTTCTGATGTCATACAGTGTGAAGCATCTTTTCATACACTTACTTGCCATCTGCCTATCTTCTTTCGTGAAACGTCTGTTCAGGTCTTTGGCCCATTTTTAAATTGTATTTTGTTTTCTTAGTGCTGAATTTTAAGAGTTCTTTGTATTTGTTGGGGGGACGATTAGAATCCCTTAATGGATGTGTCTTTGCAATTATCTTATCCCAATCTATGGCTTGTCTTCTCATTCTCTTGGTAATATCTTTCACAGAACAGAGGCCTCTAATTTTAATCAAGTCCATCTTTTTAATTATTTCTTTCATGGATCATGCCTTTGGTGTTCTATCTAAAAAGTCATCACTATACCCAGGTCATCTAAATTTTCTCCTGGTATCTTGTAGGAGTTTTAGTTTTGCATTTACATTTAGGTCTGTGATCCATTTTGAGTCAATTTTTCTGAAAGGTGTTGGGTATGTCATATTCTTTTTGCATGTGGATGTCCAGTTGTTCCTTCACCATTTGTTGAAAAGACTTTCCTCCTCCATTGAATTGCATTTGCACTTCTGTCAAAGATTAGTCAACTGTATTTGTGTGAGTCTGTTTCTGTACTATCATTGATATATTTGTCTGGGTTTTTTTCACAAACACCACACTGTCTTAATTATTGCAGCTTTTAAGTTAAGTATTAAAATCAGGTGTTGTCAGTCTTCCATCCTTTTTTTTTTCCTCCTTCAATAATGTGTTGACTATTCTGGGTCTTTCCTGTCTCCTTATAAACCTTAGAATGAGTTTGTCAATATCCACCAAATAACCTGCTGAGATTTTGACTGGAATTGTGTTGAATCTATAGATCAAGTGGGAAGAACTGACATCTTGACAATAATGAGTCTTCCTATTCATAAATAAGAACTATCTCTTCATTTATTTTTTGAGTACTAATGAAAATGGTATTTCCTTTAATTTCAAAGTTCAATTGTCCATTGCTAGTATATTGGAAACCGGTTGACTTTTGTATATTAACCTTGTGTCCTACAATCTTGCTATAATCACTTATTAGTTCCAGGAGATTTTTTGGTGTTTCTTTGGGATTTTCTACATAGACAGTAGTGTCATCTGCAAACAAAGACAGCTTTATTCTTCCTTCCCAATCTGTATGCTTTTTATTTCCTTTTCTTGTTTATTGCATTAGCTAGGACTTCTAGTACAAGGTTGAGTAGGAGTGTGAGAGGGAACATCTTTACCTTGTTCCTGATCTTAGCAAGAAAACATCTAGTTCGTTTGCATTCTATTTTCTGAAAGAGATTGTAGAGATTTGGAATGATTTCTTTCTTAAATATTTGGTAGAATTCACTAGTAACTCACCTAGACCTGATGCTTTTTATTTTGGAAAGCTATTCATTATTGATCAATTTCTTTAATAATATAGGCCTATTCATTCCATAAGTGAGTTTTGATAGATTGTGTCTTTCAAGGAATTGGTTCATTTCATCTAGGTTATCAAATTTATGGGCACAGAGTTGTTTAAAATATTTTTATTATCCTTTTAATGTCATGGGATCAGTAATGATGGCCCCTCTTTCATTTCTGATACTATTTATGTCTTCTCTTCTTTATTCTTAGTTAACCTGGCTAGAAGTTTTACCAATTTGATTGATCATTTCAAAGAACCAGCTTTTGGTTCCAGTGATTTTTCTCTAGTGATTTCTTGTTTTTAATTTCATTGATTTCTGCTCTGATTTTTATCATTTCTTTTCTTCTGTTTACTTGGATTTAATTTGCTGCTCTTTTCCTGGGTATATCTTTTGAGAGTTCAACACATTAGTGAGATAAAACTAAATGCTTCTGAGAGTTATGATAAAATAAGACATAATAGTTTACAGGTGCCATATAAACCTCTGTTTTCTCCAGAAATATTATAGATAAAGCACTTTTTTGTATTTCATTATAATAAGGTTGCTAATATTAGTATTTTAATATTTGTCATCTATAAAGATCATTTCATATACATTTAAAATTTCTTATTACATAGATCATTTTTGTTAGAATTTAAATATTTTTAGTAGGAGTCAATATATAAGATAAATTTATAGATTAAATAAACTTGTTTTCTTATTCTAAAACAGATTTAAGTCAGCTTCCACGAATAGCACATACAGCAAAAACCATGAAATAGAAATTCACAATAGTTTCTATATAGTTATAATTGTTATTCTCAAATTTGGCTTTGAATTTTCTGGCAACCACAGTAAAGAGATACGATTGAATTCTTGAAAATTTTCTCAGAAAGAATTTGTTTTTTATTCTAAGCAAAGTGTTCCTTAGTATTATGTTACAAAAGACATTGTTCATATTGGCCATTATCTAGAGTAAATTTAGTGATGTAACAACGCAATATTTTAATATCAGTTACTGTCATGGATTTTACATGGCAACTTAATGAACGTTAAGGGCATAATATTAAAATATAATTCATTGAGGGCAGTTTTATGAGTGACCAATGTAATAAAGTCTAAGTTTATACCATTCTAGTGTTTTTTTTCTTACACTAAGAATAGAATTTTTAGTATCTAAAGTGGAAATATTTTGCATTCTTTAAATAATATAATAATATCACTTTTTTAAATTGGCTGGATTTAGATAGCAGAGAAGTTGAGGTTATACCTTCTGATTTGGGCCTGGAATGCTAGAAAGTCAGTGTTCTTGGTAGAGAGAAAAATGCATATATTTGGAAATGAGATAACTAACGAGTAAGGTTGATAACCTGTTGTAGAAATTGAAGATCCTAATCAATTCCTCACCTTGACAGTATACTGTCCCATCTCTGCACAGAAGTGAGGTAGAAGTATAATGATGAATTTTATTCAAGATTTCTAAGTCACTGTGGCATATGAGCAAATGCTCCAGAATAAATATTTTCAGCCAGCCGTGCTATAGAACACCTTAAATATTTTCATGGAACATCCAGTTTTAGTGCAACATAATTTTTCACGTTAGCAAACCCATATAAACCCACTGGCATGAAATGCAGCAAAAAATACACCTAAATAACTAAAAATATACTAACATGCTATTGTGTTATATTATGAAAGGCAATTGAGTTTTAGAGAATTCCAGTCATCTTGTGGGGCACAAGCCATAAAATAATGAACAAATAGCTTAGTATAATCTAGACTTTATACTCTAGTGACATACAGACCACAAACTATTATAATACAGCATACAGAGGCCACTCACCTGGAGGAAGAATTATCCAAAACAGCCTTGAATGATGATAGGAACTGCACATTTAAAAAAGAAAGTAAAAACAAGTAAAGGCTAGAGTATAAAGTATCTTCAACTTAAGATTAGGTTATATCCTAAAAGTATAGTTCTAAGTTCATTTTAGCTTAAGGATATACTTTCCTATAGACATTAACATGGCAGATAGGTCCCTGTCCTACAAACCCTATTTAATTCATAATCTGGAATGTTTCAAATGTTGTGTTGCAGCAAAGAAGGGTTTATCATCCCCTCTCTCTCCTGTAAGAAGTACTGGTAGAAGAATATTGGGATTCTTAGTAGTGAAAGGAAGTAATAACTGTCTAATCCCTTCTTGTCTTTACTTTTACTGCTGACTAGGGAATAGAATTGGGGCTTGGAGAAGAAGGAAGGCCAAGAAATACCACTCTAGTCTTTGTCATCACCTCAGTCTATGACTGAGGCTGTAGCTAGCAGTGAATAGGGAGTCCCAGAATGGTGGTGCCTGTAGCTAGGGTAAACAGAGGAATGGTAAAAGAGAAGGAAAAATATCCCCCACAGTTGTAGGAAGGAAAAAGGAATTCCTTTCATGTCCTGTATGGGTCATCAATAAATCTTCCTACGTAATGGGTTCTCAAAAGGCAAGAAATGCATACTACTTACACATCCGGAATGACTTGAGGGTTTTTAGAAGTGTCCCTTCTTTTGTTCTTTTTAAACCCAGTAGACTATTGGCTGTCACCAGTCAAAAAATGTGCCATACCCACAGACATATATATAACACTTTACACTTTATTTCAAATTAACAAAATTATAAACAGTTACAGGTAAATGACAATTCAGTACATTTAGTTGGATAATATATATAAAATGCATATATATGTGGTTAATTTGATGTGAATGTTGACACAGTGCACTGAGAAATGAAAAACATCATGCTGATTGTCCACTGATAACTCTGAAATTGGGAGAAAAACACTAGAATTTTTTTTTTTAAATCAGATTCTTCTCTTAGCTCTTCTAAAGGGATTTTTAGGAAATTCATAGCTCTCAGAGTTTATATTCACTAGATATAATTTGTATTCCATATATAGTCCTTTATTTTTCTGTAATATTCCCTCTCGATAATTTATTCTTGATATTTATTGAAGCTACCAAAAATCTGTTTATTATCTTGACCTTGTTATTTTGTTTTATAATTTTAATTTGTCTATTTTCCCTGTAACTCTTGTTACCCAATTTTTGTCCTCTGAATCCATATTGTAGAAGAATAATCAATCTTTGGGACAGAAGTTGTTTCTCTTAGTATTTTCCCTTATTTCAAGAAAGTGAAAAAGGACCGACCTATAGATATTATGTCTCTGGACAAAGTAACCTTTTACCACATATATGTAAATTATGTGTATTACCAAAAAAACCCCAAATATATACTAATTGACACATATACTTTCTTCCATAAAGCATATACAAAGGAAGCAATAAGTTGTTCTTGAGGAAAATGTAATTTTCCCTACTCTTTATCTGTGGTGTACATTGGAGTCTGACCTGGATTTGAATCTCAACTCTCTACTACTTCTACTCTGGTAACCTTGAATAAATTTATGTTTCTTTGTGTCTGTTTCTTCATCTTTAAAACGGGACTAATAATTCCTAGCTCAAGTGTTATCTGGAATATTAAATGAGATAGTCTAAGTTTGTAGTTTTTAAACACTGTTCTCTGGTACCCTAGAGCTCAATAGAGACATTTAATGGGTAACTTGTATCTTTATGTTTAGGGTTCTGCAGAAGATTTGGTTTGTAAAAGAGGGTCCTAAGGTTCTCTGTTTAAAAACATTTGAGGGCTTCCCTGGTGGCACAGTGGTTGAGAGTCTGCCTGCCAATGCAGGGGACACAGGTTCGTGCCCCGGTCTGGGAAGATCCCACATGCCGTGGAGCGGCTGGGCCCGTGAGCCATGGCCACTGAGCCTGCGCGTCCGGAGCCTGTGCTCCGCAACGGGAGAGGCCACAACAGTGAGAGGCCCGTGTACCGCAAAAAAAAAAAAAAAAAATGTTTGAAAGCCATAGCTGTAAGTAAAGTGCCTTGCACATAATAGATACTGAACAGATACTAGTTCTTTCATGCAGGTTAGAAAATCTCCACTCCTTTCTCTCCCACATGAGGCTCCCTTCCAATCAATATATTGAAACGCTATGTTGTTTTTCTTTAACTCCTTTATTGAGATATAATTCACATACCATACAATTCACCTATTTAAAGTGTACAGTGGTTTTTAGTATATTCACAGAGTTATGCAACCATAATCACAATGCAATTTTAAAACATTATCATCACCTTCAAAAGAAACTCTACCCATTAGTAGTCGAATTAACTTGTTTTTGAATTCTTTCCATTGTTAATTAGAAGTTAAACTAGGGGTAAGTTAACACATCAAGAAGAGCAAAATGAATCTAATGTCTGTACCTCCATAAGTCAGTGAACCATGTTTCTTCATTGATTTATGTAGGTACAGACATTAGATTCCATTATGGCATTTAGCCTACTTAATTTTATATATTAAGTCACTAAAGACTTGATTCTTTACATTTTTCACTTCTAGAAGTTCATTTATCTACTTTTATAACTTTTAAAGATGACTACTTGATCTGTATATGTCCTGCTCTTAGCTTAGACATTCAACAAATATTTTATCAAGTACTTGTTATGAGCCAGGTGCTGTGTTAGACTCCTAGGGTTAAACAATTAATTAGACACACTTTAAGGAGTTCACAGTTTTAGAAGGGTAACAGGTGAACCAAAGACAGTAATGTGGTGTGATTATTATTATGGAGAAGTGTACAAAGTGCTGTCAGTACACACTTAAGGGATTAATAAATTCTCCCAGTGAAGAAGATTGGGGGAGAGGCAGGAAAGGGAAAGAGCAGAGACTGAAGAGTTACAGAGACGCTGCAAAGAGGCTGGACCTTGAAAAATGAGTAGAATTCACTGGGCAGGTGATGGAGGAGAAATACATTCTAAAAAAGCTAAGAGTATATAACCCAAGCCTAATCCTTGAGGATTAAAAGCATACATTACGAAAGTCAGTGAGTTAATTGATGTGACTAGAGGGAATTGAACCTAGTGAATAGTGATAAAACAGAAAAGTTGGCTGGAGCAGATTGTGAGGGCCCGAAAGTCAGCCTAACACCTTATTTTATCACTTTCCCCCTTCCATTCCTAGCTTTACTCTACAGATAATTAGCCTTTCCCAATCTAATATTTATGTTAACATAGTTCCTACTACTATTATCCTAGTTCCCCAGGAGTTATCTTTGACTTTTTTCACTAGCTTCCTTCCCATATACATTCTCATGTTAATTATTAAGTATCTGTCTCTTCCTTTCCATTCACACAGTCACCACTATTTTCTCTTTCCTAGGATCTCCTTTCTATTTTGTTCATTTTTGATATTACATTTTTCCATTCCTAGGGCTTTACCTCTCATCTACTTTGTTATTCAAAGTAGCTTTATACAGTAGTTAAAATGGTTCCTGTATCAGGGAATCTGAAGAATATGAAGAGCCATTTATAAAAAGGAAAACTCTGACAGAGTTTATTAACTTATCTAGACTTCACTAGTAAGGAAGTTCTCCATGTACTGGTTATATTGAGTGAAAACAAGGGACAGAAGAGTATAGTATATTACCTTTTGTGGCAGAAAGCAGAGGGATCTTAGGGTATAGATACTATTTGCACAGAGAAAGTGAAAAACTATAGGAGAAATAAAGAATATCCAAAGAAGCAGGTGGAAATTGGGTGGAAAAGGACAGGAGTGAAGACAAGTCTCAATGTATTTACCTTTTCATGTTGTTTGGATTTTCAAATGGAATATTTCATCTGTTTAAAGCTCTGGCCTTGTGTGCCACTGCAGGGGAGTGGGATTGAGGGACTCTGGTTGATTGCCTGTTGCCTCATATATGAAATCACTCCTGAGTCTGCCACTCAGATCTGTCCACTCTGATTATGCCTTGGTATGATCCCTTTAACTGAAATGAACTCTGTCTATCCATGTCCCCAAATCACTTTCAAAACAATTCAAAACTCATCGCTTCCTTCTCCACAATTGGTTAATTATTTCATTCTATCATCTGAACTTAATATATTTATTTATATTCTATATTTACATTTTGGTTCTTTGTTGGTATCTCATAAGTATTGTCATTTATTTCATGAATGGTTTCTACTTAGATTGGTAATACCTTCAGTAGTAAAGCATGTTCTTTTCTCTCTTGTCTTATTTGAAGCATAATTTAATAGATACTCGGTAATTTTTATTTACCTCGGATTATCCTAACATGTTAATTTCATTTGGATAATTTTAATCAACGAATTTTAAATTAGAAAAGCTGCCATACAGAAAAACTAAGTTTGACTACTTTTCCATTATCTAAACTTCAAAATATTAAGTAGGAAAATATTTTATTTAAAAACCATTGAAAATAATTAGGGTAACTTTCCGGTTAAGTTGAAAATATCTGAATTTACTCACCAAAAAAGTAAACATAACACGACCACTTGACATTAATTTGCATGGAATACAGTGTTATTTGTATGCTAGTTACTAATTAATACAGTAATTGAGATTTGTGTGATTTTTTTTGTCTTTGCTAATATATGACATGCAGAGTTAATTCTGAATTTATAAGTAAAATATGATAAATATAATAGTCAATCTATCATTTTTTTATATTAACAATGTCAAAAGTAAGAAACTTTAAATTCTACTAGGAAATGAACATTTGTTTTTCAGATTGATCATAGAAACTTGTAAGCTGAGAGTCCTTTAGTATGTTTTTATTACTTGATGTATTCTAATCAGACACTTATTTTGAAACAGGCAAGAAAATTGGATGTATATTTTGAATATGAAGAAAAAATAATGAGCAAAACTACTCTGGATAAATCGCTTCTAGATATAATATCAGACCCTGATGGTATGTACCATGAATTTGAGGTTAATGTAAGTTTTACTTCTGATGAATCCAGCATTTTCAATTTGAGTAAAATCTGAATAGAATCATTGTTTTTCTCACAAGCTTTGCTATTAATGAGATAATTAAATGAGCTCTTTCCTGTTGAGAAATTTGTAGCATAGCAGTTACTAAGGTAGAAAAATGATTTACATTTTATTTTATTGAACTTTTCTTTGATGGTATGTAAGTGCTTTTTTGGGGGGAGGGAGGTATTTAAGCACTTTTTATATTCATTTGTTTAAAGTGATACATTTAAAGCTCAATTTCTGCTGGCTCCAGGAAGATTTGAAGGTAAAGTATTCAAAGCCAGCATCTCTAAGTGATGCAGTTTCTAATTACTTTGGTTTCACCCTAAAGAGTTTCCTAAAACGATGTATCTAAAACTGAGTTTTGTTTTAAATATTTAGGGAATTTTTGGGAGTGTTCCTTCCTCTGCAGTTTTTTGGAAGAGTTTGAGAAGGATGGGTATTAGCTCTTCTCTAAATGTTTGATAGAATTCACCTGTGAAGCCATCTGGTCCTGGAAAGCTTTTGTTTCTTGGATGATTTCTTGCATCTTCTCCATCTTTGCCTCCATTCTTTTTCTGAGGTCCTGGATCATCTTCACTGTCATTATTCTGAATTCTTTTCCTGGAAGATTGCCTATCTCCTTTTCATTTAGTTGTTTTTCTGGTGTTTTATCTTGTTCCTTCATCTGGTACATAGCCCTCTGCCTTTTCATCTTGCCTATCTTTCTGTGAATGTGGTTTTTGTTCCACAGGCTGCAGGATTGTAGTTCTTCTTGCTTCTGCTGTCTGCCCTCTGGTGGATGAGGATATATAAGAGGCTTGTCCATGACTCTTTTTGAATTATGGTTTTCCCAGGGTATGTGTCCAGTAGGGGGATTGCTGGGTCGTATAGTAGTTCTGTTTTTAGTTTTTTAAGGAACCACCATACTGTTCTCCATAGTGGCTGTATCAATTTACATTCCCACCAACAGTGCAAGAGGGTTCCCTTTTTTCCACAACCTCTCCAGCATTTATTGTTTGCAGATTTTTTGATGATGGCCATTCTGACTGATGTGAGGTGATACCTCATGGTAGTTTTGACTTTCATTTCTCTAATGATTAGTAATATTAAGCAGCCTTTCATGTGTTTTTTGGCGATCTGTATATCTTCTTTGGAGAAATGTCTATATAGGTCTTCTGCCCATTTTTGGATTGGGTTGTTTGTGTTTTTGATATTGACCTGCTTGTAAATTTTGGAGATTAATCCTTTGTCAGTTGCTTCAATTGCAAATATTTTCTCCCATTCTGAGGGTTGTCTTTTGGTCTTGTTTATGGTTTCCTTTGCTGTGCAAAAGGTTTTAAGGTTCATTAGGTCCCATTTGGGGTTTTTTTGTTTTTATTTCCATTCCTCTAGGAGGTGGGTCAAAAAAGATCTTGCTGTGATTTATCTAATAGAGCGTTCTGCCTATGTTTTTTTCTCTAGGAGTTTTATAGTACCTGGTCTTACATTTAGGGTTTTAATCCATTTTAAGTTTATTTTTGTGTATGGTGTTAGGGAGTGTTCTAATTTCATTTTTTTACATGTAGCTGTCCAGGTTTCCCAGCACCACTTATTGAAGACGCTGTCTTTTCTCCATTGTATATTCTTGCCTCCTTTATCAAAAATAAGGTGACCAGGGCTTCCCTGATGGCACAGTGGTTGAGAGTCCGCCTGCTGATGCAGGGAACACGGGTTTGTGCCCCGGTCTGGGAAGATCCCACATGCCGCGGAGCGGCTAGGCCCATGAACCATGGCCACTGAGCCTGTGTGTCTGGAGCCTGTGCTCCACAACGGGAGAGGCCACAACGGTGAGAGGCCCGCGTACCACAAAAAAAAAAAAAAGAAACAAAGAAGGTGACCATAGGAGCGTGGGTTTATCTCTGTGCTTTCTATCCTGGCCCATTGATCTATATTTCTGTTTTTGTGCCGGTACCATATTGTCTTGATTACTGTACCTTTGTATTGTAGTCTGAAGTCTGGGAGCCTGATTACTCCAGCTCTGTTTTTCTTTCTCAAGATTGCTTTGGCTATTCAGGGTCTTTTGTGCTTCCAAACAAATTGTGCAACTTTTTGTAGTAGTTCTGTGAAAAATGCCATTGGTAGTTTAATAGGGATTGCATTGACTCTGTAGATTGCTGTGGGTAGTACACTCATTTTCACAATGTTGATTCTTCCAATCCAAGAACATGGTATATCTTTCTCTCTGTTTGTATCATCTTTAATTTCTTTTGTCAGTGTCTCATATTTTTCTGCATACAGGTCTTTTGTCTCCTTAAGTAGGTTTATTCCTGGATGTTTTATTCTTTTTGTTGCAATGGTAAATGAAAGTGTTTCCTTAATTTCTCTTTAAGATTTTTCATCACTAGTTTGTAGGAATGCAAGAGATTTCTGTGCAATAATTTTGTATCCTGCTACTTTACCAAATTCATTGATGAGCTCTAGTAGTTTTTTGGTAGCATCTTCAGGATTCTCTATGTATAGTATCATGTCACCTGTAAACAGTGACAGCTTTACTTCTTTTCCGATTTGGATTCCTTTTATTTCTTTTTCTTCTCTGATTGCCATGGCTAAAACTCCAAAACTATGTTGAATAATAGTGGTGAGAGTGGACAACCTTGTCTTGTTCCTGATCTTAGAGGAAATGGTTTCAGTTTTTCATCATTGCGAACGATGTTGTCTGTCCGTGTGTCATATATAGCCTTTATTATGTTGAGGTAAGTTCCCTCTATGCCTACTACCTGGAGGGTTTTTATCATAAATGGGTGTTGAATTTTGTTGAAAGCTTTTTCTGCATCTATTGAGATGATCATATGGTTTTTATTCTTCAATTTGTTATTATGCTATATCACATTGATTGATTTGCATATATTGAAGAATCTTTGCATTCCTGGGATAAACCCCACTTGATCATGGTATATGATCCTGTTACTGTGCTGTTGGATGCTGTTTGCTAGTATTTTGTTGAGGATTTTTGCATTTATGTTCATCAGTGATATTGACCTGTATTTTTCTTTCTTTGTGACATCTTTGTCTGGTTTTGGTATCAGCGTTATGGTGGCCTTGTAGAGTGAGTTTGGGAGTGTTCCTCCCTCTGCTATATTTTGGAAGAGTTTGAGAAGGATAGGTGTTAGCTCTTCTCTAAATGTTTGATAGAATTTGCCTGTGAATCCATCTGGTCCTGGGCTTTTGTTTTTTGGAAGATATTTAATCACAGTCTCAATTTCAGTGCTTGTGATTGGTCTGTTTACATTTTCTACTTCTTCCTGGTTCAGTCTCGGAAGGTTGTGCTTTTCTAAGAATTTGTCCATTTTTCCACGTTGTTCATTTTATTGGCATAGAGTTGCTTGTAGTAATCTCTCGTGATCCTTTGTATTTCTGCAATGTCAGTTGTTACCTCTCCTTTTTCATTTCTAACTGTACTGATATGAGTTCTCTCCCTTTTTTTCTTGATGAGTCTGACTAATGGTTTGTCAACTTTATCTTCTCAAAGAACCAGCTTTTAGTTTTATTGATCTTTGGTATCGTTTCCTTCATTTCTTTTTCATTTATTTCTGATCTCATCTTTATGATTTCTTTCCTTCTGCTAACTTTGGGGGTTTTTTGTTCTTCTTTCTCTAATTGCTTTAGGTGTAAGGTTAGGTTGTTTATTTGAGATGTTTCTTGTTTCTTGAGGTAGGATTGTATTGCTATAAACTTCCCTCTTAGAACTGCTTTTGCTACATCCCATAGATTTTGGATCATTGTGTTTTCATTGTCATTTGTTTCTAGGTATTTTTTTATTTGCTCTTTGCTTTCTTCAGTGATCTCTTGGTTATTTACTAATGTATTGTTTAGCCTGATGTGTTTATGTTTTTTACAGTTTTTTTCCTGTAATTGATATCTAGTCTCATAGCATTGTGGTCGGAAAAGATACTTGAGACAACTTCAGTTTTCTTAAATTTACCAGACCTTGATTTGTGACCCAAGATATGATCTATCCTGGAGAATGTTCCATGAGCACTAGAGAAGAAAGTGTATTGTGTTGTTTTTTTGGATGGAATGTCCTATAAATATCAATGAAGTCCATTTTGTTTAATGTATCACTTAAAGTTTTGGTTGTAGGTTTTTCCCATTCTTCGCTTTAAATATGTCCTGCCACTCCCTTCTGCCTTGCAGAGTTTCTGCTGAAAGTTCAGCTGTTAACCTTATGGGGATTCCCTTGTATGTTATTTGTTGCTTTTCCCTTGCTGCTTTTAATATTTTTTCTTTGTACTTAATTTTTGATAGTTTGACTAATATGTGTCTTAGCCTGTTTCTCCTTGGATTTATCCTGTATGGGACTCTCTGTGCTTCCTAGACTTCATTGACTATTTCCTTTCCCATATTAGGGAAGTTTTCAACTATAATCTCTTCAAATAATTTCTCAGTCCCTTTGTTTTTCTTTTCTTCTTTTGGGACCCCTATAATTCGAATGTTGGTGCATTTAATATTGTCCCAGAGGTCTCTGAGAGTGTCCTCAATTCTTTTCATTCTTTTTTCTTTATTCTGCTTTGCAGGAGTTATTTCCACTATTTTGTCTTCCAGGTCACTTATCCGT
The DNA here is from genome assembly GCF_003031525.2 of Neophocaena asiaeorientalis asiaeorientalis. NCBI lineage: Eukaryota > Metazoa > Chordata > Mammalia > Artiodactyla > Phocoenidae > Neophocaena > Neophocaena asiaeorientalis. Next base: position 905,227 of record NW_020175825.1, on the reverse strand, counting down.
TCTTCTGCCTCAGTTATTCTGCTATTGATTCCTTCTAGAGAATTTTTAATTGTATTTGTTGTGTTGTTTATCATTGTTTGTTTGCGCTTTAGTTTTTCCAGGTCCTTATTAAACATTTCTTGTAATTTCTCCATTCTATTTCTGAGATTTTGGATCATCTTTACAGTCATTATTCTGAATTCTTTTTCAGGTAGACTGCCTATTTCCTCTTCATTTGTTTGGTGCGGTGGGTTTTTACCTTGCTCCTTCATCTGCTGTATGTTTCTCTGTCTTCTCATTTTGCTTAACTTACTGTGTTTGGGTCTCCTTTTCGCAGGCTGTAGGTTCGTAGTTCCTGTTGTTTTTGGTGTCTGCCCCCAGTGTCTAAAGTTGGTTCAGTGGGTTGTGTAGCCTTCCTGGTGGAGCGGACTAGTGCCTGTGTTCTGGTGGATGAAGCTGGATCTTGTCTTTCTAGTCAGCAGGACCACGTCCGGTGATGTGTTTTGGGGTATCTGTGACCTTATTATGATTTTAGGCAGCCTCTCTGCTAATGGATGGGGTTGTGTTCCTGTCTTGCTAGTTGTTTGGCACAGGGTGTCCAGCACTGTAGCTTGCTGGTCGTTGAGTGGAGCTGGGTCTTTGAGTTGAGATGGAGATCTCTGGGAGAGCTTTCGCCGTTTGATATTACATGAAGCTGAGAGGTCTCTGGTGGACCGGTGTCCTGAACTCAGCTCTCCCACCTCAGAGGCACAGGCCTGACACCCCACCAGAGCACCAAGACCCTGTCAGCCACACGGCATGTGGCAGGCAAAGTAATGGTCCTCCAAAGACACGGACATCCGCATCCTTGGAACCGCCTGGCTTGTGTGCAGCCGTGGGGACCTGGAGCTGCTGGAGGGACAGGGCGGTGGCCTGAGGTGCACAGGGTGACCTAGTGTCCTCGGGGTCAGAGCCGGGCCATCTGCACCACCCGCACTGCCCAGCGCGCCAGGGATTCCGCCTGGGCTTGACAGGCGTCTGCACCCCAGATTCACATCTGAGGCCCCTGGGAATTCACTTTTAGAGAAACTCTGTAGACAGTCCCTTTATATTTATCTAAATATATGTTTGTTAGATTTTCTTAAAACAAGATATAACTATTTGTACTTAGAAAATATAATCTAATCATTGTTTTCAATCATAATGATTATAAGATCTTCACAGGATTTTAGCCACTAAAATTCTCTAAACTTTACAGGCTTAATAATTTCAGAAGAGTTTTCAATTCAAATCTCAGCTCTTTTGAAAAATGAATAAAAAGCATTTAAGCTCTTTAGCTTATATTTTACATACAAGCTCTTTGAGTAAATAATAGTTTTTTGAGTATAGTTTTGGTGTGACTTTTAGATTTTATATCACGTTGGAAAGTAAGTTAAAAAATTTTTTTTACATGTTTGTAATTAAAGGGTTCTATTCATAAAAGCTTCTGAGAAGGCATAGTATTTCTCACACTTTTAAAAAGTTAGATTTGTGGGGAGAACATAACATTTTGAAGATATGTGTACTTTACAATTAAAAATATGAAAGATACATCTAAGTCCATCACTTCAGAGCTATTCCTTGTTATTTACAATAAGTTTTGAGTAAAGTTGAAGCAATTAAGTGTGTTGATTAAAAAAAGTAATGAGAACCTTTCTTTTTCCTTTCCCTTACTTTCTCAAACCATTTATTATTAAAGACATTAAGTAGAGCAGAGCAAGGTAGGCATTCATGCAAAGTAGCAGTGTAGTACCACTTCAGCCCAGAACAAGATGTCAGAACCTGAGCAGGATGAGAAGGGCATCCACATATCCGGTAGAGGGAGGGTTGGTAATTCAGCATGAAGTGTCAAAGTCCGAGTGAAGTGAGTGGAGTGTCCACATGTAGGAGCAGTTATAAGGGTATAAGAGTCCTATCAGATTAAGGGGGGTGACCTTGCATAGGACAGACCAAACATTGGCTCAGGTGGGGTGAGAATTATAGCCAGGCATGTGGGTGGGTCCATTGTAGAGAATCAGAGCCCAAGTGGAGGAGATAACGTCCATGCAGGCAAGGGGACAGTGGCAGAGATAAGATATTTGTTACATACAGGGGACTGGATAAATAAGTAAATGTATCGGGTAATAAAAAGGGAGCCAGGTTTCCCACTGTCAGAAATGGAAGTTATAACTATGGAAATGAAGAAAACTACAATGAACCCTAGTAATATTGGATTGGAATTGGAGGTACTGATGTAGACTTGGTGTTTTTGTTAAATACTTGCCAAATAGAGAAATAAATATAGATATGTGTGTGTGTGTGTGTGTGTGTACACATATATATGTATTCCCTAACTCTGCCAACTGAGCAGGGCTAGGAGCCACAGTTCCCCAGTAGTAAAAATTTTAGCCTTATATATTCCACTTTCCACTAGGACTCATTGGAGTATGGTTGATTCCAGGGAGAGAAAGTACAAAATGAGCCTGAAACATTTTCTTGGGTCAGAAAGCAAGAAAAGTACTTAAAACATGATGGAACATGTCCAAAGGACCCAGACGTCAGCTTGAAGAGGCTATGCTCTGTGCTGCGGATATTAAAAGCACCAGCAGGAACCCACAGGCCCCTAAAACTCTGAGGGAGGGGAACCTGTCTCTCGTATCTTAGGAGCTATTGTTCCAAGAGCCTACAGCAAGCCCCGTTCCTCTTTTTCTTTTTGTCCTCTAACTGCTTCGTCATAATTGCAGGAAATACACAATGGAGCAGGGTACCTAAAGCCAAAGTTTTTTGGCTGGAGCACTAAAAAGGGAAGAAACTGGAAAGTACCAGGGAGATTGCAGAAGGAAGGAGCTCAGGAAAGCAACCCCATAAAGTTGTTTATGAATTCCTGGGCTCACCTCTGAGTTGTACGTGCATGAATCTGATCCTAAACAGCATTCCAAAGACTGAGAGGTGAAGGACTAGATGACCTCCAAGTTCCCGTACTGGCTGCTGGGCAGTGGGACAGATCCCAGTAGCACTGCAAACATTTAAAAAATAGAATCCATGATGGAAACGGCTCACAGAGGCTGGTAGGAGCTTTGGCCTGAACCCGTCGAGGCTAATTACCTGCTAAAACAAAAATATCAGCTTTCTCCTAGTATTTAAACAAAACCCTGAATCCAGTAACCTACTTCAGTATATCTAAAATACAATATTTATTTGTAAGCATGAGAATGTTTGAGAACCTGTCATTGATCTTTATTACCAGTCTTTGTCATATTTAGGGAGTAAGGATAATTTGAAGATAGAAAATCAATGGGTTATCAGTCAATATGTTTTGAAAAAAGTATTCTTGTTTTTATTCTATAATAAAGTATAACAATTCTGAGTTCTTACGTATTGGGACACACTTTGAAGTGAGAGTACATATTGGTATTTGTTGAATAGTGAAACTGAGTTACCCATGACCAGTGCCTATCACTTTGCATCGAAGTACACCCACTACTGAGGGGAAAATAAAAGGATTCCCTGGACAGTCTCGGGCTTTGGATAATAGAAGTAGTAGCTCAAAGGATGCACTGCAAGCAAGAAATTTCTCTGAAATCTTTTGTTTTGTCTTAAAATTTCAGGCAGATATAATCTGCATAATACAATGGTGTTTATTATACTATAGACATATGGTTTTTCCAAATCTTCATAGACCCTTCAGAAAGGGGAGAAATGTATATTTAGTGGCTCCAGTTTCCAAAGTATGACCTTAGGCTCAGTTAGATGATTTTAGCCAGCAGGTTTTCATAACCCAGTACCTAACGGGACCATGCAACTGGTTTCCCAGGATAGTCCCATTTATATACCAGTTGTCCTTACATACTTATTACTAGCATCCCCCTTTTCATCTCAAAAGTGTACTGTTTTAGAATTGTATGATTATCCTACCTATACCTTTTTGAGTTTAGATCTGAAACATAAATCACAACACTATAGACAGTTTGGAAGATAGAATAGAGGTGCTTCCATAGCTTATCCCTGTAATCCCATAGTATTTAATCTTTTTCCATATCTGTGTTTTACATGGTTGTAATTTAGTGCCTATAACGTTAAATGATTTGAATCAAGAACCTTAGTTTGTCTTGTCACATTTTTGTATGCCTTGAGATTATAGTGTTGACTATAATACATAACAACCAGAATTATGAAAGTCTTTTTTTCCTTATCTATTTTCCCCTTTGTAGCAGGAACTCCAGAAGATAAAATGAGGCTGTTTCTTATCTATTACATAAGTGCCCAGCAAGCACCTTCTGAGGTATGTCCTCTGTATTCAGTTATTGGGAGGAAGGGAGAATACTCGCTTGTTTCAGAAAATAGAAGTAAAAATCACTGTAACCAAGTAATTACTTCATTCCTTCCTTTAAAAGAAAAACAATTTCGTAAGGCTAGTTCTATTTACTGCTGAATATTATAGCAGTATTTATTGTCACCAGGAAAACTATTTACTCATGAAATATCTCACCACTTTTAAGTTGTTAGAATATGAACTGAATTCATGACCAAAATTCTTATTTCTGGAAAATAACTATTCTAAACTAAGTTAACCAAGTTTGCTCTGCCTTTTGAAAGATTGATCTTATCATTTCTCATGATGTGATGATCCTAGAAGTTCCATTTCTTTGAGCGATAGCCACTAATACTTATTTTCCTTACAAGGAATTTTGCTTTAACCTAAAATAAAAGTTTGGTAATATTTTGCTGTTGTTTTAAAACTAATGTCGAGGGACTTCCCTGGTGGTGTAGTGGTTAAGAATCCGCCTGCCAGTGCAGGGGGATATGGGTTTGATTCCTGGCCCAGGAAGATCCCACGTGCCGCAGAGCAACTAAGCCCGTACGCCACAACTACTGAGCCCTCAACTACTGAAGCCCGTGTGCCTATAGCCTGTGCTCCACAACAAGAGTCGCCACCACAGTGAGAAGCGCCCGCACCGCAATGAAGAGTAGCCCCCCTCACCACAACTAGAGAAAGCCCACGTGCAGCAACGAAGACCCAACACAGCCAAAAATAAACAAACAAATTAAAAACAAAAACAAAAACAAAAAACTAATGTCCATTATAGAATATAGAGAAGTCACTTGGAGGAAAATATCTAAATTTCCAAAAGTTATATAAATAATGTATCAATAATTTCCTAAGATTAAACTTCAGGTTCACATCTATCATTTGATCCATATAAAAATAAAGTTGAGAGACTGTATTGCAGTAAAAAAGCTACTTTTTATATCAGAATAAATTTCTAAGAATGATTGGAAAATCTATCTCCCTTTCTAGATTTTTTTATCACTGGAAGAGTAGATTGTGGGGTATTTTGTTGTTTTCTTTTTCTGTAATAAGCCATCAATTGCTTTTGAGGAAAAAAATTTTTTTAAGTATGTAGAGGTAATACTGTGAAGGAAAACAGTGATTTTGCTATCAGTCTTGTTGCTGGGTTAGAGACCTGTTAACTCTTTCTAATGTTAACTTCGTATAATTTTACTGGATGAGCAACTAGCATAAGGAACTTGGGAATGACACCTAGAATGATATGGCTGTTGTAAACTCCTTTCCTTTGCTGGTAGCAATTATTTTTCTAATGTCGGTAGATTGTAAGGCTTCTTTTTGTTTGGCATGTTAAAACAGCAAAGTACACCCAATATTTGCTTTAGATCAATTCTGCTTTATCCTAAGAATACATTTCTTGACTTTTATTTTAATTCAGTAAGGAAGTTCGTTAGTCCCCCCTTATCCAAGGGAGATATGTTCCAGGACCCCCAGTGGATGCCTGAAACCATGGAGAGTACCAAACGTTCCCCCCCCACTACCATATATACTGTTTTTTTCTATACATACATACCTATGATAAAGTTTAATTTATAAATTAGGCACAGTAAGAGATTAACAACAACTAATAATAAATTAGAATAATTATAACAATATGCTATAATAAAAGTTATGTGAATGTGGACTCTCTCTCTCACAATATATTGTACTGTAGTCATCCTTCCTATGATGATGATGTGAGCTCATAAAATGCCTGCATGATGAGATGAGGTGAGGTGAATGACACAGGCATGGTGATGTAGCATTAGGCTACTATTGACCTCCTGACTGAAGGAGAATCATCTACTTCAGATGATCCTGTGTCATCAAGCCATGATGGTGTCGATTGTTAGATGTCAGGAGCAGATGATGTCAATGGTTGGGGCAGGACTGATCAGGAAAGCACAAGTTTTCATCACACTACTCAAAACAGCACACAATATGAATTGTTTATTTCTGGGAATTTCCATTTAGTATTTTCACACCTCAGTTGACCACAGCAACTGAAACCATGGAAAGCAAAACTGCTGAAGGGAGGGGATTACTGTATAGTTTACTTTCTAGAAACATCTCTGTCATTAATGGGGGTGTTCCTTTAAGGGATTCTAATAGCCTATTTATATTTTCTTAGGAATATATGATTTTAAAACTTAACGCAGTTTCCCTTAATTTGACCACATTATTTTATTTCATTTATTTTTGGTAAGAATTATGTCTTTTCATAAGTTTAAGCGGTCATTAAGTGGCTTGACGCAAATTTTGACTACTGATGTAATAGCCCCCAAAATGCAAAGTAGTGAACGTCTCTGATTTGATGGTGAGCTTAAAAGTTTCTTTCTTTTAAATTTTTATAATGGAGTCACTGTGATGATAGGCTCCCGTGACATATCCGAATTCAACTAGACTTTACTCATCAGGAAATAAAAAAAGAAAAAAGAAAGAAAACTACTTAAAAAGTGTAGGACACCTGCTGTTCAGTTAATAAATTTGGATCTCTGCAGTGAATATGAGATGGGATAACCTGAATCTGCAGGTCCCCTAAGTCAACATCATTCCCCTCATGTTTCCAATTTTGGAATATTCTTGATCAAGCCAGATCTTTCATTTAATGCTTATCCTAAGGACAAGCAATCTGTGTCAACAGTGGAGGAAAAACTGTTAGGCTTACTGAGGGATGACAAAATACTGTACTTTATAGGTGATTTGGGAGCCTATCAAAGGTAATTTTCATTATACGTGATTTTTATCTCATGCTCATTTGGGTACTCCCTTAAGATAACCACTCCACTCTACTTAGGTGCTCATGCCTTTAGTCTAACTTTCTGATTAATCCAATGATAAAAAACAAAATGGTCTCTTTCATGAAAGTAAAAGTTTTTGTCATATGATTCTTTTCTTATTTCAGGCTGATTTGGAGCAATACAAAAAAGCTTTAACTGATGCTGGATGCAACCTTAATCCCTTACAATATATCAAACAGTGGAAGTAAGTTTTATTTTATTCTTCAGTTCTTACCATTTAAGAGAGTACAATGGAAGTTGAGTTCCCAAGAAAATGGGAATGTTACTAAGAAAACTGAACAGTGCCTTGGTATTTTTTTTATTCAATGGCATAAATATTTCCTTATCTCCCCCACCCTTTCCACAACTTTATATAAAATAGCGATGCCTTTCTTTCCTAGACATATTTTTTCCTATATTTTCTTCAAAGACGTGAGATGAGAAAGTCAAAGACTGAAATGTTGTGGGTCAAATGTCTCAAAAACATTTTTTAAATGTTTTAATTTCACTAATAATCAGAGAAATGCAGATTAATATAATGCAGAGATTTCGAAAATATTGTGCCAAGGATCCAGGAAAATTAACTGATGCATTTATACTCTACTATTAGAAATACAAATTGTCAAAATTTTGCTGGCTGGTATAAAAAGTCTTTTAAAAGAATAGCTTTGACCTAGCACTTTCTTAAAAATTAATCTCGAAGAAGAAATTGGAGTTGTAAAATCTTAGAAGCGATTGTAATAATCGAATTTTGAAAATCAACCTGAATGTCAAGGATTGAAATTATGTCATTTCCACAGGAATGCAACTGAGTCATTAAAAATCATGTTGTGGATGACTTACTCTAATGACCATTGAGAAATGGCCATGTTATGTTACAAAGTGAAATATAGTTTACTATTCAATGATTTGTTTGATAAATAACTTCCTTTGTCTCAGTGACTAGGGACTCTTCTAGCCATTAAGAATACAATAGTGGAGGGCTTCCCTGGTGGCGCAGTGGTTGAGAGTCCGCCTGCCAATGCAGGGGACACTGGTTTGTGCCCCAGTCCGGGAAGATGCCGCGGAGCGGCTGCGCCCGTGAGCCATGGCCACTGAGCCTGCGCATCTGGAGCCTGTTGCTCCGCAACAGGAGAGGCCACAACAGTGAGAGGCCTGCGTACCGCAAAAAAAAAAAATCACAATAGTGGGGCTTCCCTGGTGTCTCAGTGGTTAAGAATCCGCCTGCCAATGCATGGGACACGGGTTCGAGCTGCGTGTCCCATGCTGCGGAGCAACTAAACCCATGCGCCACAACTACTGAGCCTGCGCCCTAGAGCTCACGTGGCACAACTACTGAGCCCACGTGCCACAACTACTGAAGCCCGTGTGCCTAGAGCCCATGCTCTGCAACAAGAGAAGCCACTGCAATGAGCAGCCCGTGCCCCACAACAAAGAGTATCCCCTGCTCGCCACAACCAGAGAAAGCCCATGCACAGCAACAAAGACCCAACACAGCCAAAAATAAAAATAAATAAAATTTATTTTTAAAAGAATACAATAGTAAACATGCTATGGAAGGCTCCTACTTTCACTGAATTTACATTTGTTTTGAGGGAACAATAAGTCAATAAGCAAACAAATGAACAGAGTTCTGTTAAACCATATTCACCATATTAAGTGATATAAAGAAAATAAAACTAAGTGATAAGATCTTAATTTGTTGAGGTATTAGCTAAATTTGTTGAGGAGATCAGGGTAAGCCTCTGGGTAGGTAACACTTGAGCCAAAACTTAGATGACATTTTTTACATTACAATCCCTATTATCTAACCATTTATCCATCCATTTGTGTGTGTGTGTGTATGGACATACACATATATACATATAACTGCATAGCTAAAATTCTGTTCACTTAAATGCTAATAGTGGATAACTCTGAGTAGTAGAATTTCTTTCCTTTTGGGTTCTTTATTTCCAAATTTTCTACAACAGTATCTTCAGATTATTTCTTAAAATAATTTTTTTTAAGACTAGAGGATGGAATATGCTTCTGATCTCAAGTGTATCAAAAAAATATGCATAGAAGAGAAATATACCAAGTTGTTAACAGGTATATTGCTGAGTTATGATTGCATTTTATTATCTATATTTCTGTTTGGTTTTTTTCCAATTTGCTTTTATTTCACTGTTTTCTTTTTTTTGGAATTTTATTTTTTATACAGCAGGTCCTTATTAGTTATCTATTTTTTACATATTAGTATATATATGTCAATCCCAATCTCCCAATTCATCCCACCACCACCACAACCCCCCGCCACTTTCCCCCTTTGGTGTCCATACATTTGTTCTCTACATCTGTGTCTCTGTTTCTACCCTGCAAACCAGTTCATCTGTACCATTTTTCTAGGTTCCATATATGCGTTAATACATGATATTTGTTTTTCTCTTTCTGACTTCACTCTGTATGACAGTCTCTAGATCCCTCCACGTCTCTGCAAATAACTCAATTTCGTTCCTTTTTATGGCTGAGTAATATTACATTGTATATATGAACCACATCTTTATCCATTCGTCTGTCAGTGAACATGTAGGTTGCTTCCATGACCTGGCTATTGTAAATAGTGCTGCAATGAACATTGGGGTGCATGTGTCTTTTTGAATTATGGTTTTATCTGGGTATATGCCCAGTAGTGGGATTGCTGGGCCATATGGTAATTCTATTTTTATTTTTTTTATTTATTTATTTTTGCTTTTTTTTTTCTTTTTGCGGTATGTGGGCCTGTCACTGTTGTGGCCTCTCCTGTTGCGGAGCACAGGCTCCGGACGCACAGGCTCAGCGGCCATGGCTCACGCTCCTAGCCACTCCGCGGCATGTGGGATCTTACTGGACCAGGGCACAAACCTGTGTCCCCTGCATTGGCAGGCAGACTCTCAACCACTGCACCACCAGGGAAGCCCCTATTTTTAGTTTTTTAAAGAACCTCCATACTGTTCTCCATAGTGGCTGTATCAATTTACATTCCCACCAACAGTGCAGGAGGGTTCCCTTTTCTCCACACCCTCTCCAGCATTTATTGTTTGTAGACTTTTTGATGATGGCCATTCTAACTGGTGTGAGGTGATACCTCATTGTAGTTTTGATTTGCATTTCTCTAATAGTGATGTTGACCAGCTTGTCGTGTGCTTCTGGCAATCTCTATGTCTTCTCTGGAGAAATGTCTGTTTAGGTCTTATGCCCATTTTTTGATTGGGTTGTTTGTTTTTTTTAATATTGAGCTGCATGAGCTGTTTATATATTTTAGAGATTAATCCATTGTCTGTTGATTCTTTTGCAAATATTTTCTCCCATTCTGAGGGTTGTCTTTTCGTCTTGTTTGTAGTTTCCTTTGCTTTGCAAAAGCTTTTAAGTTTCATTAGGTCCCATTTTTTAATTTTTGTTTTTATTTCCATTACTCTAGGAGGTGGATCTGAAAAGATCTTGCTGTGATTTATGTCACAGAGTGTTCTTCTTCTTCCTATGTTTTCCTCTAAGAGTTTTATAGTGTCCGGTCTTACATTTAGGTCTCTAATCATTTTGAGTTTATTTTTGTGTATGGTGTTAGGGAGTGTTCTAATTTCATTATTTTACATGTAGCTGTCCATTTTTCTCAGCACCACTTATTGAAGAGACTGTCTTCTCTACATTGTATATCCTTGCCTCCTTTGTCATAGATTAGTTGACCATAGGTGCATGGGTTTACCTCTGTTTTTGTGCCAGTACCATATTGTCTTGATTACTGTAGCTTTGTAGTATAGTCTCAAGTCAGGGAGTCGGATTTCTCCAGCTCCGTTTTTTTCCCTCAGGACTGCTTTGGCTATTTGGGGTCTTTTGTGTCTCCATACAAATTTTAAGATTTTTTGTTCTAGTTCTGTAAAAAATGCCACTGGTAATTTGATGGGGACTGCTTTGAATCTGTAGATTGCTTTAGGTAGTATAGTCATTTTCACAGTATTGATTATTCTAATCCAAGAACATGGTATATCTCCATCTGATTGTGTCATCTTTCATTTCTTTCATCAGTGTCTTATGGTCTTCTGAGTACAGGTCTTTTACCTTTACCTCCTTAGGTAGGTTTATTCCTAGGTATTTTATTCTTTTTGTTGCAGTGGTGAATGGGATTGTTTCCTTATTTCTCTTTATGATCTTTCGTTGTTAGTGCATAGGAATGCAAGAGATTTCTGTGCATTAATTTTGTATCCTGCAACTTTACCAAATTCATTGATTAGCTCCCGTAGTTTTCTTGTGCCATCTTTAGGATTCTCTATGTATAGTATCATGTCATCTGCAAACAGTGACAGTTTTACTTCTTCTTTTCCAATTTATATTCCTTTTATTTCTTTTTCTTCTTTGATTGCCATGGCTAAAACTTCCTAAATTATGTTGAATAATAGTGGTGAGAGTGGGCACCCTTGTCTTGTTCCTGATCTTAGAGGAAATGCTTTCAGTTTCTCACCATTGAGAATGATGTTGGCTGTGGGTTTGTCATATATGGCTTTTATTATGTTGAGGTAGATTCCCTCTATGTCCACTTTCTGGAGAGTTTTTATCATAAATCAGTGTTGAATTTTGTCAAAAGCTTTTCTGCATCTCTTGAGATCATATGGTTTTTCTCCTTCAATTTGTTAATATGCTGTATCACATTGATTGATTTGCATATATTGAAGAATCCTTGCATCCTTGGAATAAATCCCACATGACCATGGTGTATGATCCTTTTAATGTGTTGTTGGATTCTGTTTGCTAGTATTTTGTTGAGGATTTTTGTGTCTATATTCATCAGTGATATAGGTCTGTAATTTTCTTTTTTGTAGTATCTTTGTCTGGTTTTGGTATCAGGTTGATGGTGGCCTCATAGAATGAGTTTGGGAGTGTTCCCTCCTCTGCAGTTTTTGGAAAGTTTGAGAAGGATGGGTGTTAGCTCTTCTCTAAATGTTTGATAGACTTCCCTGTGAAGCCATCTGGTCCTGGACTTTCGTTTGTTGGAAGATTTTTAATCACAGTTTCAATTTCATTACTTGTCATTGGTCTGTTCATATTTTCTATTTCTTCCTGGTTCAGTCTTGAAAGGTTATACCTTTCTAAGAATTTGTCCATTTCTTCCAGGTTGTCCATTTTATTGTAATAGAGTTGCTTGTAGTAGTCTCTTATGATGCTTTGTATTTCTGCAGTGTCCATTGTAACTTCTTTTTCATTTCTAATTTTATTGATTTGAGTCCTCTCCCTCTTTTTCTTGATGAGTGGCTAAAGGTTTATCAATTTTGTTTATCTTCTCAAACAACCAGCTTTTAGTTTTATTGATTTTTGCTCTTGTTTTCTTTGTTTCTATTTATTTCTGCTTTGATCTTTATGATTTCTTTCCTTCTACTAACTTTGGGTTTTGTTTGTTCTTTCTCTAGTTCCTTTAAGTATAAAGTTAGATTATGTATTTGAGATTTTTCTTGTTTTTTGAGGTAGGCTTGTATTGCTATAAACTTCCCTCTTAGAACTGCTTTTGTTGCAGCCCATAGGTTTTTCATCATCGTGTTTTTGTTGTAATTTGTCTCTAGGTATTTTTTGATTTCCTTTTTGATATCTTCAGTGATCTCCTGGTTATTTAATAGCATACTGTTTAGCCTTCATGTGTTTGTGTTTTTTATGGTTTTTTCCCTGTAATTGATTTCTGATCTCATAGCATTGTGGTCAGAAAAGATGCTTTATATGATTTCAATTTTCTTATATTTACTGAGGCTTGATTTGTGACCCAAGAGGTTATCTGTCTTGTCGAATGTTCCATGTGCCCTTGAGAAGAAAGTGTAATCTGCTGTTTTTGGATGGAATGTTCTATAAATATCAATTAAATCTATCTGGTCTATTGTGTCATTTAAAGCTTGTGTTTCCTTATTAATTTTCTGTCTGGATGATCTGTCCATTGGTGTAAGTGAGCTATTAAAGTCCCCCACTATTACTGTGCTACTATCAGTTTCCTCTTTTATAGCTGTCTGTCTTTGTTAAACATTTCTTGCATCTTCTTGATCTTTGCCTCCATTCTTTTCCTGAGGTCCTGGATCATCTTCACTATCATTATTCTGAATTTTTTTTCTGGAAGGTTGCCTATCTCCACTTCATTTAGTTGTTTTTCTGGGGTTTTATCTTGTTCTTTCATCTGGTACATTGTCCTCTGTGTTTTCATTTTGTCTGTCTTTCTGTGAATGTGGTTTTCATTCCACAGGCTGCAGAATTGTAGTTCTTCTTGCTTCTGCTGTCTGCCCTCTTCACTGTGTTCTTATGATAAGAAAAAAGTAGACAACAAACCTTAGTTTAACAAAAGAAACCGAAAACTGTCTTTTCTAATTTTTATAACATATACACTTAAATATTTGGCTGTGTCGTATATGTCATTGTGTTTTACATTATGACTTATGTGGAACTCCCTAATCAAATATTTGGTGTTAAAAGAGGAAAGGCAGTCTTGGGCATCATTTTACATGGTTACAAAGTATTCAATATATAATTTCTAATTTGTAACATTCTTTCTAATTATAAGGGTTATATCAGTTTATTGAAGAAAATTTTAGGAAACTCAGAAAGGTATAAGGAAAGTAAAAATTTACCTGTAGTCTCCTCATTCAGAGTCTACCGTAAACCGTATTGTTTATCCTTCTATATGCATATTACATATTCATATTTTTAATCAGGAAATCATGTTGTAGATGCAGTTTGTATTCTAGAGTTCCAATTACTTTCATTATGCCAGTTTTTCATCGTCTTAAATACAGCTGACCCTAGAACAACTTGGGGGTTAGGGACGCCAACCCTCTGCACAGTTACAAATTGAAGTATTACTGTACAGTGGACTGGCCCTCTGTATCCCTGGTTCCACATCCATGGATTCAACCAACCACAGATCATGTAGTACTGTAGTATTTATTGATACAAATATGAGTATAAGTGGACCTGGACCTGCATAGTTCAAACCCATGTTGCTCAAGTTTCCAGCTGTAGTCTCCAATGGTAGTACTTAGTGTTTCCATGATATTCAGCCATATAAATGTAATATTCTTTATTTAACCCTTTATTACTTAGAGGTAGATAGATACATATTATTTATATTTAGATATTGCTATTTCTGGTGAAAAATAAATTTTTGTTAAAGACAGAAATTCCAGCCTACTGCTGAAAACAGCTGATTCAAATCCTCCTTTCAGAACAAAATTGTGTTTTTTTGTTTGGGATTTCTCTAATGGTATCAGCAAATTTTGTCCAGGTTGAAATAGAATATTTAAGCATTTCATCTTCCACATCTTAGTGATTCCCATTCTTTTTTTACTCTCATAATGTTTTCTTGTATTTAGGTAGGGTTTTTTTTCCATTTACAAAAGCATTTGAAATGATAAGGAATTATAAAAGAATATTGATGCACATAAAAATGTTTATGGCATGCTATTATTAAAATGTTATAGAACAGTATGTACAATATGATACGAATTTTGTTTTTAAAGTATATATGTTGTGTATGCATATGTTCAAAGATTAGAAGAATATATGCCGAAATCCTAACAGTGGTTACTTCTTAGTGGTAGGGTTCTTCTGGGAGCATTCTGTTTTCTGGATTCTCTACAGTGAACATATTCCCAGAAGGAAAATATTTTTTAAAACATAACTAAGTGCCATAATTTTGCAGAGCCATCAAGAATTCTATAGTTTAAAGACATTCTAGACATTCATTTAGAAAGATTTGAAAATAAATGACTATATGCAATTCAGTATAAAAGTATATATGTAACTAAAAGGAAATATCATTGAGTAGTAGCATTAGAATAGTGTTAATGAAGAAAGTGGTGGTTTTGAGCTGAATCTTAAAAGGAAATGTACAGTTTTTTATTGGAGAAGACAGTGAGTTTATACCCTCAAAGGACAGCATCCCAAAGACATGTGTCTGGGAATGAGAGAGTAAAGAATGTGGAGAATAGTAAAGAGACTAAACTTAATCAGTATGTGATTGTTCTTTTAAAACAGAAAGTCTCTGTTTCATGTTAATGATCAGATACTTAAAAAAGAAAAGAGAAATCCTGAAGTTTGGGGAACTAATGCATTTGTGTTTTTTAAAGAATTTCACTGTTTTAGTACCAGTTGCTCTCTACTTGAACATTATTTTTCATGGTTACAAATTATATAGTCAATGTTTGTATAATTGTTTCAGTGTTAATTTTACTGAAACACTGTATTAGTTGAAAAATTTCTTTTCAGAAACTGCATAGTAAAACTTATGGTTAGTCAGTAGATATTTTAATGCCATGATACTAAATGTTAGCTCAAATAATCAGTGTTTAAATACAACTTTCTTATGTCATAGGGCTTTTGCCAAGATGGCTTCAGCTCCTACCAGCTATGGCAACACTACCACTAAACCAATGGGGTAAGTATTTTTAATAATTCTGATTGAATAAGTCTGGTACTCCAGACCATAATTGGACTTTTGTGCCTTAAAAACACAGTGTGACACTTTGGATACAGAAAGTTTTCATTGTGATACAGAAGAAATGTCAGCATGCCTTTAGCTTCCATACGTAGTTTAAATTCTGTATTTTACCTGGTATGGCTTTGTATGCTTCCTTGTTCTTAAAACATTATGTTTGGGCTTCCCTGGTGGCGCAGTGGTTGAGAGTCTGCCTGCCGATGCAGGGGACATCGGTTCGTGCCCCGGTCCGGGAAGGTCCCACATGCCGCGGAGCGGCTAGGCCCGTGAGCCATGGCCGCTGAGCCTGCGTGTCCAGAGCCTGTGCTCCGCAACGGGAGAGGCCACAACAGTGGGAGGCCCACGTACCGCAAAAAAAAAAAAAAAAAAATTATGTTTTTCATTTTCAGAAGATACATGAAGTTTAAAAACTGTTTTTATATCAATGTTGATAATATAGACTTGAAGCTAGACACTCAAGACCTAGCTTCAAGATGGAACTAGGCATACTGCTAAGTGATAGAGAGGAAATCCTCAGGGCTGGGTATGACTTCTGACTTCAGAAAATCCTGTACAGTATGTGTGGTTTTCAGAGGAGCTGAACAAAGTGATTCTAACTGCTCCTTTCCATACCATACTAGCTTCACATTCCTAGCTTATTTTTTGGAGCTTAGAACAAAAGCATGAAACTGGAGGAAAACTGGTTTACCTACCCCGAGCTGCCAGTTTTAATGAAACAGTTTCCAAAAAGTAAAAGTACTTGGCCTAAGGCAGGGCCTTGTAAGCGCTTGGCAAAATGAATCCATTTGGCCTCACCTTCAGACAGTGCTGTGCAGGTGAGTCCACTAACTCCCTGAGAGTTACCTGGTACCTGGGAATTGCCTCAGAACTGTCCACTCCAACAGAGATTACTTTCTTTTGTTTTTGTTAAAGAAATGATTTCCATCCTGTCCATCTCTTCATTTCAGAGGGGAGTAGGACAAGATAGGAAAAATGAAAATATATTTGGAAAATTACTCTCATGCATTTAATGAAACAGACTTTCCAGTTCTTTGTCTTAAAATCTTGCTGAATCTTAAAAGCCTATTAGATTTCTTATGGATTTTGTAGTTGAGGATTTTAATAAAATGTGTTATAAGAAAACCTTGGATGATTTGAAGGCTTTCCCTAGCCTTCTTTTTTTTTTTAATTAATTTTTATTGGAATATAGTGCTTTACAGTGTGTTAGTTTCTGCTGTGCAGCAAAGTGAATCAACTATACATATATCCTCTCTTTTTTGGATCTCCTTCCAATTTAGATCACCACAGAGCATTGAGTAGAGTTCCCTGTGCTAAACAGTAGGTTCTCGTTAGTTATCTCCCTAGCCTTCTAATATCAAAAGGCAAGATTACCATTCTGTCCCACAAAGCATCCTTTGATTCCATGTGAGAGACTTTTTGAACCACAAATATAAAACCAATATGGCAAGTCATTTGTGTTATTTTTGTTGTTAAAAATTCAGACACTAAACAGTCTTCTGAGTTGAGGTAGAATTCATCAAGTATGTTGTGCTTCACATTTTTATATGATAGGTTTTGTGTATGAGGGGAGAAAGTATACAATTGCAGGATTAGGTCTAGCAGCTATGATATAGAGAACACAGTAACTTTTGACCTATTCATAATACTTATAGACATATATGTTTTGAATATGTCAGTGTGTTTTGAACTCCTAAAGTGAGTCATCTGAATTACTATCTTTTTTTTTAATTGAAGTATCGTTGATTTACAATGCTGTGTTAATTTTTTCTGTACAGCAAAGTGATTCAGTTATACATACATACACATTTTTTAATATTCTAGATTACTGTCTTTAATTTATTGTTTTAACATTAAGACAATCAGGAAAGCAAGGAATTCTCTTCAGTTAATAATTTGCTTAAATACTCTAGCTAAGGCTTAGCAATTAAAATGTTTATATTGAGAGCAGCTCTCAATTTTTATATTTTATTAATATCGACTAGTCAGAAAGTTTTATTACTATTTTATTGTTAAATAAAATTGTGGCAGTGATGTCCATGGAAGCAGAAATTCTCAGGTCACTTCTGTTCAGGTCACTTCTGTTTAGTAAAAACAAAGGTGGTAGGCACAGAGAGCATCAGCATATATTGTGTAATCAGACAAGTATTTTGTCTGTAACTGGAGAGATAATTTGTACTTAGTGCAGTCCTCTTCTTTTGCACCTAGTCTCTTATCACGAGTCATGAATACAGGATCACAATTTGTGATGGAAGGAGTGAAGAACCTGGTATTGAAACAGCAAGTAAGTACAATTGTTGGAAAACACACTGGTAACTTTTGAATATAAATGTTGGCAGGTTGATTGCTCAGATAGAGCAGCTTCTGCATATATTCAAGTACAAATATTAGGAATAAAATAAAATCAAGGGGTCCTTTACTGGTATATTTAAGGATGTGAGGGTGTTTTACAGGTATAGTTCACAACTCTGTAATTTTATGCTTTTTTTTTTTTTTAATTTGCTAATTGGACTTTACTGACATTTTGATTTCCTTTAACTATTATCAGGTTTGTGAAAGTATATTAATTGAAAATAAATGAACTTAACCTTAGAATAATGAACTGTTACAAAAATGCATATCATTTAAGTTTTAACATATATTAGGAGAATATTAATAAACTAATAGCCTTAATAGTTTAAAAGCCTGTGTAAATTAAAATAAAAATATTTTAAGTAGAATATATGTTTTGAAATAATGTAACTATAGCTTGATTTCGTACTTCATTTTGGAATAACAGTCTTAGTTTTAAACATAAGACTTTTTTTAATGACTTTTGTATTTTTGTTGTTTTCCTGTTATTCTTATATATCGATATTTCTGCTTCAGAGTCATCATTAATTGATTTGGTTTCAAACTGGACTTGTTTTTAACTTTTTGTTATGGAAATTTTCAAATACACGTTAGTATGTCAAATACTCCTGAGCCCTTCACCAAGCTTCAATACTCAACACCGTGCCATTCTTGTTTCATCTTCCCCACTTATATTTTTTTATTTGATTTATTTTTAACTGGGATATTTTAAGGCAAATCTGAGATATAATATTTCACACATAAATACTACAGTTTGTAGTGAGAAGGATTTTAAAGGCCAAATTAAGAAAAGAAACAGAGTTAATTATCTGTTATTCAGATCTGAATATTAAGTGTTTACTTACTTGTTTTCAGAATAAACTAGATCTTTTGTTTCTCTGAACTTCTTCCACACTTTTTATCTTTCTTATGATGTTTACCTGTGGTATTTTGTATTAACATTATTTATATTTTACTTCTTTTTTTTCCAGTTTTATTGAGATACAATTGATATATATTGTTTTACTTATTGATGGCAAAGAATTTTTCCCCCATCTTTGAATTTTCCATAGCAGTTTGCAGAAAGTAGGTATTCAATTTTTGTTTGAATAAGTGAATAAGATTTTATTGTAAAAAAACATGTAGTGTTAATAAAGAACAGTGAAAAATCCTAATTTGCTGTCTTTAACTAAAAGGCTGATTACTTCCTAGCTTTCCTTCAAAGAGATTCCAGATTGCTTTATTTCCTAAGTACTTGGGAAGACTTTTTAGCTTCATTATCACTCTTAGGAATTATTTTCAGTCCTTCCCATTCTGTCTCTCTTCTGGTAAGAGGCTACTACTAAATACTTAATCCACTTTTTTACTGGTTCACAGTACTTCCCTGAGTCAGTTTATCTTTGCTCTCTTAGACTACTGAAGGTGAAGAGACATAAAAATAGGAGGTTGGGCACATTAGTGACCAACATACTGTACTTACAGTTTAACCTAGCACCTGTTAAAGAAAAAATTACTCATGACACTCATTAAAGTACAGTAAGGCAGACTTTTCAGGGGGACCATTGAGAAAGATGTTGGGACCATCACAATGGAGTTTTGAAGTCTGGGAGAGAGATTGGGCTTAAGTACAAATACAAAAGTGGGAATTTATAGCCAAGGAGCAGGGTGTAGGGAATCAGTGGTTGGAAAATTACCAAGAGGAAATATCAGGGATAAAGGGGGATCCTGGCTAAACCAACCTAACAGGATTCTTGCTGAAGGCAGGCTAGTGTGATTAGACATCACTTGGGAGGTGGTAGAAGATGAGGAACCCGATGAGATACCGAGGGTGGTTAGATACCGAGGATGGAGGTGCTGGCTATAAACTGACTTTAGCAGGATTCTTTCTAAAATTGGACAATGCAGAGATGGACACAGAAGTCCACAGGTCGAGGCCCAGTTGAAAAAGTTCAAAGAGCCTGAGTAGAATCTCATCTAGGAGAGAATCTTTGTCATAGCACTCTATTTATTATCAACTATGGACAAGATGATTTCGTATGTGAGACAAAGGGGGAACCACCAGTTTCTAAGACTACGTCTGCCTTTTGCTAGATAGACTGGCTATTGTATAACTACGTATAGTTAAATTTAGTTTTAAGGAAAAGTACATATTTTACTTAACATGTCACTGTTAGAAGGAAATCCCAGTAGTAAGATTCCCTAAACAAAGGAATCCTTGTCACAAATAACTGATAGCACTGAGCAATTACAGGCTTTAATCTTTATTTATTTATGACTGCGTTGGGTCTCCGTTGCTGCGTGCAGGCTTTCTCTAGTTGTGGTGAGCGGGGGCTACTCTTCGTTGTGGTGCGCGGGCTCCTCATTGCGGTGACTTCTCTTTGTTGCAGAGCACGGGCTCTAGGCACACAGGCTTCAGTAGTCGTGGCACGTGGGCTCAGTAGTTGTGGCACACAGGCCCTAGAGCACAGGCCCAGTAGTTGTGGCGCATGGACTTAGTTGCTCCATGGCATGTGGGATCTTCCCGGACCAGAGCTCGAACCCATGTCCCCTGCATTAGCAGGCGGATTCTTAACCACTGTGCCACCAGGGAAGTCCTTGTAATCTTTTAAATGATCAAATTTACTTTTTGAACTTATTACCTTAGTGTCACATGATATACATCCCCAAATGATGCCTGTAAGAAGGGTCTAAAGTGATCGACTTAAATATTTTACTGTGCTAACACAACAGTGTGTTTTATTTAAAGTTAAGTTTATAAAATATAAAAACAGATTATCCTCTGTGACCTCAAATCCTTTTGCTTTTCTTAACATTGCAAATAACATACTGCTTTGCTTAACATTGCAAATAACATACTGCTTTGATATAGGCAGTTTCTCACTTACAGAAGTAAAATTTGAAATGACTGGTGGTTACCTCTTTCTATATCACATTTCTATCACCACTGCTAAGACAGCCAGGCCAGTTTTTAAAATAGATGTTAATAAGACTTTTTAGGAAATATTTATTGATTTGGGGGACACTGGTTATTGATTGGGGGATAGTGGTTCATTATATATTGTGAAGTAAAAATAAAAGTCATTATAAAACAGTAAATTCAATATGGTCTTTTTGTTTTTGTTTAAAAAAAGAAAAAAATAGAAGATACTCAAGGATATATAACTAGGTTTTAAATGTTAGTTTTTCTAGGTGAGAGTATTCACCTCTGATTAATTCCATATGATAAATTATTAGACTTCAATTATGGAATCAAAAGAGTGAACATTTCTAATTGTTCTTAGTAAATGTTACCAAATTGCTGTCCAGAAAAGTTGTACCAATTTGCAGTGATTTACAGCACCTGTTTCTCTATATCCCACCCAAACTTGGACCTGTGTGTATGTGTGTAATCTTTGTAAATTTAATACTTTTAAAAAGTCTCTTGTTCTAGAAATATTTAAACTCATAGAAAGCCATTTTTAAAGTTACACAGTCCTAACGTTCTAAAATTTAGAGGAACTGCTACAGGTATATAGGGCAGGTTGGGAACTGAAAAAAATGTCAGGGAAGAGACTGGAAAAGATGAATTCTTTGTTTCACACTTGTAAAATTCTGTTTAATTCATGCCTCTTAAATCTCTAAGTATTTGTTTCAATTTTTTATCTGAATAAACATTTTAAGCTATAAAAACATTAGATAGAATAGGATGTCTTGTCATGTCCAGTTTTCTAGGTCACTTATAAGAGCCTTTTATACTTTTTTGTTTCTTGGGCAGCATAAGTTTTATGTATCACAAGTATTAGCTATCACATAAAACCGTTTGAATGATATTCGCAGATTTGAAATATGTGAGGATAATTGTACAAGAACGTGATGATGAATAATGTAGTACTATGTTGCATAATTTAAAAGTCTTCTATTTCACTTTCTTTGGCTTGTTTACTTAAATAATCACTCTTTTAAAAATGAATTAACAACAAATAAATTGCAAGCAGTGGAATTCAGTAGATTAAAAAAGACTTAAAAGATATATCACCTAATTGCAATGTATAGCCCTTATTAACATTATAATTTGAACAGTGAAACTGTAAGAAATAAATTTATGGAGCAGGAAAATTTTGATACTGACTAGATATTGAGCTGTATTAAAAATATTTGCTGATTATTTTAGGTGCGATAGTAGTGTTATAGGGGTTTTTTTTTCTTTTAGGAGTTCTTATATTGTGGAGATATATATACTGAAATATTTATTGCTAAAATGATTTGATACTGGGAACTTGTTTTAAAACAGCCTAGGGAGTGGGGAATGAGAGTATAGATAAAATAAGAATTTGCCATGAGTTGATAATTGTTGAACCTGAATGATGGAAATTGATGTGTTTTATTGGGTCCAGGTAATCCTGTTTCTTGATTTTATTGCCATTAATATGCTATGGTTTTGGGAAAAAATACCACTTTATATATTTTATTCTTTCCTCATCTGTAAGATGTGGATGTTGGATTCACTCTGTAGATCCCTTCTGATTTATAATTTTTAAATTTTGGAAATAGATGATCCATCCTATTCCCCTTCCTCCTATCTACTTCACTGACAACTTTCCAATATCCACATACTCCATCTTATTCTTTACTTGGCTAATACAGTCTTCCAGATAAGTGTTCTCTTCAAGAAGGTACACATACTGCTTTTCATTCTTCAGGACTTTGATAATCAAGACAGCAGCGACTCTTGTCCCAACTTCACTGCCTAGTTCATCGTCAGAGTATCATC